>NW_027493540.1:0-367951 GCF_021521415.1 Bidens hawaiensis
CGAAGAAGCCATTCCTTGGCAACCAGAGCCTCCTGGAGGGCAGCTTGAGCTTCATTACGGGCGCGTTCGGCTTCGTTCTTTGTGAGGTTGGCAAGCAACACATCTTTGGCTGCAGCCTCTTCGACGCCCTTTAGCTTACGCTCAGTGTGGTCAAGCACCCCCCTCTGGTCCAAGATCTCTTGGAGCTTCTTGGCATCTTCCATGGCCAAGGCATCATGAGCCTGCTGGAGCCTCTCTAATTTGGGTTTAAGTTCCTCATTTTCGATGCGTAGAGGCTCAGCAGCAGCTTCAGCCTTGGTGGCCCTCTCGGTTGCGTTCCATGCAGTTTCCTTGGCCAGCCGAAGCTGTTCGTTAACAGCTTGGGCAGCCTTGGAACGAGCCTCCAGACGAGCCTGAACGTCAACCTCAAGGGCCTTGAAGGCCTTCTCCTTTTCCGCAGCAATGGCGGCAAGCTTCGCGTTCTCCTCCCGGATAGCCCGCGCCTGAGCCACTTCAAGGCTACGCGCCGTCTTCAACTTGTCGTTTTCACGACAAAGTAGCTCGACGCGCGGCTGCATCCGGGCGAGAAGGATTTGGAGCTCGTTGGACAGCCTACCTTCCTGGTAGCTGGCCATGGCCTCCCCCAGCGCACCGCTTGGGGGCGGCGTGACGCGCCCATTCGACGCAGTCCTCAGCAGTCCGGAGGGTCGTCCCCCGGCGGATCTTCCACCGAGGAGCGTACACCTCGTTGGAATCACGAACTGCAATAAAACAAAAAACAGTTAAGAGAAAGAAATGATGAAAGGGATATAGGCCAAAATAACCCTACGCACCTGTAGGGTCGACAATAGGCCGATAGCCACCAAACCCATCACCTGAACCTAAGGGATATCCATCCAAAAGGTTAAGGAGAGGGGAAGGAGGCAAGGATTGGCTAGACGCCCCAACCCCAAACGTACCTGAAGGACTGGCCGTAGTCGCAGGCGCCGGAGGAGACACGGTGGAGGCTGCCGCGGTGGAAACCAACGGAGGTGAACTCACCGGAGGTGAACTCACAACCGTGGCCGCGGCTGCGGATGAACCCGCAAGAGAAATCACCGCCGGCTCAGTGACGGATTCGGTGAAAATGGCACTGACAGCCGGCGGGGGTAAGGTTACAGCTGGAACAGTTGGCTCAACGGGATGAGCAACTGAACCAGTACTGCAAGCAGGCGTAGCCGCCTGGGTCATCGCCTCGGGTAGGTTGACCAAACCTACCTTCATGGGTCCAGAACCGCTTCTTCCCGCATCGCTTTGGAATGCAGTTGCATCCACGCCTGCATGAAGACAAGACATTAAAAACATTGCCAGAAAGATATGAAGTTAAAGCTATTAAGTTTACACTTACGAGTCCTCTTGAGCTTGAAGGTGCGAACAGGCAGGGACGAACCCGATGGAGCCGGCCTCTTCACGCCGGTCACCGTCGTCGTCCGGGGCTGCTCGGAGGTGACAGCCGTCTGAACCTCCGGACCAGTGGTCTCACCACCAGGGTTCCCCGCCACCTCCTCACTTTCGGTCTCTGAGTCAGACCGATTCACCGGATCGGCAGTGGAGGCATCCTTCGCCTTGCCCTTCCCACCGCAGCCTTCTTCTTCCTCGTCAATAAAGGACCATCTGCGGATTCCTCATCAGAAGATGACAAAATTAGAGGAATTCCCGTAGAGGTTTCAGCATTGACAGGGCGAGGGTTAAAAAGTTCCATACCTGGCCGCCTGGCGCTCAGGATCTCGTGGCCTGACGGGTAGACCTCCACGAACCGATCCGTCGTTTGCTCAAGGATGGGCAACTCGTTCTCGTCAAGAGCGCGAGTACCCATCCGAGCGGGACCACCAGCCTCCCGCGGCTGCAGGAGAGACTGCAAGTCGTTTCCCTCTGAAAATAAACAGATGGTTAGAACAAAAACCCTAACCTAGCTAATAAAATAAAGCATACCGTAAGGGACAGAGTTCAAACCGTATTCGAGGACGATCGGCACTTGCGGAGTCTCAGAGCCGGCATCCTTCCATACCCGGCTCATCCCGAGCATCACCATCCCGGACTCCGCAAACCGGTAAACCGGAGTCTGGATCCGGGAAAATCTTGGAGAACCATTTCGCCTCCTGGTAGTTGGAGGCGTGAAGGTTGGGGAGTGCTCTCCCGTTCTTGAATGTCATCGCAATAGGGACGACACGGGCAGAGATGTAGAAGAACTCCCGCTTCCAAGACCGAAGACTGCGCTCGGTGGCGCAAATCTTCAGACCCTTGATCCGGTTGACCAGGAGTACCACCCTTGGATGCACCTCCAGGAGTAGAAGGTCATCAGGCGGTCGACATGGGGCTCTACACCCATAATGAGGCAAACCCACTCAAAATGGCGGATCTTCGCGATCGCCATTGGGTGTACCTCCGTCAAGTTTACACCGTGTCTCTCCAGAACACGGTACACAAACTTCGTCAATGGGAACCTCAGATTCCCATAGACGAAGAATGCAGCGTACACCCCTATCTTGCCCTTGGGGGCATCGTACACCGTCTGATGAGGCTCCGGAAACTCAGGCTCGAAAGACTCGAGCATGAACTTCCGGACGATGTACTGGTAGAGGTCAATAGGAAGAGCGCACTGGCACTCGCCAGCAGTGCTCTTGTCGTCCTTTTCGGACGTCGACGTCGGGTTCTCGACGAACAACTCAGACTCCTCGGCAGTGGCCTCAAAATCACGGGTAGAAGACATGTTTTGGATGTACAGAACAACGATTTCAGAAGAATGCTCGACGGAATAGTGAGTATTCGCCGGAAATCGTTTAGAAGATGAAGAGAGAAGTGAAAGTGTGGACTAAGGTGCACCCTCTCGCCCTTTATATACTCATCGCAATTAATGCGATGAATTTAATGCGGAAGAGAGAGAAATCGCAGGTGCAATGAAACTATGACACGTGGCAAAGAGCAAGCTGGCAACAGCTGTTGAAAGGACGCGTGCCATTAATTTCGCGGCCACGCGCCCGAAAAATCGCGCCCACGCGCCTGAAAAAGCGCCTGAAATGACCATATACTGTCACGTCGCCATAACTTCCTGCACGTCCTGACACTGTCAGAAGAAACCGTCGGACGACGTTTCAACAGTTTGGACTGTTCTTATCCTTTCACCAACTCTTCGAATTTCAAAAAGATTCAAAAGTAAACGGGAAAAATACCCCTTACCTTGGCAACCAAGTAACTATAAGACAGGTGCGAGTACAGTGTCAAGGCAAAACCCTTCACATACTTAGCACCCGCAGGGAATTGAAGCCAGGAATACCTTGGAAGTAAAGTAACTATAAGACGAGGTGCGGGTACAATGTCAAGGCGAAACCCTTCACATACCTACCACTCCGCAGGGAATTGAAACCAAGAAGGATCTTCTGGGCCATGCTTGCGGAAACGGGATAAACATCCCCGCATAGTGGGAACGTCGAGAACTAGATTGTTTGAAGCTCCAAGATGGAATTGGTTGTTTTAACATAATTGATCACTGTGTTCAAAACTACCAGAACCTCATGGAGAATCTACACAAGTGGAACTCAACGCTCCTGACTTGCAAGGAGGTTACACACCTACCCGCATCATACCCAAAGATCAAGCAGAAAAGTTGGGAATTTCTGCTTGACATTAGGGAAACCGCGGGAAGAATCCCCACGGACAACCTTAAAACCAAATACTTTTCAAAACCCCTTGATTAAGTCCAAAGTTCACCTCACTTATTAACAATTCATGAGAAGAACATTGGACTGGGGGGACTTGAAGAGGTAGGTCCCAGCAGAGCCCAGTTGGACCCGCAAGACTCACCTTGTAGAGGGACGTTTGCGCAAGGACCAACTGTTTCCGCAGGACCCACTATGCTCAGAGATGAAGACCTTACGCGCAGTACGCCAGCTGTTCCCGCAGGGAAAGCCTCCCAATGGTGAAGTATCCCGCCTGTCCCCGCAGCTGCGGATACAAGCCATCAGGGAAGGCTACCCGCACTAATAGCAAGGCTACACGCACAAGGCACTAACTCAATAATTCAGTGTCACCTGAAGGAATGAGCAATGCGGGAATACTCCCGCCCAGATGAGCCAGTCTGTATGCTTCTGGAAGATCTTTTGTACTATACCTGCCAAGGTATGGACAAAATAGACAAGATCTGACCAAAGCAGCCCATGAACCAATCACAGGGTGACATCTCACCAACAAACAGTACGAGGAGCATGCTCTAGTACTGTTTGTCACTATTAGCCGCTGCCTACTCACTAACCCTTGTCATGGCATGCACATAGCCTGCAGTTGGTGGAAAAGGAATAGTACACAGCCGGCCTGGTCACTATCAGCCGCTGCCTACCCACCAACCAGCATGGCACGTGCGTAGCCCATAGTTGGTAGAACAGGAATATTCTACAGCTGGCTGTACCTGCTTGGAAACCTACCTTCGGCTATAAATACTCCAACACCTTGGAACGGTATCATCATCTGGTATTTTTACCTTCACTAGCTATTTCTCTCAATATACACTTATATTCAGCGCAATCTAGTCTGATTCTCACGCCTGAGGGTGGTCACAAGGAGGAACCCCCCCTTCTCAGTGACGAGCTCACGGTGTCTGTTTTGCAGGTCATCTGAAGAACATCCTTCTTTTCCGGACCTAACCCTCGTGGGAAACATTACTTAACCCCCAGATTATCCGTAATCTGCCCGGGGTAGATTAGTGTTTCTTCAACAATAAAAGTCAAAAATCGAGATAAAGGGTTACAAAATTCATACTGAAAATTGTGGATCTAGCATCGAACTTCTTCTACCTTTGAGCAAACACCCGGTTTTTTTCCAATCTTCATTTGCAATCATAGTAGAAACGAAAACAAATAACCTAACCCACAACGTTTCCGATCGAATCTGGACTATGTGTTCATAATTTAAACAAAAATCGGATACAAACCGGTAACACCGAGGGAGATGCGACGGCGAATGGGGCGACCAAGAGAGAGTGATGGAGGGAGGGTTGTGATTTGTGAAGGCGGTAAAATGAAAGAAAAGGGGAAACGGCGGTGATCAGGCCATGTGTAGTGGAGGGGGGGATTGTGACACGTGGCGCCTAGTCAGCATGGAGTGGAAATTTGTTTTTGGGGTGTAATGGTGTAGGGGCTACAAATTGGGCTCAAAGTGTGTTATTTTATTATTTTCTTTTTATAACTAAACTAATTAAATAAAAACCAATTTATTTAGATAATTAAATAAAAATGCATTAAATTTAAAAAATACAAAAAAAATTAAAAAAACATAACTAATAATGCATTAAAATAAAATAAAATACATAACAAAAAATATTAAAAAACATAACTAGATAACATACTATATTCATAATATTTGCGCATTTTTTCAATTCGTTGTCGTTGCAATATTGCGGCCTCTTCGTGTAACCCGGCCGCTTTGAGGGATTCGTATTTTTCACTCAATTCCCGCAATTCCAACATTTGGCAAATCTTTTCGTGTTGTTTGCTGGTTTCTTTCATGACATCGTTGAGTTCCTCGACACATTTTTTTTGTTTTTTGATGATTTCTCTCATGGTAGCGGCGACTTCCACGAGTGTCGGTTGGTTCGGGTTGTTTGTAGGATTCATTTTGCTAAATTTTTTGAAGATTTTTGGGGTATGAATTGTGTATGAAATGTATATGAAATGGAGAAGAAGGTGTATGTTTATATATATATATATATATATATATATATATATATATATAATATATATATATATAGTTTAAATTTTCTTTTTTTATATATATATAACCGTTGCCCACAACGGTAACATTATTATTATTATATTATTATAATTCAAGCGAGCAGGCGGCAACTTATCCCCGCCCCAAATCGCCCTAAAATCGCGGGAGGGGGGGGGGGGGGCAGTGTTCTAGCCAATTTTCGCCCAATTTAGGGCATAGTGTTTTTCAAACAGCGCCCAAAATTTTAACACTCCCGCTAACCTTAAAATGAAATTATAATAAAACAAATGGACATTAATTAAATTGTTATTAATAAATGAGGGTATACATTAGGGATGAGATCAGGACCATACCTGTACATGTACCCGAAAGTACCTGTACTTAAAATCAGTAAATCTTGATATCAATACCCGTACCCGAATTATATGGTATGGGTACCGGTACAGGTACTTTGGGTACGATACTCACTTTGGTACCCCTTTGTTCTGTTTTTTTAAATCTCCACTAAACTAGGTAACGGTACGGTACCGTCAATCAATTATCTATAATACCAAAACTGTAATACCACAACCAGAATCGTAATACTGTAACCAAAACTAAAAATGGAGCAAATCAACCATAATGTAAAATCCATTCCCTTTTTCTTTTCTTTGTTTATTGTTTCACCAATTTCAATAGAATAACAAGAGAGAAAGTTAATACATGTTATTAATGTTACACACAATTACAAATACATGAAATAAAAATATACGAATATATAATATATGAATAATTTGAAAATGAACTTATTCAACTAATATATATTATGTTTTGAAAATCCCGCTTAAAAGTTAAGTAATAAGTATTGGAAACCTAATAAAATCCCCTACATATTCTAAATGGGTAGCGGTACCTATAATACCAATACTTGTACCCGTACATGTATCAGAAAGTACCCGTATCTATAATCAGTAAATTTGGGTACCCATACCCCTACCCAATAGACAAATACGGGTACTGAACAGGAACGAGTTCGGGTGTTCAGTAAAAAAATCGCGTCCCTAGTATACATGATACTTTAGCTATTTTGTAGGGCATATATGATATTTTAATTGATTTATGATGGCATATATGATATTTTAAGTTTTGTTGGGTATATATGATATTAATAATGTTTGTAAAGATATACATGAAATTAATCCTAAAACGAAAACCAATTTATCCCGACAACATATGGTCGGTATAAGATTTGTGAAAACCAATCTATCCCACTAACTCCATCTTTAAATCATCCATATAATCTTATGGCATGTATTCATACACACACATGTGCATGCTTTTTTAACAACGTTTAGAATTACCCCAATAACCGATAAGTCATTCTGAGACGAGATGTTAATCGTCCATACTAATTTGATACTCCAGGCCTGACTCACCAATAACACCACACCAATATGGGAAAACCCCGTGAGTAAGATTTAGAACCCGAGATCTCAAGGATCCAAAGTCTTAACCATCACCCTCATGCTATTAGACTAGAATGTCAATTGAACACACATAGACGTATATGCACGCATACACATATGGATATACACACATACACGTATCCTGAGACGGATGTCAACAGTCCACACTAAATAACACCATCAAGAAGGAAGCTCGCCAATGTAAAACACCCCCCCCCCCCCCCGAGTCAGGATTCAGACCTCTCGAATCCAAGGCTTAACCATCACTCACATGTCAATGGACTAAAAGACTAATTACAAACACACATGCATATACTCAAACGTATACATTTTTATGCATATACATGCACACACATACATATGCATATACACATACAATTACGTTCTTATACATATACACACATGCATAGACATATACATACACACACATATACATAGACATACACACATACATGTATTCATACACATGACATATCTATACATAATACACATACATATTTATATGCACACACATACATGTATGTATGGATAGACATACATATACATAGTTTACACCATACATAGACATGTGCATATACTCATACATAATACATATACATTTATATACATACACACACGTACATAGACGACCTATAACGCAACCAATAAAAAAACAATTATTTGTTTATCCACCTAGACCACATATGACGTTGTCTGAATAATGAAAAAGAAAAGTTAAACATCCTTATATATAATAATACTATATTCGGAAAACGTTGTAGTTTGTATAATTTATAGAAAGAAATTTAGAATAAATAAAAGGAACTTGTCCTGACAACATGTCATTGGGGAAAATGGTGGCTAAAACATTGCCGCTTTATTTAATTTATATAAAGAAAATCAGATTTAATAACAAAAACCTTTTCAGGTAGAAGTTATCAGAACGGTCTCGTTTTTTTGCTTTCAATGATTCAGGATACAATGAAATTAAAATTAAAATAAGAACAACCTATCCCAACCACATGTGGTCGGGAAAGGATTTTCAGATGGTATCCAAAAATTTGGTGAACCCACAAAATTAATATGAATCAAAATTAAAATAAAAGAAAACCTATCCCGACCACATGTGGTCGGGAAAAGGTATTCAAATGGCGCTAAAAAAATTTGTGTTCCTATTAACATAAAATAAAAAAGATTAAAATAAAAACCAATCTATACCGACCACATGTGGTCGGTATCCGACCATATGTGGTCGGTATAGGTGTTGTTAAAACATTTTGACACGGCTAAGGATTAAAAGAAAATAAAAAATAAAAAGATATTTACTTTTTCCGACCACATGTGGTCGGGACAAATTTTCACAAGACGCCAAAATTCCCGCTAAATTTATCCCGACCACATGTGGTTGGTAAAGGATTGGTAAGAAGTGAAGTATGGTCAAACAGTATACCGACCACATGTGGTCGGTACAAGTGTTCTATAGCGACCACAATTGTGGTCGGTATAGGGGTGGTCCTGTCAGAACATTTTTCTTGTAGTGATATATTGCAAGTATTTTTTAAATTGAGAAAAATAATTTTTAAATTGCAACAAAAAAATCTGAAAATTTTTGAAAAAGTACAATAAAAAGAAATTAAAAATTAAAATCTAAAAATTTGAAAAAAAAATCAGATTTTCAATATTTCAGTTTTCTTTTCTCTAGTTTCTTTTGCAATTTAAAAAATTATTTTTCTCAGTTTTTTAAAAAATATTGAGAAAAAAATTACAAAATTAGTAAAATAAGGAAAAAAAATAAATTGCAAAAAATTAGAAAAAAATAAAGAAATAAAATCTGAAAATTTGCAAAAAAAAATAAGTTTTCTTTTTTTAAAATATTTCAGTTCTTTTTTTGCAATTTAAAAGTTATTTTACTCATTTTTTTAAAATATTTTACAATATTAAACTATTTAGAAATTCAAAAAACCTACAAAACCTGCTGTCTAGGTAAAATAATTATGATTAGAAGAAAAAAGAAACTTTAGTGACGTGACTGAAACAAAACTTTCTTTGAGTGTGGAATAGTTTTAAAACTTGGTTACTATTATATAGAGTAATCCCTTAGATAAAACACAATGAAGAAAAAAACACAATGCCTATAACCTATAACACAATGTATAAAGGACCCACTAAATTTTTTATAACAATATGATAATTATATTAAAGATATAAAACGTTCATTATTTTTGTGATTTTTTTTAGAAAAAAAGATGTTGTACATAAAGTTAAGGACGTTTTAAAAATTTGAAAAATTTGAGACTTTGTTTTTTTTTGTTTTCTTTTTGGATTTTGGGATATTATTTATGAATGTTTTGACTAGATGTATGGATATTTGGATTGAAATGGTGGTTTAAGTCACGAAGTTTGAATTTTATTGTTGCTTTATTAAACGTTTTAATCAAAATTATAATTTTTATATCTCATTGTTATATTCATATATGTAGCATTTTTTATGTTGTGTACTTATATGTTTTATAATTTCAATAAAAATAATTTTTATAACATTCAACTTATGTTACAACATTTACATGTTTACGTTTCATTGTTTATAACATATGACTTCAATAGATGACAAATTTTAATAAATATGTCTTTTTTTGTTATTGTTAGAAATATGTTTTAAATTGTTACTTTTCTATGTTTGTATTTGTGTGTTGGATTCTTTTAATTAAAACAACAATGTGATACCTTATATTAATAATGTTAGATTATTTGACGTTTACAATTCATTAAAATGTATAACACGTACATACACATATATATATTTTCACCCGTGTGTAACACGAGATCTAACCTAGTTTATATTATTTTAGTTGATGTGTAGCAACATATAACCAATTGATTATGGAAATGTATATACTGGAATTTTCTTATTCATGTCCCCGTGTTTGTCGTTGGTGAGTGAAAAAAAAGAAAAAAGCTGTTCTAAAAAAAGAGCAAAGTTCCCTCCAAAATCCTCCTAACTAAATTATCAATGAAATTCGTTGCTAATATTTTTGTCATATAAATGATAAACTCTTTTTGGGTTGTATTACCTACGAATGGGTCTTGGTTGTGTCATTAGTTTTACTGAAATTGTAAAAGGTTATGCAGATTCAGAGGTAACAAAAGTGGATAAGGAAATAGAGATCGAAGCCGAAAATACGGAAACCAAAAACGAAAAATTGAGGAAACTAATTATGGATGAGAACTATTGGGGAGTGTACAACAAACTAGAAAGCAGAAATGCGTTAACAGAAAAAATTGATAGTGATGGCAACACAATCCTTCATATTACCGCCACTGTTGGCAAGAAAAACATAGTTGAGAAGGTGATTTTGAGCAACAAAAATATGTTGCATATTAAAAACAATGAAGGCAAAACAGCATTGGATAAAGCTTATGAAAATATGCATCTTGATATCATTGCATATTTAGAGGGAGCTGCCAAAGATGACGAAATATGCAAAAAAGGTGCTGAAACAGAAACCAAGGATTTGCCGCAACTAATTGCTGATGGAGATTGGTATGCAGTATACCTCAAAAGCACGCAGTTAAGTGAAGAAATCAATAGTGATGGCAACACGTTACTTCACATAGCTGCTGAAATAGGCGATTACAATTTGATCTCAGCAATATTATGGCGTGAACCTTATTGCAACTGGACTAGGATAAAAAATAAGCATGGAAGCACAGTCCTACACATTGCTGCCATTGCCGGCAACACAAATGGAGCAGAGCTCTTGGTTAAGCACAACAAAAGGTTGTTGGAAATTCAAGACGATGAAGGCCGCACACCATTAGATAAAGCTTCTGAAAAAGGGAATCTTAATACCGTTAGGTATTTAAAGGAAGCCGCTAATGAAGGTGCCAAAAGAGTAACCAACAAAAACAAATTGCAGGAACTGATTGAGGATCAGGATTGGGTTGGAGTATACCAAGAATTAGGAGAGGATGAGGCATTGACAGAAAAGATCAATAGTAATGGCAATACGTTACTTCACATAGCTGTTGAAATAGGTAATGGCATGTTGATCTCAGAAATGTTAAAACCACATGCCTGTCTTTACATCAGGTGTTTCTATCTTCGTGATTATGACCTTACTAAAATAAAAAATAATGACGGAAGCACAGTCCTTCACATTGCTGCCATTGTTGGCAACACAAGTGCAGCAAAGATCTTGATTGAGACAGACAAAAGATTGTTGAATATTCCTGACAATAAAGGCAAAACACCATTGGATAAAGCTAATGAAAATGGGCATCTTAAAACCATTTCATATTTACAGAAAGCCGCCGATTTTCAGAAACTAATTGTGGACGGGGATTGGTTCAAAGTATACACAAAACTGCGAAAGAGAAATGCTTTAACAGAAATTATCGACGGTGATGGCAACACGTTACTTCACAAAGTTATTGAAATAAGTCGTAACGATTTTGTGAATAAAATACTATCCCATTTACGTTCGTATGACTTGACTGATATGGAAAGTTATAATGGAAGCACAGTCCTTCACATTGCTGCCATTGTTGGCAACACGGATGCAGCAGTGCTCTTGGTTAAGCATGACAGACAGTTGTTGGATATACGTGACAATGAAGGCAAAACACCATTGGAGAAAGCTTATGGAAATCGGCATCTTAAAAATACCATTGCAAAGTTAGATCAAGCCGTCAAAATAACAGAAGCCAATGAATTACGGCAACTAGTTGTGGATGGGGATTGGTACAAAGTAATTGTCAAACTATATAAGAGAAATGCTTTACAAGAAAAAATTAATAGCAATGGCAACACGTTACTTCACATACTTGTTGGAATGGGTGATGACTTTTTGATCAAAGCTACATTATGGCGTATAAGTGATCATGACTTGACCACGATAAAAAATGCGGAAGGAAGCACCGTCCTTCACATTGCTGCGATTGTCGGCAACCCAAATGCAGCAAAGATCTTGGTTAAAGAAAACAAAGAGCTGTTGTATACTAAAGACAATGACGGAAAAACACCATTGGATAAAGCTTATGAAAATATGCATCTGGATACGATTGCATATTTACTAGAAGCCATAGAAGAACATGAAAATGGCAAGGAAGAAGCTCAGGAAGCATCCACGGTTCACCCAAGAAAAAAGAAAGATGCTGATGTTGAAAAAGGTGTCGCCCTTCTTGCCAATGCCATTTCTGCAAAACGATACGGTGAGTAGCCCTTCTTGTTCTTATTAATTTCCTTTAAATTTCTAGTTTAGTTACATTCCCATGTCCTCTAGCACTTGTCAGTTGGAACAAATAAAAATAAATAAATAAATGAGGTATATGCTTAAGGAATGCACATGTTTGTGCACGGCACATGTAAAAAGAAAAAGAAAGAATTAAGTAAACTAGTTAATAAATTACCCACCGCGACCGCGTTGTGGTGGGCAAAGACATGTGCTCGGCTGGTATCATTTAGGTCCTTACAATAACGACAATAAACGTAAAAAAATAAGTCAGTAGAAGGCTAGAATAGTATTGACATTTGTATATATTTAAGGTAAAAAAATGTTAAAACAAAAAATGTTAATTGCATGACTCAAATTTGGTCGGTATCAGGTTACTGCACCCAAAGTAGAAATAAAAATTAAAAAAATCGCCAACGCCAATATACAACATATTAGCATATTTAAACCAAACGAAAAATTACATGCGTTAGGGCATCGAACCAACATGAATTCGACCGGTCAACACTAAATCGTAAACTTAATATTGTAACTAAAAACATAATATATATATATATATATATATATATATTATATAAGTACATACTAAATCAAATAAAAACAATATAAATAAATAATCATTTTATTTCTAAAAAATGATCCATTAGCCTATGATAAAATCAAAAGGAAACCCAAAAATTCATATTAAAAGGTGGTATTCAAGACTTGAACTTGCGTCATTAAAGGGAAAAGATCCAATACAATAATGTCTTAACGTACAATACATGCACAGATCTGTTTTTTTTTCACAAACTGATCCATGAAATCACATCCAAACATCTCGAAATCATCAATACATATCCAATCAATCATTGGTTCACCGAAAAAAACAGTTTTAGATGGTTAATCGATCAATTTTTTACTTTTTTCACTAAGACCATTTATGAGCGTTCAATGAAAGTTTAAGTTTTTGTGAGCGTTTTAGGTTTTTGCCTTTGTTTTTTGCCTTTGAGCGTCTCGCGTACCTACCGTACGTTAACACAAGAGCGTATAGTAACTGCACCCCGACATTGAATTTGTTCAAGCGACAACCTAACAAACACACCTCTAGTCATCACACCATCTTTACAAATTGATAAATTATCAAAATAATTTATGTAAAAAGTAACTCACATAGGCTTTTGAAAATCTTGTGGCACCAACAACCACTTTTTATATATATTTATAATAGTGATTTCAAATAATATAGAAAATATAAATTACAAATTTTGTGCCGCTAAGCTGCCATTGGGCCACTTGGCGGCACCTTAGACAAATTTTGTTTTTTTTTATTCCGTTTTAGTACCATAACGAACATAATGAAAGCTGACAGAAATGATAATTAAGGTTTTTCTTTTGTTTGTTTTAATTACGATAAAATAACAAACATCACGAAAACCGACCCATTTCGCATAGACTCAACGTCTCAACGTCCGAGACCGACGACACTTGGTTTTACCAACGCCCGAGTTTAACGACTGACACCACCCCACTGGTCCATTCAATTTTTATATATTTTCCCCCTTTTTACCTCTGGTATTTTTTTATATGTTAATTTGACAAATATATATTTTCTGAGCGTTAAGGTTTTACCAATGGTGTCTATATCATAAAGAACGTAAACGATACTAACTGAATTCGTTTTAACTCACCAATGTAATGCTCGGGGTTTTACCAACACTCAGGTTTCAATGTTGAGGTTTTACCGATTGTCCCGTCGCAACGCTCCAAGTGAGAATCTAGTTATATATATACTAAATATGAAGTTCCAATTGTCTCATAAATGCACCCTATTCATAACACTACCCAATAATTTTATGACACATTGCAAAACAACAGAAGTTTCAAGATAGGAAGTTACAACCTTTTTCCCTGCTGCACAACACCCCTTTTCTTTTTGTCTTCTCCGCTAGTGTGCATCTATTGATACAAACACCCTCTTCTTCCTCAATATCCCTTCAAATGAAAGATGAAGACTTCTTATATAGGAACTCCATGACCACCATCATGAAACCCAATTTTAGTGGGCCAAGCCGGTTAGGGGTTATCTCCACAACCCAAGGCCCATTGGGCCTTGGTTAGTAAGCAATACTAAAATAACAAATACAAAACTTAATGTAATAAGAAAAATGTCATAACGGGGGTTTAAGACCCTACCTCTACAAGTCCCCTAATCCAGTGCTGCTCCTGAGAGTGTAAGCGTTTAGGTGGAGCTCTGGACTTATTCGGAGTGCTTGATGTTGAAAATTAACGGTTCTTAAGAGGTTTTAAATCATGATGATGAATTTGGATGGATCGTGTCCGGGGCGCGTGGAAAGGATTTCGTCCGTCTTGAATAGAACGTGTCCGGGGCGCGTGGAACGGGTCGTGTCCGTCTTGAACGGGACGTATCTGAGGCGTGTGGAACGGATCGTGTCCGTCTTGACCGGAACGTGTCCGACACAGTGGGACCAAAGCGTGTCCGTTTTGAGCGGATCGTGTCCGGCTTGAGCGAAACGTGTCCGACGCAGTGGACTGAAGCGAGTTCGTTTTGAACAGATCGTGTCCGACGCGGTGGACCATAGCGTGTCCGTTTTGAGCGGATCGCGTCCGACACGGTGGACCGGAAAATGTCCGTTTTGAGCGGATTGCGTCCGACACAGTGTACCGGAGCGTGTCCGGTGTACGTTAAGCGTAGTATCATTTTCGTTATCGCTAATTTTGATTGGCAACAACATATTATCGTTTTCATTAATATTGTGGCTTTCGACCCGCTTTTAAATAAAATGAAATCGATTTACGTACAACACTTCGCTGCTGCCACGCGTTCCAAGTTTTTGCAATAGGCGTGCCATCGAGTTTGTTCAACACATACGCGTTGTACGTCTGGTTGCTGCGAATGTCGTAATCTCCTGTGCTTTACTTGCATATCTTAACTTTGGCGTTGTGAGCGGCGCGTAGCCGTACGTTTTTGCATTAACATACGTTTAACTGTTTAATGCAAATTTTATTTACTCCAACTTTTTACTTTGTTTTATTTTGTTTATTATATAAACAAAATCAATATAGGCAAAAAGTTGGAGGTTATTGTGAAAAATAATTCACTTAGTTGAAAATTTTATAGCCATCTGTGCTTTGTTTTTGACGCACGTTTCGCATATGCCATTCACAGTTCTGACACGTGGTCTGCGGCTTTTTCTTGTTACGTACCAGACTTATGTTTTGAATTATTTGTAGACTACAATAAATATCATACCATACTTGAGGGGCTGTTTTTTAAAGTTTGAAAATAGTTCCAACTTTTTGTAAAGGTGTTGGCCTTCATGTGTGATCCTCACAATGCATTCGGTGAGATGCTTCACATGCTTCCAACTAACAAACACTACAGTAACTCAAAAGAAGTGGGAAACTATGAAACTCATTATTTTACATGTAAAAAAGTAATATAACGTTTGATTTTATATGTAAAAAATTAGTTTTAACATACATGTTTTTGGACTTTTTGTTTATAAATACATGTAAAAGACATATCAATAAAAAAATGATAATTTTGTAAAAAAAATTTCTTTTACTGTTTTTTAACTGAAAATTAAAAAAAAAATAAAATTATTCGGCTTTTACATGTGTTTATATGTAAAATGCTCTAAAACATTTATATAAAAATGTGTTGTTTACATGAAAGATGATTTTTTTAGTATTTTTATTACATGTAAAATGAATAGTTTCTCGGTTCGTCACTTTTTTTAGTTTCCTCTTGAACTTGTTCATATATATATATATATATATATATATATATATATATATATATATATATAGGGGTGAGATATAGAGAGAACTCCTTTTAAAAAGAGAACTAGAGAACTAGTAAAGAATTATTTTTAACCATTTTTGAAAATATATTTTGTGATTTCTTTTTCTTTCCTCCTTCTAATAAGATGATATTGTTCTTAAAAAAAAAAACTTGTCGGTGTAGTACTGTAGTGCATATGTGCACTAATGCCTATTGCATATATACAATAGTGTTTTTATTGCATATAATACAACAAAATTGCATTATCCAATACACATTATTGAATATATGCAAAAACGACACTAATAATTAATGCAAAACACATTATCGCATATATGTAATACAACACTAATGCACATATGCACTATATCGATTTTTTTTAATTTTTGTATATAATATAACACTATTGCAAATATACAATACAAACAACTATATATATGTTATTCAACACTATTTAAAATATCAAAATTCACACTATTGTACATATGCATTATAAAAAAAGTCGGTGTATTGCATATATGCATTACTCGTTAATTTTTTTTATTTTTAGAGCTATAAGTAGGGTCTGGGGAATATATGCAATACATGACTTTTTTTATAATGCATATGTGCAAAAGTGTGCATATTGATATTTGAAATAGTGTTAAATAATATATATATATATAGTTGTTTGTATTGTATATTTGCAATAGTGTTATATTATATACAAAAATTAAAATAAAATTCGATATAGTGCATATGTGCATTAGTATTGTATTACATATATGCAATATTGTGTTTTGCATACAATTATTAGTGTCGTATTTGCAAATATTCAATAGTGTGTATTAGATAATGTATTTGTGTTGTATTATATGCAATAAAAAACTATTTTATATATACAATACACATTAATGCACATACACATTACATCGACGGTTTTGTTTTTAGGAACAATATCATCTTATTAGGAGGAAAGAAAAAAACACATTATCGCATATATGTAATACAACACTAATGCACATATGCACTATATCGATTTTTGTTAATTTTTGTATATAACACTATTGCAAATATACAATACAAACAACTATATATATGTTATTTAACACTTTTTAAAATATCAAAATTCACACTATTGTACATATGCATTATAAAAAAAGTCGGTGTATTGCATATATGCATTACTCGTTAATTTTTTTTATTTTTATATTTTTTTTTGTGGTGAAGAATAACAACACATAAGAAGGATGAAAGAAAAAAAATATTTTTTTCAATTAAATTAAAAATATTTCATTATTAGTTCTCTAGTTCTCTCCATGAAATGAAGTTCTCTCATGATCCTCTCCCTATATATATATATGGGTAGGATCTAGAGAGAACTCTCTTAAATAGAGAACTAAAGAACTAGTAAAAAATTATTTTTAACTATTTTTTAAAATTTATTTTGTGATTTTTTTTCTTTCCTCCTAATAAGATGATATTGTTCCTAAAAACAAAACCGTCGATGTAATGTGTATGTGCATTAATGTGTATTGTATATATAAAATAGTTTTTTATTGCATATAATACAACACAAATACATTATCTAATACACACTATTGAATATTTGCAAATACAACACTAATAATTGTATGCAAAACACAATATTGCATATATGTAATACAATACTAATGCACATATGCACTATATCGAATTTTATTTTAATTTTTGTATATAATATAACACTATTGCAAATATACAATACAAACAACTATATATATATATTATTTAACACTATTTCAAATATCAATATGCACACTTTTGCACATATGCATTATAAAAAAAGTCATGTATTGCATATATTCCCCCAGACCCTACTTATAGCTTTGCTGTCGGTGGGATTTCACTGGGCATGATTGATTGATTGATGTATTGCATATATGCAGTACAACGTTAATTTTTTTATTGTTTTTTATTTGTTTATATTTTTATATTTTTTTTGTAGTGAAGAATAACAACATATAAGAAGGATGAAAGAAAAAAAATTAAAAAATATATTTTTTTAATTAAACTAAAAATACTTCATTATTAGTTCTTTAGTTCTCTCCATAAAATGGAGTTCTATCATGATCATCTCCCTATATATATATATATATACTAGTAGAGTGTCCGCGTGATGCGACAGCGAACAATAGTTAAAGGCTGTTAACGAGCTAATATATCCAAACCAGGGCTAGCTCGAACTGGACTCGAACTTCATTCCGAGCTGAATTGGCTAGGCTTAAAATTAAACTTGAGATGGTATGCTTGACTGTCAGTGTATGACTTGTTGTCCATAGCTGATCAAATAAATTAAGGGTAGTTTAGTCATTATGTTTAATGTAATATGGCTCATTCGCTAGGCATGTTTAGCGAATGAGGGCCATTCATTATAGATTAAGCTCATTCGCTAAGGGATTTAGCAAATGAAGGCTCATTCGTTAATGTAATGTCCATTCGTTAAGGATGTTTAACGAATGTGATGTCATTCTCTATGGGAAACCTTATTTGTTAGGTGTGTCTAACGAATGAGAGACCTCATTCATTAGTGATGATTAACGAATGAGGATAGTTTATAAATAGGCATTTCCTAATGAATATACGTAGATATCTATGCCATATTTATTCTCCGTGTAACGTTACCATGCCGAATTCTTTATAGGCTTAACTTATGTAATGTATGAACAACAACGTATATCAATAAAGTATTGTTAACGTAATCGTCTCGTGTACGTATCATGTTATGCGATTAGATCTTGCAAGAGGACCATACATTTTCTCATTGACTCAATTTGGCTCCACTTTAAAATTTATTATCATTACTATCACACATACAACTTAATCATGTCGATGGATTAATTCTAAGACTTTACTTAACCAAAAAGTTGATTAAGTCAGTTGCTTGTTATAAGGACTGAACTTGTGTTTATAGAATATATAGTCTCTGCCATATTTATGACCGTCGTTTGAGTTAATCAAAAACCTAATTATTCTAAATAGTTAGAGCAAGTAAGGTATCGTATCACAAGGAGTATATGGTCAATGCAATTCGTGTAACAGATTTAATATTATGAAGTAACTGGTTTTTAGTACTGATCACACAAGCAATAGTTTGAATTAAGAGAACTAAGCAACGAACAAGTAAACGAGTATTAAGAAGTTAACAAAGCAAACCACACCCGGGAATTCAAGTAAGCAACCAAACAGTATCTCATGCAACCTAACAGATTTATTATTAACGATAAACTGAAAACTGATCAACCAGACAAAACCTTAGACGTCAATAATTACTTTACACACGGCACTGGTTATCAAACAGTCCTTTCCAGTGTGACTCAGTTAAGGGTAATTGTACGTTTTATCGTATTCAATCTAACCAAACAGTTATATGACTAATTATCTAGCAACTGGTAACAGATCGTTCAGACCAACGTAAACCTAAACCGATCGAACACACATAAATACTAAACATCAATAATCATATATCAATCATCAATAACAATACACAAGTATTCTTAATCACATGAGAAAAACTGTAAAAGGTTACAAACTATATATCCCAGGTGCGATTCTAGGAGATTAGCCGAGCCTAGACATCATTGAATCTTCGATATGGATGATAGAAATCATATGTAGGGTCTTGACACGAGCTAGGATAGTGGAAATCGCCTTCTTGGACTGCTGGAATCGCCTCTTGGTCATCAAAAACGAAGTTAGGGTTTTATCTTGATGAAATTGATGTTATAAACCAAAATCTCGTCTGCACACCCGTCGCGGTACGCGCCGGGGCCTTCTATGAGTCGATCGCGTACCACGATTGACCACAACTCAACTTCATTAACATCCCATCGCGGTACGCGATGGGATCTTCAACATACCCATCGCGTACCGCGATGGGTTCTGCTACAACAACCTTCACCAAATGTCATCGTTTTGCGTGCTAGACATCCGGGGTCTTCATTCCGTGTCAGAAAAGGTCCATATTGAATACTTTAATGCATGTGACCTGAAATCCAATAATACACGTATGAAGTATCGATAGTTCTAGAATAAACAGTTAAAACTAAATAATAAACGAACTAAAACATATACAAATTAACCGACCATCACATATTGTTTCTCCATTCATATGGACAGAGAAACAATAATAAATGTTTAACGTTAAACAAAAAGATAAATTATTTATAAGATTTCTAATGTGTTTTAACACTTGTATTTACTTAAACTATAGACCTTTGTATGCATTTATATTTTTCTCCTCCTTATTCGAGAACCTAAATTAAGCATAATTCTTCAACTTTTAAAACATTGATAACTTTTCTTCACGATATTTTTTATATAAAAAACAACACCATAAAATCAAGCATTTAAAAAAATTACATAAGTATTTTCTTTTCTAAAAAAACAAACTACTTTTTTTTGCTATAATATTTTTTTAAAGAAAAAAAATGATTTTCTTTATACCTAGGTGTGTTGTGCGTATAGCAAGTGTGATTATAGTCATGCGTAATTATGAAAATATGTTGTGTAATTATCATAGAAGGTATGTAATTATCTTTCTTTATGCGCAATTATGTGCATGCAAAATTGCAACATATATTGCGTGATTATGTACATTTCAAAATGGATTGGTGTTATTTTCAAACAGGTTAGAATTAGGTGGTGTTATTTTCCAACTGATCAGAAGAGGTTGATATGGAACGCACAACCCGACGTTAGTAGGCGCGTCAGGCTCGCTATGCGCGTCAACCAACTTTGGAACGAACACAAACCCACGTCTGTCGCATAAAGCAATATCAAACTTGTAATCAATGTCGATACACATGTAACGAAGGCACATCGACCACATAGTTGTTATCGGTACGAGCGTAACTTGACGACCATAAACGCATAATGCATCATCGGATGTGTAACCAGATTCGATACCTGGGTAACCCGCGCTTGAACGCATGAAATCTAACGTCGCCACGTGTGTAACGCGGCATCTGACTCGTAACCGATGTCGGTACGCATGTAACCCGGCATCAAACGCTTAACCAGTGTCGGTGTAACCCGACGATGTTAAACGCCTTGCTAGAACCCGGTTGTCGGTCATAAATCGTATTCATGTAAAATGCGAATTTTTTAAAATTACGAAGTATAGCATTACTATACTCAAATTAAAGAGAACAAAATTCTCTTTTTTATGGTGTAGTTTCTTTTTTTAAATATTAACGTATGAAATAGTTATGATCTTTTAAAAATCGTGAGGGGTAGTTGGTTTTACTTGAGGGGCCGAAAATATAACTATTGTTTATGTAGTAAAAGTTGATAAAAATTGAGGGGCCAAGATGTAAGTATTGATAGAAAGACATCTTTACCCTTAAAAAGAAGTTAAGACATGCATTAAGACTTGTAAACTTAACAATATTTGTTGGACCTCTTAACTTTTAAGAGGTCCTTCACTCACTCTTTATATATATATATATATATATATATATATATTAGGGTTGGTATCATTTAAGAACTCTAATAAAGTTAAGAACTCTTAGAAACTCTAAACAACCAAACAATTTTCAATTGTTTTTATATATTAACATTGTTTAAGAGTAGTCTTATCATATTTCATACAAAAAATTTTGATTACATATATTAATCACAAGTTTACATATGTGTAAAATTTATGTACTAACAAATTTACATAGGTGTAAAACAAAACATGGATATGTATAAAAACTAACTTTCAAAAAATTGTAATCGTAAAGATAGATATAAAAAAATGATAAAACTACACTCAAGTAACACTAACATACAAAAAAAAATATAAAAAACGTTAGTTTTCAAGAGTTTCTTCAAGTTTTTAAATACTCCCTCCGTCCCATTTCAAGTGTCTTAGTTTGAATTTTCAAGTCTTTCTTTTGCAACTTTGACCGTAAATATTTTTATTCGTGTCATATAATACTTGATGAAAATTATATGAATGGATTGGGTTTTAAATGTATTATACATTGATATAATTTTCATTAAGTATTATATGACACGAATAAAAATATTTACGATCAAAGTTGCAAAAGAAAGACTTGGAAATTCAAACTAAGACACTTAAAATGGGACGGAGGGAGTAATTTATGAGTTCTATAATGATATTCATCCTATATATATATATATTGCCATGTATATGCAACAGAATGCTGGGATACTTGCATTTACTTGCTCCTCGACTTTCCGGTACTTCATCGCAATGTGGCCGGAGCAGGCGTATGTGATCCGCGTTGACCGAGTTTGAACCTCTGTTGTGCCTGCGTTGATTGAAGTTGGACCAGCGGAGCTTCTACGTGGCTCACGTTATTGTCTTAAGTTGTTCCGCTTGAGCGTGGCATTGACCTGCTGCTATCGACTTTAGCCTACCGAAGCATGAATAGGTTGCCGGTGGTGGAGTCGTCTTCCTGAAGCACGCATGCGACCTGCTGTGGTGTTATCCCGCCATGACATAGACGCAACCACTTTGATTCACCGCAACGCGGCGGTTGAGTGTTTAAATAGCGGAGCTCGCAGGTGACTCACCATGGGCGAGTTGGTTACGGTGGGGCATGCATGCTCCCGCGGTGGCAGGTGTTGGCCCACCGGTCCACGGTAGTGATTGGTTTTTGGTGACCGTTGTTGGCCTCACCTGAGACCACATGTGATTTGTGGGCGGAGCTGATCTACCTCAGCATCAGTAGTGACCTACAGTGGTGGAGCCGGCTCGACAGAGCGCTCATGTGCTGTGGTAACGGAGTCTGGCTCGCCGGAGCACGAATGCGTGGCGGATTGTTGACCCGCGATGCGCGAAAACCCATGTTGGCGGAGAGTTAATCTGTGACAGCGCGCATGCTTGGTGACGAAAGGAGACTCGGAACATAAAGTGCCTCGCGGTGGCGGAGTGTGACTCGTCGGAGCACGCAATGGCAGAGTGTTGATCCGCCGTTTATATGAAGCTTTCAACGTGGTCTACAAAATTTGGGCCGACCCGTTGAAGCTTTTCTGCGACCTTTGCAAGCCGGAATTGACTCGCCACTGTTCTGCGCATAGCTTCGACGACCGGAGTTAATTTTTTTAAGAGTGATGAAAGCTGGTATAGGGTTGACATTGTAAAGATGGTATCACAATGTGCTCTCGCAATTTTTTGGTACTTCAATTAATCAAGAACAACATCTATAAATAGCTTAAACAAAGAAACATACATGAAACGTTCACCACTAAGTGGACCATGATCTCCTACAAACCACGACAATCATGTGGACTCTATCAGTTCCTAAAGCTATGTGTAGTGGAGGGCACCCCAAATTGGTCGAATTGCAACATGTGGCGCCCAGTCAGCAAATTGTAGCAATTTGTTTTTAGGGTGTTATGGTGTTGTAGCCCCCCTAATGCCACGTCAATTTTTTTTATTATTTTATTTTGTAATTAAAATAATAAGAAAACCATTTAAGTTATTAAAATTTATTAAATTAACTAAATAAAAGAAATATAAATTATAATCAAAATAAAAAAAACACACCAAAAAATAAAATAAAAAATAAATATAAAAATACCAATCTACTCATTATCTTCGTCCTCGTCCTCGTCTTCATCTTCGTCTTCGTTCTCCTCCTCGTCTACATTTTCCTCCTCTTCTTCGTCCTCGCCTTCTACTTCAACGGGACGATTATCCCACACCTGTTAAACCAAATCCGCCTTAAGTTGGTTATGTATCTAACTTGATGTGAGCTCGTGAATGTTTTGTGTTCGTTGCTCTGGTGATGGTTCAGTGAACTGTTCTGGAACGCTTCTTGGTATATAGTGTTGACATGCCAGTGTCTTTTAAAATCATATTTTGTAATATGATACACGTATACATGGTATCGCTAATTTTTTCCATCGTCCATACACGACATGTGTTTTTCACATAATGGCAATGTTTTTTTAGAACTCTGAATTTCGCGCGGACTCTTGCTTCTTCTTAAAGTATTCTCTTTTTTCTTCTATCGGGTCTTGAAATGTTTTGATGATGATCGAGTACTCTGGATATATCCCATCTCCCAAATAGTATTCGCAACGATAGAAGGTATCGTTGGCATAAACCGGTAAGACCAGTATGTTACGGCTAATGTAATACTCTAGCACAGGGGACGCGTTGAGAATGTTTATGTCGTTGTTGGACCCGACGGAGCCGAGGTAGGCCGACCAAATCCAGAGGTCGTGTGAACAAATGGCTTAAAGACTAACCGTTGTTCCTCCATGGTCACCACGAGTGTATTGACATCGCCTTGCAGTTGGACAGTTGCCCCTCTCCCAATGCATGCAATCTATAGTCTAGATCATGCTAGGAAAAGAATGTTAGCTTTCGTGTACATCGTATATGTGAGTCAGGTCATTTGGAGTAGGAATCCTCGGATAACGACCAATATATAATTGTATTATTCCTATACAAATAAATTTTTAAAAAATAGTTATATTAAAAAGCAGTTATTCATGTAAACAAATTACATTTTACCGGTGCAAAAATTCTCCAATGAGTTTCACGTCGTTTTCTCAGCCATCTTTAAATATTCGTCGTTGATGTCGGTCGTGTTTCCGTATGCGAGGATTCGTAGCGCCGAGTACACTTTTGGATGGCGGTGAATCCTGAAAACATCCTCTTATTTCGGGATTTTGTTGAAAATATGTATACCGTCGCTCCAAATCTCCCACGATGCGCAAAAATAAACCCTTAGACATCCGAAAACGACATTGAAACCTAGTGTCGTTAAATGTAGGTGTGTCATTGAAGTAGTCCTTCATCAAACGATCATTCCCTTCGGTACGATCCCGATGGATATACGATCGCATACGTGGCAACGAAGAGCTAGTAGAGCGATACACTATCTTATTGGTGATGACCCTCATTGCGCTTATGACCTCTTTTGTCTCCTCCAACGCTCGTTGTTGCACTTGACAAATTCTCTGACTCTCCTTAATTACTTGATCCCAAATTTCGGAAGAGTTCGGGGTCCGGGGAATCCATTTTGAGATATAAAGAAATGAAATGTGAAGAAGTATGAAATGGTGAAAATGGTAGAATTAGTTTGGTATTTATATTTGAGTTTGTGTATGATATGATGAAAAATGGGTTGAATTGGTTTGGTATTTATATTAAGTTTTTATTTATTTATTTTTAAATGCGATCGTTTAACGGTCACTTTTATTATTTAATTATTATTTTCGTTCAATCGCCGGAGACAAATATATAGCGCCCCTCCCTTATCGGGGTGTGGGGGGGGGGGGGGTGCTCGCCCCTATCGCCCAAAACTCGTCCATGGACCTCACCCAATACTGGTGGTTTGTCACTAACGTTCATGTTAGTTATTTGTTGAGTTTTGGTAAGAAAACGTATAGAACTAGAATCAACTTATCAGGTGTTAACTAGAATATTATAATTAGCAGACTTAAATATCATTAATGTACAAGTATCTATTTTAGTCATATGTTCTTTTGAATTATGGATATTCTCATTGCTTGTGCTTAGTCCAATTGCATATTTATGTAGTGAGACTTCTCCTTGGAGAAAGTATAGTAGAAAGCAATACTTGTAATTTTGGCGATGGACCTTATTACTATCATCTTTTAGGTTTTAGTGGTAGCGAGGTTAATAATATCTTATTTTCCATATGTTTCTTTTCTTGTACATAAGTTCCTTATCAACACACTCATTTTCATTTTCTACTTCTTTGTATTATGGTTGATTCTAAAGGTAGCAATCTGTACAAGTGGAAAACTTTAGTAAGTAATGCACTGGAAAAGTGTACTTATAACTATATGTGTGGATGTTATAGTAGATAGGGTAGCCACATATGAGGAATATGATTCAGACGACATGATTGTCAGCTTGGTCGAGTTCCCCTTTAGAATGTATGTTAGTGATGGGGATTAGGGTTTTCTAAAATCCGTATTATGAGAGAGAGGGAGGCATATGGAATGTGGATGTGTGTTTAGGTTAAATTATGATGTTAATTATTCTCTCCACACACACACACACACACATATATATATATATATATATATATATATATTTGTGTGTGTATACATATATATATACGTATATATATACTAGTTTTTATCCCCCATAATACATGTTTGTTTTATATTATTTGTTTCTAATATTTATATATTTTTTTGGATTTTTAATTTTATTTATTATAAAGAAGTTAATAATTTACTTATGATTTGATAATAAAAGGGTTTCACAAATAAAATGAGATATTATAACCCGGTTTAAAAGCTATATAGGTTCGGTGAGACCCATGACCCGCTTATTTTTTACACTATAAAATTGCTTCTTAGTTATAAATTACATATTTTAAAAAAAATCAAGTGTTAATTTTTAGTATATCTCTATTTTATAGGATTATGATAGTAAAAATTTTGGTGTGATTAAGTTTTAATTTAATGAGATGCTATAAATCGTTTAAGGACTATCAGGGTTTACAAATAATGTAATCTGGGTTTACAAATAATGCAATCTGGTGGCTTGAGAAGGAGCATACAGAGAGCATACAGAGAGCTTTTAAAGGTTTATTTGTATATATATATATATAGAGAGAGAGAGAGAGAGAGCAAAGTTAAAATAAGAAGTAAAACTACCCTAAGAAGTGTAAGAAGTGATTTTTACCCTTAAAAAAATAAAACACACCGAACAAAAAACACACCGAACTAACAAAATAAAACACACCGAGCAAAAAGCATACTAACAATATCCACCATTAGATGATCACATCCAACGCCTGATATTACTTCTTACACTTCTTACAAATAACTCACTTCTTATTCTAACCCCACCCTATATATATGTGTGTGTGTGTGTGTGTGTGATATATATATATGTGTGTGTGTGTGTGTGTGTGTTGAGTTCATTGGGGAACTCCTCCCAACCCTTGATCATTTCCCCTACATCCTTATGTTACACCACTAATCACCTACATCACATCATTTTTATAAGGAAAAAAAATGAAACGTGAGATAAAAGGTCCGTGGGAAATTGATCAAGGGTTGGGAGGCCTGTTCCCCAGTTCCCCACTTTTTTGGAGTTCACTTTCGAACCTAACTCTACATACACACACATGCACACGAAGGGAAAACTATTTATTAACAAGTACGGGTAATATGGTCTATCAACAATTACCAAGCTAAAATATTATAAAACATAATTTAATTATTTTGATCTTGTCTTAAATATATATAAATGAAACTTCCTTATTTTTTTCTCAAGCCAGCATATTGCTTTATTTATAAATTAAAACTTTTCATGCATTTGATCGAAATTCACAGGCTTTGGTTCTCACCAAAACCCAGATAGCCCTTAAACGGGTTGTAACATCACATTAAATTAAAAATTATTCCCGCAAAATATTTTATATGAAAATCCTATAAAATAGGGATACACAAAAATAATATCCGATTTTTTTTTTTAAAAAAAAGATATTATATATAATTAGTAAACAATTCTATAGTAAATACAAATAAGCAAGTCATGGGTCTCACCAAACCCATATAGCTTTTAACTGAGTTATAACATCTCATTTATTTATCAAACCATTTCATTATTGAAACCCTAAGTATATGATTAACTTACTTACAAAAAATAAAATTAAAACAAAAAAATAATATAAATAATAGAAATGAATCATGTAAAACAACCCCGTAATAACCCGGTGGAAAGGGGGGGGGGGGTAAACGCTAGTGTAGTAAACAATTCTACAGTAAAAACAAATAAGCGAGTTATTGGTCTCACCAAACCCATATAACTTTTAAACCGAATTATAACATCTCATTTATTTATCTAACCATTTCATTTGTAAGTATATGATTAACTTACTTACAAAAAAAATAAAATAAAAATAAAAATATATATATAAATAATAGAAATGTATAATGTAAAACAACTCCCGTAATAACTCGGGGGAAGGGGTAAACGCTAGTGATGGTATAAATGATTGAGATCATATAAACAAACATATAAAATATATTTATTCTTATACACATAAACTAGAAAACTCAAGATATGCGAAACTAATACAATTAATAGAAAGTTAGAAACACCCATACTAATAAACACAAATAATCTCTAAACCAAATAAACTCGATCTCTTTGACTAATCTCTAATTTTGAACACCTTATTATCTCAAATACATATACTTATCAAAACAGATACTCAGTTGCTTAAATATCCTTTCAGATGTCGCATTAAATTAATCGGCAGATATTCTGAATATGCCGTGTTCAATGACAATGTACTCATGGCTATGGCTAGAACCTTTCCGACTGGGCTGGACTATGGTGAAAGACTTATCTATCCAAGTAAGATTCTTCTTATACATTTTGCTTATAATTTTCCTTTTAAGAGTGTTTACGGTTTTTCTCTTTTCAGATTTGGACAATACAAGTGAAAGGATAGTCGGGAGAACTAGAAAGTTTTTTAATTCGTTAGTAGAACTATCTTCAGACTTGAAAGAAGAAACGTGGTCTTCTTTACGCTGTGAATATGGAATTCTACACTCTGTGGCACAAGCATTTTTGGTCACTATATATGGTAAGCTATATATAATCATATACAGCTCCAGGTTTCTTCCTAATATTATTTGTGTGTTCCATGCAGTTTTAATTGCAATGGGTTATTGGATTTATAAGTTTATTCCGCTGTTCCTATTGATGGTTTATTTCCCATTCTTTATAATTTATTTGCTACTGTGGAAGGCTGCGGCGAGAGTAGGTAAGAGTCATATCGAATGATCTAGTAAGATGGAAGAGAACATAAATTTACATGCCAATGTTTCATACAAAATAAATTATATGATCCTTTTTATATGATATATTTGCAGTTCCACTCGTTAGGAATATCGAGGAGAAAAAGAAGGAATATAGGAAAGCAAAAGAGGTTCTAGAGTTGGTATTGAAGACAATTATAGATGAGCGCTCCGATAGCAGTCCTGATTTATATACCGCACCGATTCTTGAGGCGGCATGTCAAGATGCTTACGAAGTTGTGGATCAGATTTTAGGAAGATGGCCTGAAGCTATCCACTGCAAAGATAAAAATGGTTATGACATCATTCAGTTAGCAACAATACACCGTTCAGAAAGAATCTACAACATGATCTATATCATTGGGGAACGTAAGAATACCTATCGAACAATACAAGATTCTTATGAAAACAATATGTTGCATTTGGTGGGAAGATTAGCTCCTTCAAATAAACTCAAACGTAGAACCGGTGCAGCATTACAATTACAAAGAGAGCTTCAATGGCGCCAGGTACATACCAAACGCATTATTTACAATAAGCTGGGAACTACTAACTATTAAACATTTATAGTAGAATAATTAAAAGATTAATTTATATAGGAAGTGGAGAAGCTCGTGTTTCCAACATTCATTACTAAAGAGAACATCTTTAAGGAAACACCAGAGATGGTCTTTACAAAGGAACACGAAACACTATTGAAAGAAGGAGAAAAATGGATTAAAACCGTAGCAGAATCATGCAGCATCACTGCAGCACTTATTACCACAATCGTGTTCGCAGCAGCTATTACTGTACCAGGTGGAAGCAATCAAGATACGGGTATCCCTGTGTTTACGAAAAAAGCGGCCTTCACTCTCTTTGCAATAGCAGACGCAATCTCACTATTCTCATCCACTACTGCACTGTTGGTGTTTTTGTCTATCCTAACTGCACGGTTTGCAGAGCAGGATTTTCTTGTCCGTTTGCCAAGACGACTGATTATTGGTCTTTGCACCTTGTTGATCGCTACAACTGCCATGATAGTAGCCTTCAGTGCCACATTGTTCCTTGTATTTTCTCAACAGAAACTATGGGTACTCGCTCCAATATGTGCCTTTGCTCTCCTACCGATTTCATTCTTTTTCGTTCTACAGTTCCCCCTTATCCTAGATCTACTCCAGTCCACATACATATTCAAGTTTGGTAAGAACGACGATGAAAACAGTAAGTTTGTTCAGAACAACATACAGTTCATGTTTAGTAAGTGAAATGGGTGCGCCTCTTTAAGTTATGTATCCTATTGTATTTCCTTAAGTGTGTAATAACTACATATTTTTTATTTATATAATTTACTATAAAACGATTACAATAAAGTGACAGACAAACGGGCAACAAGCTGCGCCGCAACCCCCTTTTGAACAGCAAAGCCAATCCTGGTAAAAACGAAGCTTTGGGACCTAGAAGCTGAAGAGGTTCCGTGTACGACGCGCTGAACCCTACTCAAAAATTTCACAGCCTCTGGAGCCAGAAAACCAAATGTATCAAAGGAAAATGGTAGAAAGACATGTTGATTATCTAAACAAGCTTTCTCGTGTTTAACAACTTTGCCCGATTCAGCCTTCAACGCAGCCTGACCCACAACAAACCCACGGTCCCTGAGCCCAACAAGAGGAGACACTCCTGTAAGATCCACACAGGCGTGTTTCCCCCCTGCCCACCCGAACACAAGAATATCAGCTGGTCGTAAAGTAGACCTCCCTTCAATAGGATCCGTGAGAAAGTTAACAGGGGCCTCCTTTTTAGCAGAAATCCCTGCCCGTTTAAGAACATCACACAGAACATCCCTAACCAGATCATGTCTGTATTTAAAGCCAGGCAATTCTTTGCAATGCACCGCATGGTCACCAAAAGAATCCAAACAGACCTTGCGACAAATTGGGCAAGGTTCATCCGTCGGGAACATAGGGATCATTTACCGGTACTTAAGGATAGCCCGATACTCCAAACCCGACATACGTTGGCCTAATCCTTCAATGGGGATAGCCGTTAGAAAATCCTGAGCCCGAGGAGCCCGAAGGCATTCAAACACCGCCTTTTGGCGAAGGGATAGATCAAACTTCACTTCTAAACTCTTGACGATTCCACTAAATAAGGCACTCGCCACAACATGTTGGGCTTTAGGGGGGGCGGTGTCCTTATTAGAGAACCAGCTAAGATCAAAATCTGGAAGTGAAGTACGTAAACGATCCATCGCACACCCATAATCAGAGTCCAACCCATGAATATCACAACCCCGAAGAATATGGTCTTGCAAACACCACGACTGTGCTCTCGAAGCCACAAAAGCATATGTAGATACATCCTCGGCCGAACAGAGACCCAACCCCCATAACGGATCGGAAGTGATGCCAACCTCCATTGGAGATCCCCAAAGAACGGACCTCCACAAACCACGATGTCCTCAATCGCCCTTCGAAGACCATTGTCAAATATAGAAACAGCTTCCCCCACATACATAGGTTGGCATGTTCTCAAACCGAACAAAAGCTTGGCGACTCCCATACATGAGCGAAGCAAAAGAAGCTCGCATTGAGGATCCCGAAGTCTTGGGAGACAGCTCATCAGTTCCACAGCGCTAGATGCCCTTTTCATAGCCAAACTGCTGATAAACCCCGCATCCTGGCTTACAGCACCACCAAGGAGTTTCACGCCAAACACCGGCCTTCCAATCCCGCAAGGGAACAACCCCTCCTGTTCCTTCACCCCATTGCATGTTGGCCAAAATAACTCAGTTTTCTTAACGTTTAATTCAAGACCCAAACGAGGCCCCTCAGACCTGATAATATCTAATGCTTTGGCTACCTCTCTAGTATCCCCGATAATCGTGCCATCATCCAAGTACCAAGCATGAAAGAGAAGCTTGCACCGATCTCTGATTTGGTGAACAAGTGGGTGCAAAGCTAAGACAAAAAGGAGAGGCCCAAGAGGGTCCCCCTGTTGAACCCCAGTGGTGGATTTAATGAAAGTATCACCCACATATAACCTAGCCGACTGCCCATATAAAAGATCCACCCAAAGAGAAATGGAAGGACATCGACTCCGAACCTCATGTAGAAGGGTCGTCCTATCTACTAAGTTAAAGGCATTGGAGAAATCAACAGTAAGCATAGCCAATGACCCATCCGAATGAAACTGATTTAGAAACCTGTTCGCGCTATGAAGCACGGCCTCTGCCCCACTGGGGACTCCCACCCCAAATTGAAAGTCACCGAGGTATTTATATGTCTTGTAAGATTTGCACATAAACTCCTATAACATGTTACTCGGTGTGCCTTGAATTCAAACTCTTGGATTTATTAAAATTCAATAAAAAATGTATTAATCATATTATTTATGTTAGTGTTGGTAGTTATCAATATCATTGCCTACAATGGTTGCAATGGTTGGTTATGTATATACTAGAAGACATGCACCAATGCTAAATCTGTGTGTATAATATCATGTGCAAGTAAACATTTCTGCAAAACCATGTATTTACATAAAAGTGATATCAGACACTCTACATAAATAGTTAGAAAAGAATGCCGTCGAATAGCAACAATATCGTGCAACCCTAACTTCAAATGGAAAAAAATATTATTATTGGAGTATACAATCAGATGTATTATTCAAATCACATGATCTTCAAAGCATTGTAGAATATGGTTTACATGAGCTTGCAAATCCATCACCCCAACAAATTACAGAATTCAAAGAAAATAAATTGGACAAGACAGAATTTGTTGACACGTCATGTAGTTTATAATAATATAAAGAAATGTAGTTTTATAAACTTAAGAAAAGTTATACACTTATTTAAACAAAATTGTAACATGGGAAAAGTTTATAAACTTCTTTAAACATAATTATTTATATAAATATTATTTATAAATTGTTAAATACTTAAAGTATTTAAATAAATTTCTTTTCCTGCAATTAAATTTAATATAGAAACATAGATATTACATCAACATAGCAGGTAGGCAGGCAACAAGCTGCGCCGCCACCCCTTTCTGAATTGCAAACCCTAACCTGCTAAAGACATACCTCTGCCCATTTGGAGTCGACACATTGCTATGAACAACCCGTTGGACCCTGGTTAGGAAACGGATAGCTTCCGGTGCCAAGGAGCAAAAGGTATCAAAAGCCAGAGGGACAAAAACATGTTGGTTCTCTTCGCAGGCTTTAGCATGTTTCTCCACCTTCTTCGTTTCAGCCCTTTTCATTGCTTGCCCAGCTACAAACTCATTATCCCTCAAACCAGCTAAAGGAGATACCCCTGTGAGGTCAACACAAGCGTGTTTTCCCCTGGCCCAACCAAAGACGAGCAAATCTGCCGATCGTAGAGTGGATCTCCCTTCCGTGGTAAGGAAGTTTAAATAAATATTATTTAAAAACAAATAATACTTGTAGGAATTCTAGTTAAGGAATGTCTTTCATCTCAATCTGAATTAGTTAGACTTAGTTTATTTCTTGCAATAAACTTAGTCTTTGTATGTCTTATCATTCATGTAACGTGTCACGACACAAGAGTTGCCTTTAATTGATTTTGTTTCTAGTAATTTATTGTCTTTTGACATTGAGATTTGTGAACATCGCCTTACTTAGTCAAGTTGTTTATCAATATTAAATGGTATTTATTGACAAACAGATTAACTGTCATGATAGCCTCTGTTAAAAAGAAAAAATGGGAGATCATACTATTACAAAAGTTTAACCTACTATGAAGATATGTATTGTAAACAAAGATATGATAATTTAGACAAACAGGTTTGAAGAGGTAGGTCCCAGCAGAGCCCAGTTGGACCCGCAGGACTCACCTTGAAGAGAGACGTCTGCGCAGAAACCAACTGGATCCGCAGGACCCACCATGCTCAGAGACGTGACGTCCTTACGCGCAGTACGCAAGCTATTCCCGCAGGAAATGCCTCCCAATGGTGAAGTACTCCGCCTGTTCCGGCAGCTGCGGATACAAGCCATCAGGGAAGGCCACCCGCGCAGCAAGGCTACACGCACAAGGCACTTAGCTCTCAATAATTCAGTAGTCACCTGAAGGAATGAGCAAAGCTGGGAACAATCCCGCACAAAGGTGGGAGGGGGAATACTCCCGCCCAAATAAGCCAGTCCGTACGATACTGGAGGATCTTTTGTACTGTACCTGACGAGATATGGGCAAAAGATCTGACCAGAGATACGACAGCTCATTGACAACAGTATGGCGAGCAGCATGCTCTTGTACTGTATGTCACTATTAGCCGCTGCCTACTCACCAACTCCTGTCATACCACGTGCATAGCCGGCAGTTGGTGGAAAAGGAATAGTACACAGCAGGCCTGGTCACTGTCAGCCACTGCCTACCCACCAACTACCAGCATGGCACGTGCGTAGGCCACAGTTGGTAGAACAGGAATACTATTCAGCCAGCTATACCTTCTTGGAAACCTACCTTCGGCTATAAATACCCCAAATGGTATGATCATCTAATCTCATCTTGTATCTTACATCTTATACCTGATATCTGCTCTAGCAATCTCTTAATATACACTTATATTCAAGAGCAATCTAGTCTGATTCTCACGCCGGAGGGTGGTCACAAGGAGGTACCCCCCCCCCTTCTCAGTGACGAGCTCACGGTGTCTGTTTTGCAGGTTATCAGAAGAACCATCTTTGCTGGGTCTAACCTTTCGTGGGAAACATCTATTTAACCCCCAGATTATCCGTAATTTGCCCGGGGTCGATTAGTGTTTCTTCATTGGCGCCATCCGTGCATAAAAGCTAGAACTTCATTTCTTTTCAGTTTTTTCAAACTTCTGGAAAGATGGTTAAAGAAACTCCGGTAACCACAACCCCAGCTACTGGGGGGAATACCGGCGACTACACAGTTTTTACGAACACTACCCCGGTTACCCAAGCCGGGGCAACTGCAGTAAATTTTACGAACACTACCCCAGTTACCCAAGCTGAGGCAAGTGCAGTAAACAATCGCTCACTGGGATTCACCGATACCCAGTTAGAGAGACAACGAACGAGGCTCCCCCGCCAAACACTCGATGAAGTTAAAGCGTGGGCGGAAGCACGTCAAAAAGAATTCTAAGCTGAGTTGGATAAACGCTTACGTTTACTCCAACAGGCTGATGAATTCGTAGAGTACTTTGACGATGATTCGGAGGAATCCGATAGTGACGCAAACCCTCGTCATAGGGCGAAAGGGAAGCGTAAGGAAAAGGACTCCCAACCGAGAAGGCGTTTTGGAGAAACCTTCAAACCAAAAAATGCAGGTGGAAACCCACGTGACTTCTCCAAAACATTTACACCAACTGCTGCAAAGGCGGGAACGTCCAAATTTGCAAGGGACATTGCGAAAGCAATCGTCCCGAAAAGTGCCAAACAGATGTCCAACATCGGCACTTACGATGGTATATCTGATCCAGACGATCATTTGAACAGGTTCATAGCGGGGGCAACCGTCAGTAGTTGGACGGAACCTACGTGGTGTTACATGTTCCAAATGACGCTTGTTGGGCCAGCTAGAGCGTGGTTCGATCGTCTACCGGTCAACCACATCTACGACTGGGCAGACTTCCAACAGAAGTTTAGCCAACACTTCAGCCAACAAAGAAAGTATACCGAAGAGCAATGGACAATCCTCAAATGCATTCGAGAGGAAGATGAATCTTTGCCAGACTTCATCACTCGCTTCAACTCAAAGAAGCTAAGTCTGGGTAATATTAGCGAAGATCTTGTTCGCGCTGCTTTTATCCAGGGCGCGAACGACCCAGAGCTCATCCGCACCTTAACGGGTAAAGATGGCATGCCATCCACATGGGATGCCATCATGACAGCAGCTAAACGCTTTGCGGAAACTGAGAAGCAACTGGGTCGAGATCTCCCCCAGAGCACAAACCTCTACACCCAGAAAACAAGAGAAGACAACGTCCTTACCGCCCGACTAAACAAAAAGCGGAAGCTAGGCATTTGGCAGTCAAGGGTAAACTTTGACACCTCATCCGGCTTGCAACATCGGTTAGGCGGAAGGGATAACGTACAGTCAAACCAGAACTACAGATGGACGCCACTCACCAAAAGCGTCACCGAGATATTCGCCACTGAGGAGCTCCCATGGCCAAAGGCTCCAATAATCCGACATCGTCACAATGCTGATCGGAGCAAATACTGTGACTTTCACAGGACAAAAGGCCACAACACTGAAGAATGCACAGACGTAAAGGACATGGTCGAAGCATTTGTCAGAGATGGGACGCTCGCGTACCTCGTGGCGCAATGAACGCTGAGCAGGCTGATGCGTGTAGAACCCCAGTTGGGGTAAACGAATATAATTGCAGCTTCAATATTGGAGACTACATACTGCGTAAACAACGAGATCCCGAACCAGGTGCATATCGGCTCGATGGCACTCCCATCCCAACAACATGGAAGGGAGCTCAATTACACAGTTTGCATGTAGATCAATTCCAAATTTGTAAAGAAAAGGCCCAGAGCCACTTCTAATGGAAATGATTCTCCTTAGAACATCGACGCTGATGATTTTACATTTATACTTTATGAACTTTCCACACGGATATGCCGGTCTTCACCGCATACATAAGTGTGAAAGTCGTTGCGTGGGGAAGGCGGCAAAACCCGCATAAACCCAAAAAACGGCAAACCTTCACGCAGGTTAGTTAAAGGTAAAGTTCAGTCATCCCACTAAATGAAAGTGCCGGTCTATCCGCACGAATCATGATAGAGGAAACTGAACACTAACCTATTAACAACCGCGCGTCGAACGGTTAATTTATTCAACACTGATGCCGGTTTTCACCGCATAATTACGTGGAAAGTCGTTGCGTGGGGAAGGCGGCAAAACCCGCATAAACCCAAAAAACGGCAAACCTTCACGCAGGTCAGTTAAAGGTAAAGTTCAGTCATCCCACTAAATGAAAGTGCCGGTCCTAACCGCACGAATCATGATAAAGGAAACTGAACACTAACCTATTAACAACCGCGCGTCGAACGGTTAATTTATTCAACACTGATGCCGGTTTTCACCGCATAATTACGTGGAAAGTCGTTGCGTGGGGAAGGTGGCAAAACCCGCATAAACCCAAAAAACGGCAAACCTTCACGCAGGTTAGTTAAAGGTAAAGTTCAGTCATCCCACTAAATGAAAGTGCCGGTCCTAACCGCAAGAATCATGATAGAGGAAACTGAACACTAACCTATTAACAACCGCACGTCGAACGGTTAATTTACTCAACACTGATATGCCGGTTTTCACCGCATAATTACTTGGAAAGTTGTTGCGTGGGGAAGGCGGCAAAACCCGCATAAACCCAAAAAACGGCAAACCTTCACGCAGGTCAGTCATAGGTACACTTTGGTCATCCAACTAAATGAAAGTGCCGGTCCTAACCGCACAAATCATGAGAGGAAACCGAACCTATTGACAACCGCGCGTCGAACGGTTAACTTATTCAAAATACTTTAGAAAATTTCTAACAGAAGGATGAGGAAAACCTCCACGCAGGTTAGATGTAGGTAAAGTTTAGCCATCCTACTAAGTGCAAGTGACGGTCCTACCCGCACAATCACGAAAGAGGAAGCAAAACTTCAACCTATTATCTACCACGTTCAAAGGTTAACTTATTCTAAACACTTAGAAAATTTCTAAAAAGATGAGGAAAACCTCCACGCATGTCAGATATAGGTAAAGTTTAGCCATCCTACTAATTGCAAGTGACGGTCCTACCCGCACAATCACGAAGGAGGAAGCAAAACTTCAACCTATTATCTACCACGTTCAAAGGTTAACTTATTCTAAACACTTGGAAAATTGCTAATTTAAACTAAAGTATGCATGAGCAAGTCATATAACGTTTATAAAGCAAGTCATCCAGTGAAAGTAGCGGTCTTACCCGCACAAAGATTTATATTTCATAATATTCATTACAAGAATGGCCGGGTAACTACCCGCCTACAAGAATATAAATCTATACAAGCTAAACCTATCCTAACAGTGGGAAGGGATCTTCAGGATCAAGCTTCAGGACCACTTCCACTTGGACCAGCACCATCAGTAGAGCGTGGCGGTTCAAGGAAATCTTTAAGGATAGCTAGCCCATCATCAGCAGCAGCAACTTCGTTCACCTTCTCCACCACCGGATGCGGGAAGGCGGCATACTGATTCACTGCTTGGTCATAAACAGCTTCAGTATCCACATCATACAAAGGGAAGTTGGAAGGCGGGATGCCTTTCTCAACGAACCCTAGACCAAGCAGGAAGCCGGCCTTTTCCCCATCCTCATGAGAAGCGTTGAGGGCTGCGCTCATGGCATCGTCGTATGATGTGTCCGTGAAGACTCGATGCACAACCTACAAAAAAAAAATATACAAGTATCAAAACCTTTTCTATTTACAAAGAAAAGCGTGAAGACATTATGAAGCTAAGCTTACCTGAGACAACGCTTCTCGAAGAAGCCATTCCTTGGTAACCAGAGCTTCCTGGAGGGCAGCTTGAGCTTGGTTACGGGCGCGTTCGGCTTCACTTTTGTTAAGGTTGGCAAGCAACACTTCTTTAGCCGCAGCCTCTTCAACGCCCTTTAGCTTCCGCTCAGTATGGTCAAGCACCCCCCTCTGGTCCAAGATCTCTTGGAGCTTCTTGGCGTCTTCCATCGCCAAGGCATCATGAGCCTGTTGGAGCGCCTCTAGTTTGGCTTTAAGTTCCTCATTCTCGAGGCGTAGAGGCTCAGCAACAGCTTCAGCCTTGGTGGCCCTCTCAGTTGCGTTCCGTGCAGTTTCCTTAGCCAGCCGAAGCTGTTCGTTAACAGCTTGGGCAGCCTTGGAACGGGCCTCGAGACGGGCCTGAACTTCAACCTCGAGGGCCTTGAAGGCCTTCTCCTTTTCCGCAGCCACTGCGGTAAGCCTCTTGTTCTCCTCCCGGACAGCCCGCGCCTGAGCTACTTCTTGGATGCGAGCTGCTTTTAACTTGTCGTTTTCACGACAAAGCAGCTCGACGCGCGGCTGCATCCGGGCCAGGAGAATCCGCAACTCATTGGTTAGCCTACCCTCCTGGTAGCTAGCCATTGCTTCCCCCAACGCACCACTGGGAGCTGCGTGACGAGCCCACTCCACAGGCGTGCGAAGGGTTGTTCCTCGGCGGATGTTCCAGCGTGGAACATACACTTCATTGGAATCCGACACTGCAAAAAACAAAAAGCAGTTAGGAAAAGATGATATAAAAAAAAAGGCCAAAAGAACCCTACGCACCTGTAGGGTCGACAACAGGTCGATAGCCGCCAAACCCATCACCTGAACCCAAGGGAAATCCGTCCAAGAGGTCAGGCAGATGGGAAGGAGGCAGAGGTTGGCAAGAAGCCCCAAGCATACCTGAAGGATCGGCCGTCGTTGCCGATGACGGAGGAGGCATGGTGAAGGCCGCCGCGGTAGTAGAAACCAACGGAGGTGAACTCACCGTAGGTGAACTCACAACCGTGGTCGCCGCTGCGGAGTCCGCAGAAAAAGTAACCGCCGGCTCAGTGAAAGATTCAGTAAATATGGCACTGACAGCCGACGGTGATGTCATCACAGTTGGAACAGTTGGCTCAACTGGCTGAGCAACTGAACCAACTGACGCAGGCGCAGCCGCCTGGGTCGTCGCCTCAGGTAGGCTGACCAAGCCTACCGTCATGGGTCCGGAGGTACTCCTCCCCGCTCCACCCTGGAATGCGGCAACATCCACGCCTGTACAAAGAAGATATAAGTATAATGGCGGAAAGATATGAAGTTAAAAAGAAGTTTGTACTTACGGGTTTTCTTGAGCCTAAAAGTGCGAACAGGCGGGGACAAACCCGATGGAGCCGGCCTCTTCACGCCACTCACCGTCGTTGTCCTGGGCTGCTCGGAGGGGACGGTCGTCTCAGCCTCCGGGGCAGTGGTCTTATCACCACCAGGGTTCCCAGCCACCTCCTCGCTGTCAGTCTCTGAATCAGACCGAGGCACCGGATCGGCAGTGGAGGCCACCTTCGCCTTCCCCTTCCCGCCGACAGCCTTCTTTTTCCACACCAACGGAGGACCATCTGCGGATTCCTCATTAGAACACAAGATTAGAGGAATTCCAGCAGAGGTTTCAGCATTGAGGGGTCGAGGGTTGAATAACGCCTTACCTGGCCGCCTGGCGCTCAGGTTCTCGTGGCCTGGCGGGTAGACCTCCACGAACCGATCCGCCGTCTGTTCAAGGATGGGCAACTCGTTCTCATTTAGAGCACGAGTACCCATCCGAGCGGGACTATCAGCCTCCCGCGGATGCAGGAGCGACTGCAAGTCGTTCCCCTCTGAAATAAAAGAAAAACAGTTAGAAGACAAACCTATATAAACAAAGAAGACAGAGCATACCGTAAGGGACAGAGTTCAAACCGTATTCAAGGACGATCGGGATCTTTTGCGCCTCCGCATCCTTCCACACCCGGCTCATCCCGAGCAACACCATCCCGGACTCCGCAAAGCGGTAAACCGGAGATTGGACTCGGGAAATCTTTGAGAACCATTCCGCCTCCTGGTAGTTGGAGGCGTGAAGGCTGGGGAGTGCTTGCCCATTCTTAAACTTCATGGCAAGGGGGATGGCGCGAGCGGAGATATAAAAAAACTCCCGCTTCCATGAACGAAGACTACGCTCGGTTGCGCAAATCTTCAAACCCTTGATCCGGGTTATCAGAGTATACCACCCCTGGATGCACCTCCAAGAGTAGAAGGTCATCAGGCGGTCGACGAAGGGCTCAACGCCCAGAATCCGGCACACCCACTCGAAGTGGCGAATCTTTGCGATCGCCATCGGGTGTACCTCGGTCAGGTGTACACCGTGCCTCTCCAGAACACGGTACACAAACTTCGTCAAGGGGAACCTAAGATTCCCATAGACAAAGAATGCGGCATATACCCCGATCTTGCCTCTGGGGGCATCATACACCGTCTGATGAGGTTCAGGAAACTCAGGCTCGAAAGACTCGAGCATGAACTTCCTGACGATGTACTGATATAGATCGACAGGCAGAGCACACTGGCACTCGCCAGCAGTACTCTTGTCATCCTTGTCGGACGTGGATGACGGGTTCTCGGCGTACACCCCAGCCTCCTGGGCTGTAGCCTCAAGATCGTGAGCAGAAGACATCTTGCAGGTATGAAAGAAGAGAACGATTTCAAGAGAATGCTCGACTGAAAAGGTGAGTATTCGCCGGAAATCGTTTTGAAGATGAAAAGTGAAAGTGTGGATTACAAAGGACCCTCTCCCCCTTTATATACTAATCGCAATCAATGCGATGAATTTAATGCGGAAGAGAGAGAAATCGCGGTTGCAATGAAACTATGACACGTGGCAAAAAGCAAACTGGCAACAGCTGTTGAAAGGACGCGTGCCATTAATTTCGCGGCCACGCGCTCGAAAAATCGCGCCCACGCGCCTGAAAAAGCGTCTGGAATGACCATGTACTGTCACGTCACCATAACTTCCTGCACGTCCTGACACAGTCAGAAGAAACCGTCGGACGACGTTTCAACAGTTTGGACTGTTCTTATCCTTTCACCAACTCTTCGAATTTCAAAAATTCAAAAAGATTCAAAAGTAAGCGGGAAAATACCCCTTACCTTGGCAACCAAGTAACTGTAAGACAGGTGCGAGTACAGTGTCAAGGCAAAACCCTTCACATACTTAGCACCTGCAGGGAATTGAAGCCAAGAATACCTCGGCGACCAAGTAACTATAAGACGGGTGCGGGTACAGTGTCAAGGCAAAACCCTTCACATACTTAGCACCCGCAGGGAATTGACGCCAGGAATACCTTGGAAGTAAAGTAACCGTAAGACGAGTGCGGGTACAGTGTCAAGGCAAAACCCTTCACATACCTAGCGCTCCGCAGGGAATTGAAACCAAGAAGGATCTTCTGGGCAATGCTTGCGGAAACGGGAATAACATCCCCGCATAGCGGAAACGTCGAGAACTACATTGTTTGAAGCTCCAAGATGGAATTGGTGGTTTTAACATAATTGATCACTATGTTCAAAACTACCAAAACCTCATGGAGAATCCACACAAGTGGGACTCAACGCTCCTGACTTGCGAGGAGGTTACAGACCTACCCGCATCATACCCAAAGATCAAGCAGGAAAGTCGGGAATTTCTGCAAGTGACATTAGGACTTCCGCGGGAAGAATCCCCATGGAAAACCTTAAAACTAAACCCTTTTCAAAACCCTTTGCTTAAGTCCAAAAGTTCACCTCACTTTATTAAACATTCATGAGAAGAACATTGGACTGGGGGGACTTGAAGAGGTAGGTCCCAGCAGAGCCCAGTTGGACCCGCAGGACTCACCTTGAAGAGAGACGTCTGCGCAGAAACCAACTGGATCCGCAGGACCCACCATGCTCAGAGACGTGACGTCCTTACGCGCAGTACGCAAGCTGTTCCCGCAGGAAATGCCTCCCAATGGTGAAGTACTCCGCCTGTTCCCGTAGCTACGGATACAAGCCATCAGGGAAGGCCACCCGCGCAGCAAGGCTACACGCACAAGGCACTTAGCTCTCAATAATTCAGTAGTCACCTGAAGGAATGAGCAAAGCCGGGGAACAATCCCGCCCAAAGGCGGGATGGGGAATACTCCCGCCCAAATAAGTCAAGTTGCCTTTAATTGATTTTTGTAACGTGTCACGACACAAGAGTTGCCTTTAATTGATTTTTGTTTCTAGTAATTTATTGTCTTTTGACATTGTGATTTGTGAACATCGCCTTACTTAGTCAAGTTGTTTATCAATATTAAATGGTATTTATTGACAAACAGATTAACTGTCATGATAGCCTCTGTTAAAAAGAAAAAATGGGAGATCATACTATTACAAAAGTTTAACCTACTATGAAGATATGTATTGTAAACAAAGATATGATAATTTTGACAAACAGGTTGATGACCTAACCGTTATGCTCGCGTATACAAAGAATGAATATTTTATTAAAGTGGATTTAAAACTGAGTATGTTTTAAAGTAAGGTACCACTTGATAGTCATACGGGTAAGCCTATAAGGCCGGGTGTGACAAATTGTTAATGCATAGTATATGAAGCAAATACACTAAAATACCCTTTGGATAAGATCTTCATAATTGTGAGTAAATTTGGACTGAATTAACAGAAAAGTCGCAGGCCACAATGTCTCATAGGCAAATGAAAACATTTTGATTAAAGTGGGCCAAACCAGGTATAGAGGTAGAGTACTGAAAAGACCCAAATACCCTTAAGTACTACCCGCGGGTCAGTTGAGGGCCCCTCATAAAACTCTCGCGGGACATATGGATCTCCCGCTTAACCATCTAAGGAAGAAACATCCTCATGACACATGCGGAAGCATCCTAGCACACTCAAGAGTCAATCGCAAGACGGGATATTCGTCCGCATAAATGACCAAGAGGTAATGCCCCGGGACAGCTGTCAATAACTAATTGCATTCTAGAAGATTTACCAAGATGTTTTTTTGAGCAATACGTGATCTTTCGCTCTAAATAAGGGACACCTGGCAAAGCCGTTATAACCGTGCACATGGCCAGGGTTGTTTAGCATCCTATCCCGTGAAGACACGTGTCCAGCTTGTTATACATGCACATGCAACGTATAATTAAACCTATCATATGAGGACACGTGTCCAGGTGGTTACGAGAGCATCTTCTGAAAAGGACAGCTGGCACAATCATCTTCTCACACCCTTCGGCTATAAATACTCTCTCAACTATCATGAGGTATTCATTCACTCCCACTGTACTCTCACTATTACTTAAGTACTTTATCTTCGTCGGAATTGTACTTATTTTCACGCCGGAGGGTGGTTACGGGAAGACCTCCCTCTTGTCTTCCCGTAACGAGCTCACGGTGTCTGTTTTACAGGTTCCGGTAACTGAACTTCGGGAAATTAGGCTTGTATCTACTGGTTGTTATCCATATCCTACCCTGTGAACTCATTGGATCTAAGACCCGTCAAGAGAAGTAGATCCGTGTTTTTTCACCAGGTAAAGAAAACAAAAATATTAACTCGTAACATATATTAATGAGCCCTACCTTTCCATGAAGAGATCATTATTTTGGCTATAACTAGACCGATTCTCCACTCAGTCAAGTCGGTATTACCATGGCTTAAGTTATTGTTTCAATGCATTTCTCAGGGGGAATTACAAGAATAGACAAGGTTGACTAAAAGTTTTCAAAAATAGACATTGTTATTTCAACTTGCATCTTCTCAATTATTGGTTTTTGTCCAATAAACAAGCGTCACATTAGGGAAGCCGGCTAAGGCTTAGACGACACTTTTAGGCACTGAAACTTGTAAAAAGTAAATTGGACTCACTTTCAATCAATACAAATACGACATGTGTCAAACACAGCTAAGCTTAGCCTACTATTCTAATTTTTTAGCCGGCATCAATGACATTTAGCTGGCTTCGAGATCCATGTTTATTTACTTAGTTGACTCATTATTTTCCCTCTTAGTCGGCTCCGATTCAACTCGCTGGCTAAAATCTCACTTAGCAGTCTTCTTCTCATTTTAGCCGTCTAAATTTAGCCACGAAAATTATACTTTTACATACCAATTAAATACTTACCGCCCTTCTTGTATTTCTCTCTTAGCCATCTTTTTTCTTTCTTTTAGTCTGCATAAATTTAATCGCCAAACTTATATTTTTACTTAATATTCTTGTAAATTTATAAAATCTTCTTAACCCTATCAAGGTAATATTTAATTATTTAAGAACATTACCTCCAAGCTAACTACGATCGAAATGATATTTTCAAACAAATTCACTAAAGCGAAGTTTTGTGATTAACAGCTGTTTTCTGGCATTACAAGATAACGCGCCAATAGACTTGATGTCATGATATTATTCGTTGACCAGTATAAAAAACCTTGGTAGGGTGAAGAAGGTTTTATAACCTTTATAAGAATATAAGGTAAAAAAATAATTTGGTTGGTAAAGACATTTAATATGGTGGCCAAATTTATTAAAAGGAAGAAAAGAAGAGATTAAGAGAGAGAAATTTGAATGTCAGCTAAGTATTTATTTAATTGGTAAGTAAATGTATTTATTTTTGGCGACTAAATGAAAAATAAAATATGACTAAGTGAGATTTAAACCTATGAGCCAAGGTGTAGCCGACTAAGAGGGAAAATAATGAGTCGGCTAAGTGAATAAACACGGATCTTGAAGTCGGCTAAGAGTCAGGGATACCGGCTAAAAAACAAATAGTTGTAGGTTAAGTTTAGTCGTGTTTAACATATGCCTTTTTGTATTTGAAGAAAGTAAATCACATTTACTTTTTACATGTTTCGGTGCTTATATAGTGTCAGCTAAGGCTTAGCCACATTTGCCGACTTCCCTGACGTGGCGTTTGTTCATTGAACAAAAAAAATCAATGATTGAGGATATGTATTTTAAAATAGCCATGTTTATTTTTAAAAAATTTTGGTCAATCTTGTCTATTATATACTACTTTTCTCATTTCTGGTCAACACACATTTATTGTTTCTCATAATCACGCAACTTGCCGTAAGCACTTCTTTTGTAGCCACCCGATCCATTAACAGTTTCCAAACAAAACAATTAACTTTTATTGGAATGCTTTTCAACCAATATTTAACGAAGAGTATTACATGCCTAGTTAAGAGTTAAAAACATATCAAGATCACTGGTTTACTATGACCCATATGAAGACGAGCAAATTTTATATTCGGATAGGTTGAACCACGTTTGAATTGAAAATGATTATGTTTTAGTATAGTTTTTTTGTCTACTTTTGATCTTTATTTGCATTCAGTTATATTGAACTAGTGCATTTAAAAAAAAATTTGTGTTTAAATTGTTATATAACTTTCAGTTTATGAATTTTGATCATTTGATGATATATATATATATATATAGGTAAAGGATGGAATATGGAAATCATTTATCGTACATTACGTACGCGAGTTTCTTCACCATTGATTTTCAAAAAACACTCGACCGATCCTCTGCCCCACTGCTCCATCGATTCCGTATGCCTTCACCGACACCGTCCAATGATTGCATCTACTGTCGCGACCGTCAACGGTACCGTCGTGAACACCATCTTCGTCGGCACGGCTTTTTCACATGTCAGTTGATAAAGTTGACCAATTAAAATTGAAATTGTTGAACTAATTGATCAATGAAACTTTGAAATTGGTCCAATTAATCATTAATTTAAACTTATAAATAATATTTATGAAAGTTAATAATATACTTATGCTTTGATGAGACCCAAGACCCGTTTATTTTTTTTACTATAAAATTGGTTTTCTAATTTAAACAATATATATATATATATATATATATATATATATCTTTTTTAAAATAAATAAGATATTAATTTTTAGTATATCCTATTTTATAGGATTTTTATATCAATAATTTGGTGAGAATAATTTTTTTACTAAGATGTTATAACCCGTTTAAGGAATATCTGGGTTTGGTAAGATTCATACCCATGAATTCGGGTCAAATGCATGAGAAGCCTCCATTTAAAAATTAAGCAAATCTGGTGACTCTATAAAAAGGGGGAGCGACCACATCGCGACACCTAGGATTTTTCGATCTTCGTTTATATATATATATATATATATATATATATGGGAAAGTGAATATGGGGCTGTTAATCACCCAAGCTTACATGTGAAACCATTAAAACTACGTAGTTTTGATTAAAACTTCTTGAAAAAACTAATGTTATTCTTTTATTATTTCAGTTTCCTCTCCACTAATTTAGCAATATTAGACTGAATCCCTAATTCATAACATCATCTATTATCAATATTTTGGTTCAAGCAAATCATCTTCTCAATCTTAAATTACAACTGCTCATATAAAAAAAGCTCCTAAGCCCATTTCATCTTAGAAGTCCTACTATTCTGATGAGTGATGACTTCTTTATATGTGAACCACCATTGATCTCCACTTGTTCAAATTTTTTCTTATGTTTTACTGTTTTGATCTACCAAAATAAATAAAATTTTTTTCAATTGTTTAAGAACTTGTGATTATGTTCATGGCAAAAGGTCCAGAACATGGGCTTGAAAGATTAATATTTTTTTAAAATTTTTTTAATATGAGAATTGTGAATGAAGATGATTTGCTTGTAGAATAAAAATTGATACGATAATAATTATTAACTAGGATTTAACCAAAATTTTCTAAATTAACATTAACAGGGATGAAATAGATACAAAAAAAATTTATTTTTTAGGGATTGTTGATCAAATCTACGTGGTTAAGATATTAAAAAAGAAAAAAAAATTAAACTCAACTGCTTGATGCATATTGGATCGAAACTGATACGTGCCCACGTTCGTGTTCACGTATCCAAGTCAAATCCCGACCCACTTTCCCTTTAAATTCTTTCTTTTATTTAGTAGTTACATTGTTAGTGACTTAGTTGAGTAGTTCTAATTCACATATGCATGTCTTTCTTTTATAGTTTTCATTGTAAGTCTATAAAAAGGCATTTTGCTTATTATAAAAAGTAAGAAGAAAATTAGCAAAGTTTTATTGTCTCTTTCTCTCTAATGTTTCTTGGAGTCTAACCCGCTCAAAGGGTCATATCTTGGGAGACCGCCGATCTCGAATCCGGCTTCTATCAATGGTGCTTTCATCGGCTTACTCACCTTCCACCATGGACTCACACACCATGTCAATAACTGACGACATGTGGAGTCTTATTGAGCAAAACCAACAGCAACTCTTGTTTTTTTACATTCGACTCGGCCTAGAACCTCCACCTCCACTACCCACTCGCCCACTACCGTTACCCCATGAACCGCCACTGCCACCTCCTACGCCGCCATCTAAATCGTTTGATCGAAAATCCTTACTACACCAAATTCACCCATCAAATACCACAAAAAGGACCCATCGGCACCACAAACCAACCCCAAACCGGTACCAAAACAACCCTCTTCCACCGCTACCAAAGCTAAACCAAACCCGAAGGCTAATTCTAAACTCGCAACCACACCAACCACCCAACCATACAGACATGCCAATTTGGGCCTTGCAATTGAACAACGAAGCACTGAATGCCACCAGAAGACATGCATGGAGACCACCATGGCGTGACATTGAGACAACACCGTATGCAACGGGAAGAGTCGAATGGATACCACCATGGGAAACGCGTCCAGTCCTTGTCCTCAAGGACGTTTTTTAGGGTGGGATTATTGATACGTGCCCACGTTCATGTTCTCATATCCAAGTCAAATCCCGACCCACGTTTCCTTTAAATGTTTTCTTTTATTTAGTAGTTACATTGTTAGCGACTTAGTGGAGTAGTTAGATCTAATTCACATAGGCATGTCTTTCTTTTATAGTATTCATTGTAAGTATAAAAAGGCATTTTTCTTATTATAAAAAGTAAGAAGAAAATTAGCAAAGTTTTATTGTCTCTTTCTCTCTAATGTTTCTTGAAGTCTAACCCGCTGAAAGAGTCATATCTTGGGAGACCGCCGATCTCGAATCCGTCTACCATCAGAAACAGAGAGTATTTTTATATGAATTGAGTTTAGGAGATTTTTAATCGTAGAAATTGTGGCTGAAGACTTAAGAAGATGGTTTGAATGCCACCTGTAAATTCATAATCAACTTTGATGAAATAGGAATTATGGATTTAAATGAAATTTCCTAAATCAACGGAGAAGAAACAAAAATTAAAAGAAAATAAAATCAGTTTTTTAGCAAATGTTGATCAAAACTACGTAATTTTGATGGTCTCACATGTAAGCTTGAGTGCTTAACAGCCTCCATATTTACTTTCTCCATACATATACATACATATATATATATATATATATATATATATATATATATAATCAATGTCACTAAACAAGTGACAAAATAATCAAAATAATATAAAACAGGAAATTGTTATATGCTTCATCCAACATTCCAACAAATGACTTTAGGTCGGTTGACCGAACAAGATGTCACCCAATATTGGGTTTTCAAATTATTTTAATTGTAAATTGCCCGACCAACTAAATTGCTCCCAATGGGAGTAGTCTTATGGTCCCGACCCATCTCCAAGTCCAATTTATCCCCCCACCCCAACCTTTTAATAGTAGTGTTGAACCATCACCTTCTTTTTGTTCCCTCTTCCAAATAACAAGTGACGTAGATGTCGTGCTCTAATAAAAAACAAGTATTTATAAGACTTAAATACCAATAATTAGTACGGGTAAGTAAGGTCGTCTCCACAGGGAATCAGTGGAAAGTGCAAGTAAAGTTCATAATTATTAATTGTTATATTAAACGGACAAACGATGTCAAGCGGTTTGTAAAAGATGATTTAGTAAAACACGGTTACTTTAAGTGTACAGTAAACAATAATGAGAATGATTCACTTCAGGTTCATGTAATGTGATGACCAACTAATCACATATTCATAAGATTAATTGCACAGTAATTACTAAGCCTAACAGTTGGGTTGTAAGGACAAACGATGTTGACACAACTGAACCCCGGTTACCCAATTACCAGTTTAATGTATGAAAATCAATTGTAAGCAATAACTAACGATTATTGGTTCAATGACATCAGAAAAGTGATGCAAAGTTTGATAATCAAAATCATAAACTGTTTAAACAATCAATTCTAATGTAAAACAAGATTAAAGACATTCAATCAAGTTCATAATCGTTCAAAACATAGAATCTAATCAAAGTTAGTTTACACAAAACCCTAGCCTAAAGTGAACACAATGGTTTAGCCTTGCCTCATGGAGATAGCAGCTTCAAATCTTGATTCGGTCGAAGGAAACATGATTAGAGAGGTGATTGGGATGATTAGGGAGGTCCAAAATTAGCCTTAGAAACCCGAAAAACGGCCAGGAAAAGGTCTTCTTCAAAACCCTAAAACATATGGCTTTTATAGTGAAATTCTCGGAATTTTTCGCATCAGGCCGTCACTTGGCGTATGATATGCCAAGTCTGCCGTACGGTACGCTAACTCTTACAAAGCCATATTCCAAACTTTATGCCATACGCTGATTTTGGCGTATGGTACGCCAACTTTGATTTGACCAAATTTCATCTATTTCCCTAGTATTACACTCACGTTCCTTCAGCTCCATCTAAAAGCTTCCAAAACACATATTTAAGCTCCCGATTAGTTCCTTTAAGCTCCAAGTACCTACAATCATAAAACCAATCAAAGTAACCATATTCGATACATATAAATAAGTAAAACACATGATATTAAACACGATAAACACGTTATTTTACCCACACATCACATCCTCACACTTATCATTTTTCGTCCCGAAAAAGATTTACAATGGATCAGAACCAGAAACTGTCTTTACAAAACACTTAGGTTATTTTAATTAATGACAGATAACACAAAAACCGCGATTGCCATATTGCTATCCACTTAAACCCAACCGCCGACAAATCAGACCCCTGATCATGTTTAGCTTTTAAGTTCAAGTTAACATTCTAGGGTACCACATCTAGAATCTCAAATTCAACTAATTTGTTTTAGATATGTCAAAGCAAATATGAAATCAAAAAGATTTTTCTACCACTATAACCCAAAAACTTGTAAATGTTAAAATCTAACCTCACAGATGGATAGATGGAATAATAATTTGAGCATTATCATGTAATTATATATTAAACCTCACCCATGGATTTTCACACCGTGGTTGATAGCCATGTGAGAAGCATATAAGTTGTCGGTTTTTTTATTCCTTAACGCCTTCATTAATCCTCACCCAGAGGCCTATCCGCCAAGCTGCCAACTCGAGGGAAAACACATAAGTTATTGGATCTTAATCACATTTTTTTCTTTCGATCCACATCCATGGATGTCATCTCCAAGTCACTATCCTAGAGGGGGACACGTTAAATTATTGGATCTTTCTCAATCATTTAACTTTTAATGCTCATTTTGATGAATTAATTGGGGCGTCACACTTGTGGGCCGATTAAGTGAGAACAGATCCTAAAATTTACAAGGTTTTAACCTATTGTGGTGCTTATTCATTAACTTAGACATTTCAGTTTCTTCACTCTCCTAAGATGGGAACCCACAAGAGTTAATGATTTTAATTATAGCTATATTAATACATTTTCATAAATCTTCATTATCGGGTGGGCCTACCAACACATCCCAAGTTAAGTGTGTTTCCGTATTTTATTAACTCATATATATTCTAGTTTTGAAGAACAATTCCCAATTTTTCTATAATTTTCCATTGTTTTGCAAATAAGTAAAAATTCGGAACATTTGTAACGTTTTTCACTTTAACAATTACTTTCCTCAAAAACGCTTTTCTTAATACTTTCCTGTATCCCCACACTTAAACTTTACATTGTCCCCAATGTATATTTCATTTAACAATCGAGTGTGGTACACGAAAGTTAAACTATTTCAAAAAAACAAAGCAAAGGAAAGAAGCACATGCACCTGATTCAAATCTCATACCTCAAAAGGGTCCGCTGATGAGTACTTTTTCAACCTTGACCCGCACTTCCTGATTTATGATATGACAATATCTACTTCACCGAATCTTGACAAAACCACCATGAGCTTCCCCACACTTGGGGCTTACTATGACCACAAAACACAAACAAAAAGTAACATGCAAAAAGAAAACCAAAAATAAAGAAAACGAAACAAAACAAAAGGTCGGGTTGCCTCCCGGTCAGTGTTAAGTGTTTGTTAAGGTCTTCAGCCAGACTGTTACCTCATTTTGCGCTTATGGTGGTCTAATGGAGTGCTTACCTTCCTTCACCTCATTCTTCTTACTTCTCCAACACAATGGTAGCTCTAATGCTTCCCATCTTGGCTAAAAACATGCCAACCTCCTCTGTTCATTCTCGAATCTTGGTGGCTTCTTTACCTTCTCTTTCTTTGGCGGTTCTTCCTATTTGTTCCAACCTTTTCCTCGTTGACCACCACTTTCATCATTGTCTTAGTATTGTTTGTTGAACGTATTGTTGCTCTACTTATTACATATATTGCATTTAGCTCTTCCTTTTTTCTCTCACGCTTAAACTTGTCAAAACAACACTATTCTCCTTTTGGTGTCATCCTCACACGTACGAGGAAGACACATGTCAGTAGCACATGACCTAGAACATTTATTTTCAAAAGAATAATCATATGAATTTGAAAATATACTTACGATAACCGAAGGTCATGCAAAGTGTTCCATCTCGGCAGTTAATCTAAGCATTTGATGTCAACAAAAATGGTCTCCCGAATATCACCATGGGTTCTTCTTTCTTCTCAGCTAGTGCATAATCAAGTACCAAGAAATCCTCAAGTTAGTAAAAATCACCAACCTTTACCGCAACACCTACCAGCTTCCTCCGTGGCCGCCTTCGAATGAAATCAGTTAACACCAAGGTGGTGTTAACCTCTTGTAAAGGCCCCAAGTTAAACCGGTCATACACACTCCCCGGTAGAACGCTCACACTCGCGCCATAATCCACAAGTGCCTTGGTAGTCTTGAACTCACCAATCTGAATATGGATGAGTGGTTCCCCCATTTCAAATTCTTCAACCGTTTCATTCTGTAAATTATCATCAATTGTGATGGCACTAACGTGTGCATTTTTTCCATTTGATGAAATGCTACCCTGATGGATGGGGTTCTTCAAAGTATCACTTGGTAGCTTAGATGGATTTCGCTTTAAACTCACCATTTTTTTCAGCCAGCTGACTCACCGGTTTATCTCTTGCAGCATTTGCCTTCTCTTGAAGCTTCAACCTCGGATTCAATGCCTTATTCTGAGTCTCTTGATTTCTATTTTGAGTCTCTTGATCTGCCTCCATTTGTTTCAAAAACTCCATCACATCCTTAAGTGGTTCCTCTTTGTTACCCGAAGAATTCCCTTGGTTATACCCACTCTGATTATTACCCCAGTCAATCCATATTGCCTTTGATTCGACTGGTATCCTGTTTTCTGAGAATTTCCCGGAAAGTTTGGATTATGTTGGGTGTTTGGATTTCCACAACTAAAGTTTGGGTGGTTTCTAAGGCCAGAGTGGTAATTATTTGACTTCATGTTGTTATTGTATCTATGTTCACCCTGAACATAATTCACCTCTTCTTCATTATATGTTGCCCCACAATTTGCAACTTCATGTCCCAACTCACCACAACCTTCGCAGACCAGGTATGTTTTTCTCGAGTTACCCGCTCCTTGTACACCTGCAACAAACAACCTATACGTCTTCTTTTCCAGTCTATCCATCCTGTTTGATTGTGCTTGTCTCTTTGAATTATTTTCATGTCTCTCCAAATGTCCCCAATCCTCGTTTTCATCATTTGCAAGAAAAGATACATTAGTGGTGGCTTGGAGATCATGAACTTCATCAGTTGAGAGACTATCGTGGAATTCCTTAATCAATTTCCATAAGGCGATCCCATGATGCCGACAAGTCCTCAGGAATCTTTTAAATCTTTGGAGTGATTCGTAAAAGGTTTCTCCGGTGATTTGCTGAAAGTTTTGAATGTTGTTACGGGCCTCGGCGTTCTCTGCGGAATATAATACTCATCTAAAAACTGTTGCGCCAAGTCTCCCCAAGTGAAAATACTAGCTAATAGTAATGATAGGAACCACTGTTTTGCTGCATCTTTCAAACTAATCTGGAAGACTACATCTTTACCTCTTTCGCAGTAAAGCCTTGACTTGAGATGAGAGCGCATATCGAGTTGAAGTCACTCAACTGTAGGTATGGTTCTTCTGTAGCCTTTCCATGAAATATAGGTAACCTTGTCAAACTATTCTGCCTCACCGAAAAAGTTCTTCCACATCTGACTGGAATAATGATCGGTAGAGGATTCGTAGCCACTTGTGGGATGAAGTGGCTTTGAACACCCCTGACTGGTGGTGGAACAAATGACCTTCAGACTCCATCATCAAAATCATAGTAAGGATGTTCATGGATTGGCTGCCGTCTTGGTGCTCGTTCTCTCTGATTTTCTAGATGATTCTGTCTAATCTCTTGGTCATCACGGAGATCTTGTTGCTAATATCGACCCCCCTGTTCATCTCTACGCTCATCCTCATCCACAAAATCGAAACCGAAATCGTCCCCTATCTGCCAATTTTCCACCCGTGCACGAGCACGATTAATCTCGGGTTTTTCCTCTCTCAAATCAGCATGTCTTTGACGGTTTACGGGGGCGGATCTGATTTACAAGTTGTCATCTATGTTCCTGTGATTACCGTTATCATCTCTTTGGTTGAACATATTGCGGTTTCTGTCACGGCTAACATTCGGGTATTGTGGAACTGGTTGTTCTTGGTTATGTGGTTGGTAAACATTCGGGTCTCTTTTGTTTCTGGTACTCATGGTTTCTGCTTTGGGTGTTTTGACTTCAGGTATTCGGTATAGTATGGGTTTCTGAGCTGCTCGGTTTCGTCTTGCTGTTTTGTCGATTTCGGGATCAAACTGAAGCGGCTCTTTCTCACGGGAATATCTCGTCTGCATCAACTTTTTTTTAGCAAATATTGATCAAAACTACGTAGTTTTGATGGTTTAGCCTTGCCTCATGGAGATAGCAGCTTCAAATCTTAATTCAGTTGAAGGAAACATGATTAGAGAGGTGATTGGGATGAGTATGAAGGTCCAAAATCAGCCTTAGAAACCTTAAAAACGGCCAGGAAAAGGTCACCTTCAAAACCTAAAACATATGGCTTTTATAGTGAAATTTTCGGAATTTTTCGCATCAGGCCGTCACTTGGCGTATGATACGCTAAGTCAGCTGTACGGTATGCTAACTCTGACAAAGCCATACTCCAAACATTCTGCCATACGCTGAATTTGGCGTATGGTACGCCAACTCTGATTTGACCAAATTTCATCTATCTTCCTTGTATTACACTCACGTTCGTTCGGCTCCATCTAAAAGCTTCCAAAACACATATTTAAGCTCCCGATTAGTTCCTTTAAGCTCCAAGCACCTACAATCATAAAACCAATCAAAGTAACCATGTTCGATACATATAAATAAGTAAAACACGCGATATTAAACACAATAAACACGTTATTTTACCCACACATCACATCCCCACACTTATCCTTTTTCGTCCCGAAAAATATTTAAAATGGAATCAGAACCAGAAACTGTCTTTACAAAACACTTAGGTTATTTTAATTAATGACAGATAACACAAAAACCACGATTGCCATATTGCTATCCACTTAAACCCAACCGCCAACAAATCAGACCCCTGATCATGTTTAGCTTTTAAGTTCAAGTTAACATTCTAGGGGCACCACATCTAGAATCGCAAATCCACCTAATTTGTTTCAGATATGTCAAAGCAAAGATGAAATCAAAAAAAAATTTCTACCACTATAACCCAAAAACTTGTAAATGTTAAAATCTAACCTTACATATGGATAGATGGAATAATAATTTGAGCATTGGCATGTAATTATATATTAAACCTCACCCATGAATTTTCACACTGTGGTTGATAGCCATGTGAGAAGCATATAAGTTGTTGGTTTTTTTATTCCTTAACGCCTTCATTAATCCTCACCCAAAGGCCTATCCGCCAAGCTGCCAACTCGAGGGAAAACACATAGGTTATTGGATCTTAATCACATTTTTTTCTTTTGATCCTCATCCATGGATGTCATCTCCAAGTCACTATCCCAGAGGAAGACATGTTAAATTATTGGATCTTTCTCAATCATTTAGCTTTTAATGCTCATTTTGATGAATTAATTGGGGCCTCACACTTGTGTGCCGATTAAGTGAGAACATATCCTAAAATTTACAAGGTTTTAACCTATAGTGGTGCTTATTCATTAACCTAGACATTTCAGTTTTTTCACTCTCCTAAGATGGGAACCCACAAGACTTAATGATTTTAATTATAGCTATAGCCATACATTTTTTTAAATCTTCATTATCGGCTGGGCCTACCAACACATCCTAAGTTAACTGTGTTTCCATATTTTATTAACTCATATATATACTAGTTTTGAAATACAATTCCCAATTTTTCTATCATTTTCAATCGTTTTTCACTTTAACAAATTAAAAATTCGGGACATTTTTATCGTTTTTCACTTTAACAATTACTTTCCTCAAAAACGCTTTCCTTAATACTTTCCCGTATCCCCACACTTAAACTTTACATTGTTCCCAATGTATATTTCATTTAACATTCGAGTGTGGTACACGGAACTTAAACTATTTCAAAAAAACAAATCAAAGGAAAGAAGCACATGCACCTGATTCAAATCTCATACCTAAAAAGGGTCCTACTGATGAGTACTTTTTCAACCGCATTTCCTGATTTATGATATGACAATATCTACTTCACCGAATCTTGACAAAACCACCATGAGCTTCCCCACACTTAGGGCTTACTATGACCACAAAAACACAAACAAAAAGTAACACCCAAAAAGAAAACCAAAAATAAAGAAAACAAAACAAAACAAAAGGTCGGGTTGCCTCTCGGTCAGCGCAAAGTGTTTCTTAAGGTGTTCAGCCAGACCGTTACCTCATTTTGCGTTTATGGTGGCCTAATGGAGTGCTTACGTTCCTCCACATCATTCTTCTTGCTTCTCCAACACAATGGTAGCTCTAATGCTTCTCATCTTGGCCAAAAACATGCCAACCTCGTCTATTCATTCTCGAATCCTAGTGGCTTCTTTACCTTCTCTTTCTTTTGTGGTTCTTCCTATTTGTTCCATCCTTTTCCTCATTGACCACCACTTCCATCATTGCCTTAGTATTGTTTGTTGAACGTACGGTTGCTCCACTTTTTACATATACTGCATTTACCTCTTCCTTTTCTTTCTCACGCTTAGACTTGTCAAAAACAACTCTATTCTCCTTTTTGGTGGCATCCTCACACGTACGAGGAAGACACATGTCAGTAGCACATGACCTAGAACATTTATTTTCAAAAGAATTATCATATGAATTTGAAAATATACTTAAATTTAACTTACGGTTACAGAAGGTCATGCAAACTGTTCTATCTCGGCAGTTCATCTGAGCATTTGATGTCGACAAAAACGGTCTCCCAAATATCACCATGGGTTCTTCTTCCTTCTCAGCTAGTGCATAATCAAGTACCAAGAAATCCTCATGGTAGTAAAAATCACCAACCTTTACCGCAACACCAACCAGCTTCTCCTGTGGCCGCCTTCGAATGAAATCAGCTGACACCAAGGTGGTGTCAACCTCTTGTAAAGGCCCGAAGTTAAACCGGTCATACACACTCCCCAGTAGAACACTCACACTCGCACCATAATCCACAAGTGCCTTGGTAGTCTTGAACTCACCAATCTGAATAGGGATGAGTGGTGCCCCCATTTCAAATTCTTCAACCGTGTCATTCTCTAAATAATCTTCAATAGTGATGGCACTGACGTGTGCATTTTTTCCATTTGATGAAATGCTACCCTGATGGATGGGGTTCTTCAAAGTATTACTCGGTAGCTTAGATGGATTTCGCTTTAGACTCGCCATTTTTTCCAGCCAGTTAACTCACCTGTTTATCTCTTGCAGCATTTGCCTTCTCTTGAAGCTCCAACCTCTTATTCAATGTCTTGTTCTGAGTCTCTTGATTTCTATTCTGTGTCTCTTGATCTGCCTCCATTTGTTTCAAAAACTCCATCACATCCATAAGTTATTCCTCTTTGTTACCCGAAGAATTCCATTGGTTATACCTGCTCTGATTAATACCCGAGCCAATCCCATATTGCCTCTGATTCGACTGGTATCCTATTTTCTGAGAATTGCCCGGAAAGTTTGGATTATGTTGGGTGTTTGGATTTCCATAACTAAAGTTTGGGTGGTTTCTGAGGCAAAGTGGTAATTATTTGAGTTCTTGTTGTTATTGTATCTATGTTCACCCTGAACATAATTCACCTCATCTTCACCATATGTTGCCCCACAATTTGCAACTTCATGTCCCAACTCACCACAACCTTCGTAGACCGGGTATGTTTTTCCCGAGTTACCCGCTCCTAGTACACCTGCAACCAACAACCTATCCATCTTATTTTCCAGTCTATCCATCTTGTTTGACTGTGTTGCCTCTTTGAATTATTTGCATGTCTCTCCAAATGTCCCCAATCCTCGTTTTCATCATTTGCAAGAAAAGATCCATTAGTGGTGACTTGGAGATCACGAACTTCATCAGTTGAGAGACTATCGTGGAATGCCTTAATCAATTTCCGTAAGGCGATCCCATGATGCGGACAAGTCCTCAACAATCTTTTAAATCTTTGGAGTGATTCGTAAAAGGTTTCTACGGTGATTTGCTGAAAATTTCGAATGTTGTTATGGGCCTCGGTGGTTCTCTACGGAGTATAATACTCGTCTAAAAACTGTTGCGCCAAGTCTCCCCAAGTGAAAATACTAGCTGATGTAAATGATAGGAACTACTGTTTTGCCGTATCTTTCAAACTAAACTGGAAGACTACCATCTTTACCTCTTCCGCAATAAAGCCTTGAGATGAGTGTGCATATCGAGTTGAAGTCACTCAAGTGTAGGTATGGTTTGCGTGTTGATTCCCTGACCACGCCGCCATTTTGACGTAGATGTCGTGCTCTAATCAAAACAAGTATTTATAAGACATAAATACCTATAATTAGTACGGGTAAGTAAGGTCGTCTCCACAGGGAATCAGTGGAAAGTGCAAGTAAAGTTCATAATTATTAATTGTTATATTAAGCGGACAAACGATGTCAAGCGGTTTATAAAATATGATTTAGTAAAACACGATTACTTTAAGTGTACTATATATAATTTTGAGAATGATTCACTTCAGGTTCAGGTAATGTGATGACCAACTAATCACAGATTCATAAGATTAATTGCGTAGTAATTACTAAGCCTTACTGTTGGGTTGTGAGGACAAACGATACTCTAACCGAATTGTTGACACAACTGAACCCCGGTTTACCCAATTACCAGCTTAATGTATGAAAATCAATTGTAAGCAATAACTAACGATTATTGGTTCAATGACATAAGTGCAAACCCTACATGTGATGAACACAACCAGAAAAGTGATGCAAAGTTTGATAATCAAAATCATAAACTGTTTAAACAATCAATTCTAATGTAAAACAAGATTAAAGACATTCAATCAAGTTCATAATCGTTCAAAACATATAATCTGATCAAAGTTAGTTTACACAAAACCTTAGCCTAAAGTGAACACAATGGTTTAGCCTTGCCTCATGGAGATAGCAGCTTCAAATCTTGATTCGGTTGAAGGAAACATGATTAGAGAGGTGATTTGGATGATTAGGGAGGTCCAAAATCAGCCTTAGAAACCTCAAAAATGGCCAGTAAAAGGTCTCCTTCAAAACCCTAAAACATATGGCTTTTATAATGAAATTTTCGGGATTTTTCGCATCAGGCCGTCACTTGGCGTATGATACGCCAAGTTTGTCGTACGGTACACTAACTCGGACAAAGCTATACTCCAAACTTTCTACCATACGCTGATTTTGTCGTATGGTACGCCAACTCTGATTTGACCAAATTTCATCTATCTCCCTTGTATTACAATTACGTTCCTTCGGCTCCATCTAAAAGCTTCCAAAACACATATTTAAGCTTCCGGTTAGTTCCTTTAATCTCCAAGCACCTACAATCATAAAACCAATCAAAGTAACCATGTTCGATACATATAAATTAGTAAAACACACGATAAACACGTTCTTTTACCCACACATTTAACAAGGAGAACAAATCTTTCAATAGACTATTATTTACCCACACATCAATCCTAAACTTAGTCTTATCACCCTTGCCCATTTGAATTATTAGTCTATTCGAAGCTACCAAGTTCACTTCATTTCCATAAGCCTCCGTATTATCAATATTTCTCCATGTTCCCCCGATAGATTCCTAAAGGGAAATAACTGACCATATATGTGTACCAGTGTGAATTGATGTTGGTGGTCCTAAGAACGGAGCAAACAACAAACAACTAGAATTCTTGGATCAATCTCACATCTAGCTAGCAAATATCACTAGTAGAGAACCGAGATCTCGGATCTTGTTTGGTTTGGTTTGGTTTATTTTCCGTAGAGGAAATGTTGAGAGGAAGAGGAGTGTAGGTGATAAGAAAAGGTTGGTGATGCATGGGTCTCACTGTATCAATCTCCACCGTCACTCCATACAAGGTGCTTTTGAGTAGATTAACTTTTAAACCAGATGCCAGGTTAAAACATCGTAGGATACAATTCAAATTTCTAAAAATATTATCGCACCATTCTACAAGAAATGCCGCATCATCCGCGTAAAATAGATGTGAAACAAGAGGACCATTTTGCAGTGTTTGTATACCTTTATAAAGACCTTCCAAGCATGGCCACATTCAATTGCTTCTGTCATAACGAAAACTCTTTTGTCTACTTTTTATATTTTTATTTTTTACAGCCTTTGGAAACGATACATCTAGCAACACATAATAAAATGTTCTCTTTTTATATATTTTACATTATCCGAAAATAATCATAAACAAAATACAAAGACTGAGACATACTACAAGACTGACTGATAGCAACATCATTAACAATGGCAACCCAACAACGTTTCCTCCAAAACTACCATCATCATTTACATCCAAACAACCATGGCGTTCGAAATTTGTAATCTATATCAAAAGTCAAAGTCAAAGCTCACAACTGCAAGGTTATCGAAGAAGAAAAGGCGTCCAGAGAACATTGATGGAGACTTCTTCGTCGGTTCGTTTATTTCGATGTCTTCTTTTAGTTAAAAAGCTTTATCTCGCTTGACTAGGCTCGAGTTTGGCTGGTACTGATTTACGAGATCTTGAGAATGAGCTCATGAGTTATTATTTATGTTCGGACTTGGCTTGTTTATTATGCGTTATTTAATTTTTATACGTTTTAATTATTTTTATGTATTTTAAGAAAAACCTAAAATGAGACAAAACATTAATACATACAAACACATATATGAACAATAGATACTCACAGACATGATTTAATATTTACTAATCAAACTTTTAGAAGTATAAACTAAGTATTTATAATTTCTAATTATAACTAGCTTTTGAACCCAAACCCATGTATTACACGGGATTTGTTAAATAATAGAAATAAATTAGATCCGTTATTTCAATTGTGATTCTCAAATACATATAAATTAATTTAATGTAAATTTAATGAAAAAAACAAACGGGTGGTTAACAAAAAGTACTAAAATAGCATTGTTTTAATGGAAACGTCAGGTGCTGATCTGCAAGAAATTTTTAAAAAATACTAAAGTTGCGTAATTGGTCAAACCTCATATATGAAAATGAAACTTAATTCAATAATGAATAAATCCACACTATGTTATAACCCACTTGACAAAATGGTTTTGACCCATGACCCATGAATAGCTAGAATGAATAAGATGAATGATTAGGAATTAGAAGAAATGTAGGCTTGACACCTAAGCTTCAACATTTTGTTTTATTAGTATTGTAAGATGTAAGATTTTATATATATTATTTATGATGCCATCCTGGTTAAACACCAGTCCGCCCTTCTGGGATGGTCAGACCTTTGACTCGGTAAGATGTCCGAGCCGGGTCTGAAAATATTGCATACTACCAAATGGTCTCACACATGTTATAAGAAAACTTTTTTTTGAGTGATTTCCGATTTTAGTTAAATAAAACCAACTGGTTACAATAAACTGGCAGGTAAACAGGTAACACGTTGCGCCACAACCCACTTTTCAATAGCAAAACCAATTCTACTATAAACAAAGTTTGAGGTCTTAAAGGCCGAAGAACGCACTACCTGTTTAACCCGGCTAAAAAGTTCCACAACCTCTGGGGCTAAAAGCATTCTCAACTCATCCACTAATTTTTTGTGAGATGTTTTTGTAAAATATATGATAGGGTTAAGAGTAGTTGTGAGTATATGGGAGAAAAATTAATGATTTTTTATTTAAGTTTAGAGAAAGTTTATTTGCTCATATTTAGTTTTTAATATTTGTTAAAATTGATTATAAATAAAAGGGAGAGAAACTGGAATGATAAACGTATTATTAATTAAACAAGAGATACAGAGAGGAGTTAGGAATTCTTTGATAAACCAAATGTATAAGTAGAATAAAAACAATGAAGGCGAATGGCAATGTCCCCTTTTGTATACAAGTTTTATAAAATTTATTATCATATACTTGTAATCTAAGAGTATTCTTTAGCCTATTTCTTAACATATATCCATATATATAGCATGTATGAGATTGAGTTTGAAAACACTTTATTGGCTTACTGACTTTTTCAAAAAGCCAATAAGTTAAACAGTGTTCGGCAATCACAAAAATTTCTTTTATTTTAGCCTTTTGAAATAATTAAAAGCAATTTTCTAAAAGCCGCAATAAACACTTTTCAAATTCAATCCCAAACATGTTCTTACACTAAAAATTAGTGTATTTTCTCTTTCATGCATGTTTAATTAAATAATATTTTTATACTTTTATCTTTCATTTACTCACAACTACTTTAAAAAATATTAAAAAATTATACAGTATGAACGGTGAAACCTCAAATTTAACTTTCCAATATGACTTTTGTCTCTTCTCTACTCACAAACATTTGTAACCATACCATATAATTTATTACAAACCCTCACCAAAATATATAGAATAGGCTACATTATCTAAAAATAATAAAAAAAAAACAAATACAAGACTGACACACAAGCAAATAGCAATCAGCTTCTTCTTCTCTTCTGCAACAAGTAACATTAACAATGGCAACACAGGTACGTTTCCTCCCAAACTACCACCATCATCTTACATCCAAACAACCATGGCGTTCGAAATTTGTAATCAATATCAAAAGTCAAAGTCAAAGCTCAATACTGCAAGGTTTATCGAAGAAGAAACGACGTCCGGAGAACGTTGATGGAGAGTTCTTCGTTGGTTCATTTATTTCGATCTCTTCTTTTTATCGAGCCATTAATCGGATTTCACGAGCCGCTAGAAGCAGTTACAACCGTTGTAAAAGGCTTTACTGGTCGGTTAAAGAGTGAATATTTTATTAAGATGAATTTAAAACAGAGAAACGTTTTAAAGTAAGCTTTAAAACTGTAAAACTAAACAAGCGATACGATATAACAATCATAGGCGTAGGCCTATAAGGCCGGGTGTGACAAGTTAATAATGCATAGTATGTAAAGTGAATAGACTAAAATACCCTTTGAAACATATCTTTCTAATCGTGTTAGTAAATTTGGATCGAAATGACAAAAAATTGTAAAACACAATGTCACATAGATAAACAAAAGAATTTAACTATACTATTAAAACATTAGAGTTTAACTCAACATTGCCTCTTCCTATTGTTGTTTTCTTAAATTTTCCATGTATATCTAGCACTTCTCTAATTTTCATGTGAATAAAATAAATCTAAAATAAATTAAAATAGTATACAATCAATTCTATTAAATTATATTCAATGATTATTAATTTCTATAAATTAATGTATATACTGATGTATTCATATCTCATAAGTAATTTAGTTTATTTTACATTAGTAAACATTATTTTAGTTTATAGGCTTAATTACCTGAATTGTGTACTAAATCAAATATTCAGAGATTGAAAATATGGTACAACATAATAAAATATTTTGTATACTTAAACTAAAAATCTTATATTTTTGTTTGTCTATTATTATCTTATATTATACATGAATGTTATATTATCCCGTCTTTAGTAAACATCATTTTAAAGACCATAAGGGCAAAGTATATAATGAATACAACCTTAAGAGATTATAAGATAACATATTTGCGCCAATAAAATTGTATAATAAATTATCGATAATGAGAACATTCCTTTGTAATGGATGTAATATTGGATGATTGTATAATAAATTATTGATAATCATTATTTCTTATAATTTTATAATAAATTATCGATAATTATCAATAAATTTAACATATATATCTTACCAATAAAATAAGTCAAAAATTAAAATGATTATCAACTTTTGTAACCAATATTTCAAATTTTAACCCTAATTTTTAACCCTTTCTCTCCCTTTAAATTTATTTATACATTTGTGAAATACCACTAGATATTACGGAGTACTAAATTATCGATAATGATTAAACGTGATTAAACATTCCATGAATCTTAAACTTTTAAATTAACCATCAAGATTGATTATATACTACTCCCAGACCCCCTAATATAAGACCTAATCCCAATGAAAAGGTAGAATAAATGGGATTGGCAAGTAATACTACTCCCAGACCCCCTAATATAAGACCTAATCCCAGAAAGACTAAAAGAAAATCATGTATTACTCCACGTAAATCCATTATATATAAGAGATAAATAAATCAAAATCTTGCATAACTTTATTGAACCGGTCAGGAAAAAAGAAGTAACTCGACTTTTTCTATTTTATAATAGTTCTTAATTATTCAATTTGAAAAATTCTATTTTCATGGATATGGATTGATGTAGATGTAGTTATTGGCCTAATCTATTTTCAAATCATCAATCATCAATATAGACTATAGAAAAGAAATATATTTTTCATATTAATATAAATTAAAACACAATTCTCGCCGCCTTGTTGGGCTTTCGCCTGAACAAGGTGGTGTGACCCATGCCTGGTACCTTTTGGGTCAGGAATATATATATATATAATTGTATCGGATCAACCCACTCGTAGGACTGGTTCACCATTCATTAAGAGGGCTCAATTCACCCCCAACCTGGACTAGACATTAGAGTGATGAGTCTGAAGCAGATCGAGAAAGTTGATAACGTCTTTTTTACTTTCAATTAAGATACGTAAAAAACATTCAGAGTTGGAGTGGTCATGACAATTACAGTAATGTTGATTTTTCTTTTGGCGTCAAGGACATTCAGAATTTCATCTCTGATGTTACTTTTTTAGTTAAAGAGAATAATGGGGGACATTTATTCTATATATTTTGATATTGAAAATCAAATTTTTGAGATTGACAATGATCATTCTTTTTGTAGTGAACTAGCAAGTTCATTTTATCGGAATTCTAGTTATCTGAATAATGGATCTAAGAGTAAGAATCCCGACAATGATCCTTCCATGAATGATCCTTCCCTGAATGATACTCAGTATACTTGGAATAATCACATGAATAGTTGCATTGACAGTTATCTTCAGTCTCAAATCTGTATTGATAGTTACACTGTAAGTGGTAGTGTTTTTAAATTTAGAACACTACGTGAAAATTGACATTCGGCCACACGAAAAAAGTGTGGCCGTAGGCCTTTAGCCACACACATTTGATTCAAGTCATATGTGGCCAAAGGTCGCGACACCGTGGGTATGATATGGCCACACACAGTTTTTAGTGGCCTTATGTGGTAATAAGTGTGGCTAAAGGGTACATGCATTAGTTGTTGGCCATCAAGAATCCTCTCCAATAAGTGTGGCTAAACGGTAGAAAATGGCCACATGACTATTTACTATGAGTGACCATTGCACGTATACAGCCACATGAATTCATGTTTCAGCCACATGAATTTTATAATAATGTGGCCAATAGGGTTGTGTTAAGCTTGCATTGTAACCTATACCGTGTGGATATAGCAAAGAAATGGCCACTTAAATTAAAAATTGAGTGGCTAATTATATCATACAGACACTAAAAATTACATTAAAAGTGGCTAAAAATGTTTGCTTGCCACCCAAACACTCCTTTGTAGATTATAGTGTGGTTATTGTCTTACCGTTTGTCACACATAATGCTTTCTGTAATTTAAAGTGTGGCTATTGTCAAACTTTTCTTCACACATAGTGAGGTATTGTGTGGTGTCACACCCTCAAATTCCACTAACGGAGTTTTACCGTCAGAGGGTGTGAACTAACAGGATCGGAATCATTAGTTATAATCAAACCATAAAAACGTTTAAATGAAATTAAGTGCGGAAGCGTAAAAACCAAAAGACAAAAGTTGTGTCACGCAGGACGACTTAAAAACCCAAGTAATAATAGTTAAAACATGTTTGCATATCAGAATGTTCAAAAACCATGCATGATCCTATACCGCGCGCCCGCCTCGGCTACCTGAGAATAACATACTAAAAGTGTCAACACAAGGTTGGTGAGTTCACAAGTTTAAATAAAATAAAGCGTTTAGCGTTTGCGTTCAGCGTTTTGCGTTTAGCGTTTTACGTTTAGCGTTTTGCGTTACCAGATAGTGTTAAATCAATTATATATCGATAGGTAGCTAGCCTATACAACAAGTATTACTAAGTGTTCGACACCGAAGCTGACTGTTTATCAAGTGCCTTGCCACCAGGTCATCCAGACCATGGTATGTGTTAGCCAAAATTACACCCGCTCGACCTCCGGTCGAGTTTAGCGTTGGGTGGGGTTTGTCAAACCCAGTAGTACTACTCAATAGTGACTCGCTATTATCCAAATATTAACCGGTTCGATGTGTAGGACTTCAATTGTTTCGTTTGCCACTTAGCCTTTACAAGTGATATATAATTTACTAACAAAATCTTAAATGCATTTTTGGAGTATGTTATCTCCCCCAAGTGAAAAGCGTTTAAAACAGTTTAAAGGGGTAAGTGAAACTCACTGTTTGCGAAGAATTCCCAAAATAAATCACCAAGTGATGCGCGTCACAGAAAACTCTCTCTAGCGTTCTAAAATAACAAGGAGATTTTCTAAGTATCGGAACTAATATCGAGTCTCTAGACCCGGCACATAATTTCTAATCACAAGATACGTTTCGTGTTTGTTTGTGAATCGTGTGTGACTTAACAAGTACATTTGTGATACGATACGTGTGTGAGCAATTATTTACGTGTCATGTATTAATAATGTACATCACTAGCAATTACTCCCCGTAAGGGCAATTTGGTCACACATAACAATTAACTAGCAATTATTTCCCCGCAAGGGCAATTTGGTCAAAACATAACAATTATATAGCAAGTATTCCCCACAGGGGCAAATTGGTCAAAACATAACAATTAACTAGCAATTATTTCCCCGCAAGGGCAATTTGGTCAAAACATAACAATTATATAGCAAGTATTCCCCACAGGGGCAAATTGGTCAAAACATAACAATTAACTAGCAATTATCATGTTTCATGCATTTTCACAAAATTTAGCAGCTAGTTTCACCGAGACAGAAATTCTACTGGAAAGATTGTACTATTCCACCGATCATAGCATCTCAATTAATTTACCAAAAATCATCACTAAAGAATGCATGTGTTAGGTTTCCAGAACATATTTTATTTTATTTTTATTTCACATATATTTCTCATAATGATCAAAACACTACAGCAAGCTCATAACAGTCAAATTCATGCGCAACAGAATGTTATTTGAAATTCCCGTTAAATGAAAAATCCAATAAATGCAAGACCACTTGGGTTAGGTTCCTATCTCAACAAGTCAACTTCCAGAAGTGGAACCAACCCAATTGGTCTCGTAGTTCATGAGATATAACATTTACAAAACAACCTAACAGCAGGTCTAACAACTCAGCTTTGCACAACGTTTTTGTAAAATCATAAAGGTTAACTTTTACACGTCCAAAAATTGCAAATTTATATTCTTTAGAAACTAGACTCAACCTAGTTTACTTTAGTATCAATAATCTCAACCAATTTTCAAATTTACACCCCGATACAGTCAATTGAACATCAACAACACAATCTGTTCAGAAACTGTTTGCAACTAAACTCAACATATTAACCATCTATAGACTATAATCCGTTCATATAACACTCTAGACACTATAATCACTATCCATGCACATCAATTACACCATACATACATGGTTAGGGTTTTATTTGATCTCAAAATCAAGACACAACAATTAACATGTAACAATATCAATTCTAGTTATCAAATCATCATCAATACATCATCAAATCAAACAAAGATCATATGAACACAATATATGAAATTTCCAGATTTTAGGGTTTATAATTAACCCATTCAAACTCAAAATTAAGCATGTAAAATACATAGGATAGTTGTTTATACCTTCCTAGCACCTTAATCTTCGATTAAACTTGAAAGATCTTGTGTATATGTGTGTGTGTGATTGACGGCAGCCAAGAACAAGGGGGGAGGGGGCTGGCCGATCGGTTTTGAGAGAGAAAGAGAGGCTAGGGTTTTAGCTTAATATTATTTAATAACAATCATGTTACATCTAGGTCCCTCCACTTTCAAATGTTACTTTTCTAGCTTAATTAACTAGTTCTAGCACATTGAGTTAACGTTTATAACAATGTTATCACATAACACATAAGTCTAACACATAATTATCACATAATTATTGTTTTGGCGTTTTTCGTTTATTCACCAATCGTTTGCGTCAACTCGTTTTCGTTTCGGTGCAAATCCCGAAAGACTACACATGTAGTAAGTGTCAAGCGTCATTTAAACCCTAGTTTAAATGTAATGAGGTGTGCGTTATAGATTCAGTGATCTTTAAGTTTGAATTGACGGAGTTGAGTTAACGGAGTTAACCTGAAATTGACGAATGTCACGTCATTCCCATGTTAACGGAGTATAAATTCTACAAAATTTACCACAGTAGAATATATGAATTAGGTTTCTCAAAAAAAGTTTATAATATTTTTCTCATACATACAAAACTCACAATAATTCAACCATTAAAGATATGTACCAACAGTTCAGCAGATTGCACAACAAACACTTGTTTAATGGTTCTATCGACTCATTAATCTAAATTATGCAAGACCAATTGGGTTGTATTCAAAACTCATAATACTAACTTTTAGAACTGGAAATAACCCGTTTGGTTTTGTCATTAGGGAGTTATGGTGTCGGAAAGACAAGCCAAAATATAACTCCCCGAATCAGCATTGACCAGTGTTTTTGTAAAATCATAAAAACTATTCAAAACGTGTCCAAAAATTACAAACTTTACCTTTCTGGAAACTAGACTCATAGTGCTATATCCTAGAATCAAAAATCGTTCAGTAATCATCGTTTAACATCAAGTTACATACCAATAAATAAACGAAAACGAATCTGTCAGTAAACTTTTGTCATCAAACAAGTGAAATACATACCTTTTTAGCAATGAAGGAAGATGTACTAAGCTTCAATTACAAGAAATAACACTTAAAATTGAAAATCCCCAAACTTAGTTCTTAGGGTTCTTCACACTCAACACGAATCCGGCAAAAAAACGAGATAGAATTGATGAAAACCGACACCACATGTGAATTCCTCTCGCAAAAATAATTAGACTAGAGCCCGGAATCAAAGGATTTGGTTAAAAATTGAGTGAGTTAGAGAATTAATGATTGAGGATTATGGTGGGTGTAAGGAGATGAAGAAGAAGAATAATAAGAAGGAATGAAGAGAAAGAAAAAAAAGGTAGGTTAAATATGTGGTCAAATTAAATTTAAGAATAGGAGGGTAATTCAAAATTTTTTTAAGATAAGAGGGGGTTGAATTTAATTTGAAATTTTGAGAGAATTGAAATTAATATGAACTAAATATGAATTTAATTTATTTTTAATAATTAAAATAAAGAGTTGTTAGTGTGTGTGTATATATATATAGAGCAAGGTTAAAATAAAAATTAAAATTATCTTAAGAAGTGTAAGAAGTGTTTTTTACCCTAAAAAAATAAAACACACTGAATTAACAAAATAAAACACACCAACAATATCCACCATCAGATGATCAAATCCAACGCCCGATATTACTTCTCACACTTCTTACAAATAACTCACTTCTTATTCTAACCCCACCATATATATATATATATATATATATATATATAACAACTAATTAAAACATATATAATATAAAAAAAATTGTATTTTAAATATAAAAACATATAAAATAAATACAAGTGATATTTATAGTTGCTCTAAAAGATTTGTATAAGAGTGTAGTAATCAGTGTTAACCCCCAATAAACCATACTTTCATTAGTGGGTCATACTAGTTCTTGATCGGTGTTAGTGTCCCATTATAACATCTATCATGTCACAATTGCTCTAAATGAGTTGCATAGGACTGCCATTAGTCATGGTTAGGTGTTAACGCCTGAAACACACCATACTTTCTTCAATAGACCTTATTTGGCCTTGATTTGTGTCAATGGCCCAACATGTTATACATTCATCAATGGGCCTTGATTAGTATTAGTGGTCATTATAGTATCTATCATGTCCCCGTTGCTACAAGAGGGTTGTATATGAGTGTAGTGAGCCATAGGCATGTGTCAACGTCCGATAACATGTCATACTTTTATTAATGGGCTATATTGGGCCTTGATTGTTGTTAATGACCAATATCGTCTCTATCATGTCATAGTTACGTTAACAGGTTGTATAGGTGTGTAGTGAGTCATAGTTGGTCGTCATACTTTGCATTAATGGGCCGTCTTGGGCCTTGATTGTTGTTAGTGACCCATTATAGTCTCTATCATATCATAGTTGCTTTAAAGGGGTTGAATATGAGTTTAGTGAGTCATGGTTTGGTTACGCCCAATAATATGTCATACTTTCATCAGTGGGCCTTATTGGACCTTGATTGTTGTTAATGGCTAGTATGGGTCTATCGTGTCATAGTTACATTAACAGGTTGTATAGGAGTGTAGTGAGTCATGGTTGGTCTCATCAAATGGCGTTGATTGGTATTAGTGGCCCATTATATCGCCTATCATGTCATAGTCTCTACAAGGAGGTTGTATAAGAGTGTAGTGAGCCATAGTCATGTGTCAACGCCCAATAACATGTTATACTTTTATTAATGGAACATATTGGGCCTTGATTGTTGTTAATGGCCCAATATATCTATATCATGTCATAGTTAATTTAATAGGTTGTATAGGAGTGTAGTGACTCATAGTTGGTGTTAACGCCCAGTAGCATGTCATACTTTGCATTAATGGGCCTTCTTGGGCCTTGATTGTTGTTAGTGACCCATTATAGTCTTTATCATATCATAGTCGCTCTAAAAGGGTTGAATATGAGTTTAGTGAGTCATAGTTTAGTTAAAGCCCAATAATATGTCATACTTTCATCAATGGGCCTTATTGGACCTTAACTGGTGTTTGTGGCCCATTATAGCCTTTATCACATCATAGTTGCTCTAAGAAGGTTGTATAGGAATGTCATTAGTCATAGTTAGATGTTAATAGCCGATAACATGTGATACTTTCATCAATAGGTCTTATTGGGCCTTGTTGGTGTCAGTGGTGCATTATAGCCTTTTTCATGACATAGTCGCTCTAATGGGCCATTTTAGTGCTTGTAATCTCTTAGTGGCCTATTATGGCATGTGATATATAACATTAGATATTTAAGGGTTATATCGTGTTATAGGGAGTCATATTAGACCATAATAGACAAATACAAGTCATACATGTCCTAATGGGCCATATTGGGCCTTGAAATCTCTAATGGCCGATTATGCATATAATTTTAAATTGTGTCTTAAGAGGTACAAGTCGCCTAACCCGTCGATATACATTAAACATAGGGGTGGCAAATGGGTTGGGTTGGGTCGAAACGGTTATGGGTCGGAACGGGTTAGGGTCGAAACGTGTCAGGGTTGGAACGGGTCAACTAAAAAAAAGGTTGTTATGGTTCGGGTCGGAACGGGTCAGGGTTAAAAGGTTCGGGTCATAACGGGTCCGGGTCAAAATGGGTCAAGGTCGGAACGGGTCAGAACGGGTCTCGAGTCTTTTTTTTTGAACAAGAACAACGGAGGAAATGTTTTAGTTTTATCATTAAAATTCATGTTCCAGTCCAGTTTGTTTCAGCACTTAACAACTCATTTTACAGCAAACAACATGCTAAACAGCTCGTTTCAATGATTTTTCATTCCGTTTCAGCAATTAACAGCTCATTTTAACAGCAAACAGCATGTTAAATAGCTCGTTTCAGCAAGTTTTCAGTTCGTTTCAGCACGTAACAGCTTGTTTTTACAGCAAACATCATGTTAAACAGCTCGTTTCAGCGATTTTTCAGTCCGTTTCAGCACTTAACAGCTCGTTTCAGCACTTAACAGCTCGTTTTTACAGCAAACAACATGCTAAACGGCTCGTTTCAGCGACTTTTCATTCTGTTTCAGCACTTAACAGCTCATTTTAACAGCAAACAGCATATTAAACAGCTCATTTCAGCAAGTTTTCAGTTTGTTTCAGCACGTAACAGCTCGTTTTTACAGCAAACATCATGTTAAACAGCTCGTTTCATCGATTTTTCAGTCCGTTTCAGCACTTAATAGCTCGTTTCAGCACTTAACAGCTCGTTTTTACAGCAAACAACATGCTAAACAGCTAGTTTCAGCAAGTTTTCAGTTCGTTTCAGCACGTAACAGCTCGTTTTTACAGCAAACATCATGTTAAACAGCTCGTTTCATCGTTTTTTCAGTCTGTTTCAGCACTTAACAGCTCGTTTCAGCACGTTTTAACCAATTTTGCAGCAATTCAGCCATAAAAATCAACAGTTCAGCTCGTTTTTGCCCGTTTCAGTAGGTTACATAACCAATACTTCAAAACGTTTTGTGTTTTTAATCCAGAAAACAAGTATAGGCAAACGTTTAGTGTTTTCAAAACTAGTATGCAAGTATGTCCGTGTTTTTAATCCAAAACATGGTGTCACGTGTAACAGAGTTTTCTCAAAACCAAATGAATGCATTTGACTCGTTAACTGTTACCTAGTACAAGTGTTTTAAGTTATGAGAGTATGTTCAACAACACATGACTCTAAGACTCAAGTATGAACTCACACACAAACACAAACTTGACCCGACGAATCGTTGGCGATAATAAGTAATGTCAACAGTATCGAAAGTCCTAACATGTATCCACACATTATATCATGGCAAAGCAACCAAATATTCATCATACAACTTAACTTATGATCATTCAGTTCACGAGACAGATTCTGGCATGTACAAACTGATTTTATTCACAAAGAAAATATTAAGTATAAATTCTACAAAATTTACCACAGTATGATATATGAATCAGGTTTCTCAAACAATTTTTATAATATTTTTCTCAAGCATAGAAAACTCACAATAATTCAACCATTACAGATAGGTACTAAGATTTCAGCAGATTGCGCAACAAAAACTAGTTTAATGGTTCTATCAACTCATTAAACCAAATTGTGTAATACCAATTGGGTTATCTTTTAAACTCATAATACTAAGTTCCAGAAGTGGAACCAACCCCGTTTGGGTTTGTCATTAGGGAGTTATGGTGTCCGAAAAATGAACCAGAATATAACTCCCCGAATCAACTTTGACATATGTTTTTGTAAAATCATAAAAGGTATTCAATACTCATCCAAAAATTACAAAATTTACCTTTCTGGAAACTAGAATCAGAATACTATTTCCTAAAATCAAAAATCAATCAATAATCATCATTTAACAATGAGTTACAGACCAATCAATAAATGAGAACGAATCTGTCAGCCAACTGTTCTCAACAAAACTCAAACCCTAACATGTTTATGACATCACTAGGGTTCTAATTAATCATGTTAAAACCCCCGTTAGAAAATATAAATCCAACAATGATAAAAAGTAAAGATTCAAAAATGTCACTTGCAACTTGTATCAAGATTGTTTAAATTAGAACGAATACTAATCGATTGAATCCAAGACCTAATTGCTTACATTCAAACCCTCGAACACCCAAATTTCTCAAAATTAAAGTATAACTCACCTACCTAACCAAGATGAGCTTCAATCGATGTTAATGAGTGATGAAAGTATTAGCAGCAGGTGATGGATTAGGGTTCAGATTGGTTGCTGAAGGGTGGATGTCTGGTTGGTCACACAAAAGAATTAGAATGTGGCTATTAATTATCAACAGTCACACTTTTGTTATAATGTAACTGTTAGCTTTTAGCCATACATAAAAATTTATAAGTGGCTATAAAATAATTCTTTATGGTCACATAAACCCCTTAAGTGTGACCACATGTATAAGCTTTTAGCCACATATGAAACAATTAAAGTGTGGCCATTAACTACTAACGGTCACACATTTTGTTTGTTGTCACCGTTAACTTTTCGCCACATATAAAACTTATAAGTGGCTAACAAACAATACTATATGGTCACATATACCCGTAAGTGTGGCCATATGTATTAGTTTTTAACCACATCGTTATCAAAATACTGTGAGCGTAGATCATATTTGGCCATAGTTTACTAAGTGTGGCAAGTAAAAGTCACATTTTTTTTATGAATGTGTGGCTAACGGTTTCGAACAACTGTGTTTTTTGTCACATGATTTGAAAACGTGTGGCTAACTGTTCTAGCAGTTGTGATTTTTTTCCACAAAAATCTAATTTATGTGGTAAAGGTTCTAACATGTGTGTTTTTTGTCACACGAATTGAAAAAGTGTGGCTAAATGTTCCAGCAGGTGTGATTTTTTGCCACAAAAATCTAATTTATATGGCTAAAGGTTCTAACAGGTGTGTTTTTTGTCACATGAATTGAAAAAGTGTGGCTAAAAGTTCCAGCTGGTGTGATTTTTTGCCACAAAAATCTAATTTATGTGACTAAAGGTTCTAACAGGTGTGTTTTTAGTCACACGAATAACAAATGTGTGGCGTAAGCGACCTTTAGCCACACATTTAGACCGAGGTGTGGCAAACCGCCCAGAGCATGTGTGTGGCTAAAAGCCAATATTCACGTAGTGGAATAACTAAAATATTTTTAAAATCTGGTCTAACATTCCATAATTAACCTCTTCAAATTTATAATAAATATTCCCTATCTTATAACGTAAGTATTTTAGTTTAATTGACACTGGTAAACATTTTTTAATATATATGCTTAATTACCTTAATTGTCTATTAAATCAAATATTCAGAGATTCAAAGTTAAAAATATGGTACATGATAAATTTAAAAATTAATATTTTTAATATCTGGTCATACCTTCCATAATTAACCTCTTCAAATTTAAAATAATTTGAATATTCTCTAATTTCAAAATCCCTAACTATATGATGTATATAAATTCTTTCAAAACCCTTTTTTTATTAGTATTGTTTAATTGATTAATTGATATTTGATCCATCAGATTTAATATAAAACAACCTAACCAGTCATTACGAATTTAAATCTATCATAATTGGATATAATTTTAAATTTATAAGATTTGACCGATTGACTAATTAAAAATATAACCAATGGAATATAACTTGAAATCCGTAATCAATTGCAAGTAAATTTATCTATATTATGAATCAAATCAACCATATGATTAAGGAGTTACAGACACACACACACACACACACACATATATATATAATATCAGAACTGATTCTTTGATTACGGATTTTCAAAATTAGAATCAAATATGATATATATAACATCATATCATGTAAACACAGATTTTGAAATATGGTGTAGATATAAACATATCAATTTAAATTATATTGTAATTATAATATAATTTAAAATCATTATATTTAACTATTTTTAAATTTCAAAATCCCTAATGTAGACCTCCTAATTTTCGTCCATATTTTAACCAATTTCAAAATCCTTAAGCTTATGATTTTAATTAATTTACATTTATACCTTCCTTCTTTACTCATCTTTCAAAATTCAAACATGTACGTCTTATGTATAAATACTCTGACATTCACACAATTATTCTTACACCATCACACCGGATTTAGCAAAATCCAATTTGTTTGTAAGGTATATATTTTTTATCGTTCTTATATAATTCATTTTGTTGTTTAGTTGTTCGGTTCAAAGTATAATTGTTCAAAAATTAATAGTTTGTAATTTTTCACCACCAGGAAGATGGAGCCAACAAGCATTACAATGTTGAACCAGTTGGACGTGCTTAACAACGACTGTGTCATCAAGCTTTGTATTTTGAAACTATGGAGTCTCAAGAACAATAACAAGCCCGAAGAAGATTGGTCGATAAAGATGATTTTGCAAAACGAAATTGTATTGTTACATAAAAAAATAGTTTGCCATAATCTGGACTTTTACTTTTACTCCAAATTACACACTCATTAATTTTAGTATATATTCACACAACTTTCTATTAATTATTGGATGGTGAATGTTTTTATATTTATTGGTCAGACTTTCACCGATTTTGTACTAATACACATTACATGTTTTTCCGGTAAGGTTATTGTCACACCCTCAAAATCCACTAACGGAGTTTTACCGTCAGAGGGTGTGAACTGGCAGGATCGGAATCATTAGTTATAACCAAACCAAAGAAAAACGTTTAAATGAAAGTAAGTGCGGAAGCGTAAAACCTTAATTCAAAAGTTGCGTCACGCAGGACGACTTAAAACCAAATGTAACTGTTAAAATTAAGTTTGCAGAATAAAAGTGTTTTCATTAATGCATGCTCCTAAACCGCGCGCCCGCCTCGGCTACCTGAGAATAACATACTAAAAGTGTCAACACAAGGTTGGTGAGTTCACAAGTAAAATAAGATAAATCGTTTAGCGTTTTGCGTAACCTCGTTACGACGTTTAAATGTTGCGTAACCCCGTTACGACGTTTGAGTGTGTTACCACGTTACAGCGTTTGAGTGTGTAACTACGTTACAGCGTTTAAGTGTGTAACCACGTTACAACGTTTGAGTGTGTAACCACGTTACAGCGTTTGAGTGTGTAACCACGTTACAGCGTTTAAGTGTGTAACCACGTTACAGCGTTTAAGTGTGTAACCACGTTACAGCGTTTAAGTGTGTAACCACGTTACAGCGTTTAAGTGTGTAACCACGTTACAGCGTTTAAGTGTGTAACCACGTTACAGCGTTTAAGTGTGTAACCACGTTACAGCGTTTGAGTGTGTAACTACGTTACAGCGTTTAAGTGTGTAACCACGTTACAGCGTTTAAGTGTGTAACCACGTTACAGCGTTTAAGTGTTTTGCATTACCAGATAGTGTTATGTCAAATTATATATCGATAGGTAGCTAATCTATACAACAAGTATCGCTAAGTGGTTCGCGACCGAAGCTGACTGTTTATCAAGTGCCCGTCACCAGGTCCTCCAGACCATGGTAAGTGTTAGCCAAAATTTACACCCACTCAACCTCCAGTTGAGCTTAGCGTCGGGTGGGGTTTGTCAAACCCAGTAGTACTACCCAAAAGTGACTCGCTATTCCAAATATTAACCGGTCCGATGTGTGGGACTTCAAATGTTACGTATGCCGCTTAGCCTTTACAAGTGATATATAATTTATAACAAAATCTTTCATATGCGTTTATCTCAGAAAATATGTTTATCGGAGTATGTTATCTCCCCAAGTGAAAAACGTTTGAAAACAGTTTAAGAGTGGGGTAAGTGAACTCACTGTTTGCGAAGAATATCCGATCTAGATCACCGAGTGATGCGCGTCGTAGAAAACTCTCTAGCGTTCTAAAATAACAAAGAGATTTTCTAAGTATCGGAATGTTTAACGAGTCTCTAGACTCGGCACATAATACCTATGCACGTAACATGTTTCGTGTTTCGTTTGTGAATCGTGTGTGACTTAAACAAGTAAAATTGTGATACGATACATGAGTGAGCAATTACTTTCGTGTCACGTATTAATAACATACTTATTAGCAATTATTCCCGTAGGGGCATTTTGGTCAACAAACAAAGACTAACTAACCATTATTCCCCATAAGGGCAATTTGGTCAATTCATGGCAATCAACTAGCAACTATTCCCCGCAAGGGTATTTTGGTCAAAATACAACAATTATATAAAAACTATCATATTTCATGCATTCCTATACAACTCAGCAGCTAGTTTCGTTATGACAGAATTTCTACTTGAAAGATTGCACTAGTTTACCGATTATAACGTCTCAATTAATTTACCAAAAATTACCACAGGAGCATACATATCTTAGGTTTCCAGAACATCTTTTATCTTATTTTTATTCCATATAGATTGTTCATAATGATCAAAACATTACAGCTAACTTATATCAGTCAGATTCATGCACATCAGAATGTTATTTGCAATTCCCGTTAAACGAAAAATCCAATAAATGCAAGACCACTTGGGTTTCGTTCCTAACTCAGTGAGTCAACCTCCAGAAGTGGAACCAACCCAATTGGTCTCGTAGTTTATGAGATATAACATTTACAACATAACCTAACAGCAGGTCTAACAGCTCAGCTTTGCATCACGTTTTTGTAAAATCATAAAAGTATACTTCCACTTATCCAAAAATTACGAATTTATACTTCATAGAAACTAGACTCAACCTAGTTTACTGCAGTACCCACAATCTCAATCAATTTTCACGTTTACACTTCGTTACAGTAAGTTAAACATCGTATATACGTTCTGTCCAGAATCTGTTCACATCAAAACTCATCATAATAACAATCTATGAACTATCATGCATCCATATAACCCTCTAGACACTATAACTACTATCCATGCATATCAATCACACCATACATACAAGATTAGGGTTTGTGTTTTAATTCAAATCAAGAACAACAATCAATCATGTATCAATATCAATCTAGTTATCAATCATCATCAATTAAATCAAGAATCACATGAATATCATAATACCAAGAAATCAGCCATAAAGGTTTACAATTAACCCAATAAAACTAACAATTAAACATAGAGGATACATAGAATAGTTGTGTATACCTTCCTAGCACCTTAATCTTCAATCAAACTTGAAAGATCTTGATTGTGTGTGTGTGTATATTAATCGATCTCAAGGAAATAAAGGGAGGGGATGGCTGCCGATTTTTGTAGGGGAATAGGTAGGAGGTTAGGGTTTAGGTTTACCATGTATTTATAAAGGAATATGTTACACTTTGGCCCCTCAACTCCTAAGTATTACTTTTTCTAGAACATTCTATCATAACTTGCACATTAAGTTAACATTAAGTATTACTTTTTCTAGAACATTCTATCATAACTTGCACATTAAATTAACATGACAATAATATTATCACATAACACATAATCCTAACACATAATTATCACATAATTAGTGTTTTAGTGTTTTTCGTTTATTCATCAATCGTTTGCGTTTCGGTGCAAATCCCGAAAGACTACTACACATGTAGTAAGTGTTAAGCGTCATTCAAACCCTAGTTTAAATGTAATGAGGTTTGCGTTTAGATTCAATAATCTAAAGTTTGAATTGACGGAGTTGCGTTAACGGAATTAACCTGAAATTGACGATTGTCACATCATTCTCATGTTAAAGAATTTTCGTCCCGAAAATTTGAGTCAGGTCGTGATGAGTGTCTGAAAAAGTAAGAAAAATTTTCAGTTTGTCATATCATCCCCTAGTAGAAAGAAATTTCGTCCCGAAATTTAATTCATACCTCCGGTGATTTCTGACGGTTTGCCGGGTTTCGCGGTTTTCTATGTTTGGTCAGCCCTTCAAAAAGGTGAGGATACTTTTTCATCATTTGATTCTCGCGTTCCCACGTGAACTCCGGTCCACGTCTCGAGTTCCAATGAACTTTAACAATTGGAATTTTGCTGTGCTTGAGCGTTTTGGTTTCCCAATCCAAAACCTCAACTGGTTCTTCAACGAAGCGTAACTGTTCATCAACTTGTAGTTCCTCCAAAGGGACTACTTGAGTTTCATCGGATAGGCATGTGAAAAACATTGTGTACACTACTGAGTTCTGCTGGTAAGTCCAGTCGGTACGCCACTGGACCAACGCGTTCCGTTATCCGATAAGGACCAACATATCGTGGGTTGAGTTTGTTTCGCTTACCAAAGCGAACCACACCTTTCCAGGGTGAGACTTTGAGTAACACTCGATCGTTTACTTGAAATTCGAGAGGTTTTCGGCGCTTGTCGGCGTAACTCTTTTGGCGATCTCGTGCTGCTGCCATGCGAGTTCGGATTTGAACAATCTTTTCCGAGGTTTCGAGTACCAGTTCCGGACCAGTGATTTGGCTATCACCCACCTCTGCCCAGCAGAGTGGTGATCGACACTTCCGTCCGTACAGCGCTTCAAACGGCGCTACCTTAATACTTGCGTGGTAGCTGTTATTATACGAAAACTCTACCAAGGGTAAGTGGGGTTCCCAACTTTTTCCGAAATCTAAGACGCATGCACGCAACATATCCTCCAGGGTCTGAATAGTCTGTTCACTTTGCCCATCCGTCTGAGGATGGTATGCGGTACTCATATCGAGATGGTATCGCATCCCGTCGGTGTTTTAGGCAAACCCGTAATAAAGTCCATTGAGATGTGTTCCCATTTCCACATTGGGAGTTCCGGTTGTTGTAGTAGACCAGATGGTTTCTGGTATTCTATCTTGACTCTGGCACAAGTCAAGCATTTGCTCACGTAGGTGGCAATGTCGGCTTTCATGTTCGGCCACCAGTAAAGTTCCTTTAAATCATGATACATTTTATCTGAGCCAGGGTGGATAGAATATCGGGACTTGTGAGCTTCGTCCATCACTAGAGTTCTCAATTCTCCGTATCGTGGAACCCAAATCCGGTTCTCAAAATATCGGACCCCGTCCGATCTGGTTTCAAGTTGCTTGCTCATGCCCCGCATGAGTTCTGATGGAAGATTATCATCTTTCAACGCTTCCAGTTGCGCATCGCGAATCTGATCGGGTAAGCTGGCATGAATCGTAAGTTGCAATGCTCTCACCCGTCTGGGTTTATCTGTTTCTTTTCTGCTGAGGGCGTCGGCCACCACATTGGCCTTGCCAGGGTGGTACTTGATGGCACAATCGTAATCTTTAAGCAGCTCGACCCAATGACGCTGTCGCATGTTCAGCTCCTTCTGATCGTAGATATGTTGGAGACTCTTGTGGTCGGTGTAAATGGTAAACTTGGTACCGTACAAGTAATGCCTCCATATCTTAAGAGCAAACACTACAGCTTCGAGTTCCAAATCGTGGGTCGTGTAGTTCTTCTCGTGAACCCGTAGTTGTCTAGAGGCGTAGGCTATAACCTTCTCGAGTTGCATCAGCACACAACCGAGACCTTGTATAGATGCGTCACAGTGTACCTCAAAGTTTTCCGTTCCCTCGGGGAGAGCTAAAATAGGGGCGCTACAAAGCTTGGTTTTCAACAGTTGGATTCTTGCGCGTCACCCCAATTGTACTTAGTGCCTTTTGTGAGTCAAAGCAGTGAGGGGTTGAGCAATCTTTGAAAATCCCTCGATGAAACGCCGGTAGTAGCCGGCCAGTCCTAGGAATTGCCGCACCTCAGTCGGAGTCTTAGGTGCTTCCCAGTTTTTGATGGCCTCTACCTTACCGGGATCGACATGGATACCATTCTCGTTGATCACATGTCCTAAAAAGTGAACCTCGCGAAGCCAAAATTCACATTTCGAGAGTTTAGCATACAGTTGTTCCTTCTTCAATAGTTCCAAAATTACCCTTAAGTGATCTTCGTGGTCAGTCTCGTTCTTGGAGTAGACGAGAATATCATCGATGAAAACAATCACGAACTTTTCGAGGTACGCCTTGCATACTCGATTCATGAGATCCATAAATACGGCTGGCGCGTTGGTTAGGCCAAAAGGCATAACCGAAAACTCGTAGTGACCATACCGTGTTCTGAAAGCCGTCTTTGAGATATCTTCTTCGCGCACTCTCAGCTGGTGGTAACCGGATCGTAGATCAATCTTCGAGTAGTAACTCGATCCTTGAAGCTGGTCAAACAAATCATCAATTCGGGGTAAAGGATAACGGTTCTTGACCGTCACCTTGTTCAACTCCCGGTAGTCGATGCACATTCGGAAAGTCCCGTCTTTCTTTCGGATAAACAAGACAGGGGCTCCCCATGGCGATGAGCTAGGTCGGATAAAACCCTTATCCAACAAATCTTGCAACTGAGTGGACAACTCCTGAAGTTCCGCCGGTGCGAGCCGATACGGGGCTCGTGCTATGGGTGCTGCACCGGGTGTCAACTCGATTTGGAATTCGACTTGACGAATAGGAGGGAGTCCGGGCAAATCCTCCGGGAAAACTTCCGGGAAGTCTCGCACAACCGGTATGTCTTCAATTCGTTTCTCCTCCGCGGGTTCTCAACAATCTGTGCCAAAATTGCCGGATGACCCTTTCGTAGATACTTCTGTGCCTTCAAAAGGGTAATGACGCTGGTGGTCATGCCGCTTCTCTCGCCTCGGACCGAAATGATCTCGCCGGAAGGGGTAGAAATGTGAACTATGTTGTCGTGACATATAATCTCCGCTCGGTTCTCGGATAACCAGTCCATGCCGACAACGACATCGAAACTACTAAGCGTAAAAGGAATAAGGTCGATATCAACAATATGACCTGACAGTTTTAACTTACATCCCGCAAGTACATGAGTCGTTACTATAGCCTTACCGTCAGCTAATTCAACATGAATCTTAGCATCTAACGGAGTTGGAGTTAAGTCTAAGAGTTGACTAAAGGCTTTCGACACAAAACTCCTATCAGCTCCAGTGTCAAACAAAACAGAAGCAAAACAATCGTTTACAGGGAACTTACCAGACACCACATGCGGATCATTGCGGGCTTGACCCGATCCAATCACAAACGCTCTTCCTTTGCCATTTCCTCCACCATTACTGCCACTTCCATTACCCCCATTATTGTCATTCTGTTTCAGCTTGGGGCAATCCTTCCGGAAATGACCTTCCTGTCCACATTCAAAACATCCCTTAGTCGTCATCGGTGGCTTAGGAGCACCCTTCGCCGCAAGGTCAACTCTACATTCCTTCGCTTGGTGACCTATCTTTCCGCATCTTTGACACTTGACACGGTCACACTGACCAACATGATGATAGTTGCACCTATTGCACTTTGGATATCTCCCAGCATATCCGCTCGAACCCTGCCCGCTACCGTTGTTATTGTTGTTGTGACTTTGATTGTTAAAGCTCCGAGTGAATTCGGGCTTACTTTAGTGTTGTTGCGGTGGGAGGTTCGAGGATGAGGATCTGGTGTTGTCAAACTTTCTCTTCCCGCTGTTCGGGTTGCTGTTGTTGTTACTGTTGCTGACGTGGTCATTACTCGGGTTGTCACAGGCTTTATCAGTCGAACCCCTCGGTGGTAACGCACCCTGGGTCACAGCCTGATCCGTCAGTTTGTGAGCCAAACGGATCGCTTGTTGGATCGTGGCTGGTCTGGAAGACGTCACCATACCCTGAATCTGTGGTGCTAACCCATCAATGTACATCTCTATTCTCTTGCTCGGCGGATCCACCATCCGCGGACACATCACTGCCAACTCGTGCGAACGAGTAGTGTAGCTTTCAATCTCTGAACCCACCATTTTCAACGACCAAAACTCCGACTCTAACTTCGAAATTTCTTCCCTCGGACAGTACTCCTCTCGCATCATGTTTTTGAACTCCTCCCAGTTCATCGCGTTAGCCAGTTCCAATCCAAGGATCTGGACGTTCGAATTCCACCAAGTGAGGGCGGAATCCTCAAGTGTCCCAGCAGCGAATTTGACCCTACTGGCAGGGGGACAATTACACATCTCAAAGGCCGACTCGGCCTTCTCAGCCCAACGCAGGAAGCCTATAGCTCCCTCAGTGCCCTTAAACGTACTGGGCTTGCAGTCTAAGTAGTTCTTGAAGGTACATGCTCCATTCGGACCTCCTGTTTGATTTTGAACGTGTGCAGCTAAAGCGGCAGCAACATGGTCATTCAGCAGGGTTTGGAGTTCAGCTGCAGTCATGCTGATGTTACCTTGTCCTCGTCCAGCGTTTCTTCCAGCCATTTTCTCTAGTGTAGCGCATGTAACCCACATCACGCTCCAAACAAGAAACGACAGCTGCGAGAACTCGCTCTACAGGTTCGGTTATAGGTGGTAGAGTGTTAGGGTAAGCAGGGTGGTTCGGGTGAGGCAATGGGGGAACTTGTTCACGGTAGACCATACGTCTGATCATGTTGGGGTACCATTCCCAGCTAACGTTGTTGTCATACAAGCCTCCGGATAGGCGGTACCTCTTTGGTGCAGGAGCTTCGAGTTCCGGGACTACACGGGGTGGCGAGGCAGTAGGTAACTGCGGTTCCTTCCCGTGAGCATGCGTCATCGAATCGGATGATGATGAGGGTGGCGTCGACATTCCTACAGGTAAGCCGGGTATATGCGCGCGTATGAGTGAAGGAGATAAGGAAATAAGATTTCAAGACTACACAAACCTATGCAGTGCGTATCATTATAACTAATGGGTCGTCGCGGTTATAATCTAGTATGCATGCAGTTTCTAGTTCGCTATAACCAATGGCTCTGATACCAATCTGTCACACCCTCAAAATCCACTAACGGAGTTTTACCGTCAGAGGGTGTGAACTGGCAGGATCGGAATCATTAGTTATAACCAAACCAAAGAAAAACGTTTAAATGAAAGTAAGTGCGGAAGCGTAAAACCTTAATTCAAAAGTTGCGTCACGCAGGACGACTTAAAACCAAATGTAACTGTTAAAATTAAGTTTGCAGAATAAAAGTGTTTTCATTAATGCATGCTCCTAAACCGCGCGCCCGCCTCGGCTACCTGAGAATAACATACTAAAAGTGTCAACACAAGGTTGGTGAGTTCACAAGTAAAATAAGATAAATCGTTTAGCGTTTTGCGTAACCTCGTTACGACGTTTAAATGTTGCGTAACCCCGTTACGACGTTTGAGTGTGTTACCACGTTACAGCGTTTGAGTGTGTAACTACGTTACAGCGTTTAAGTGTGTAACCACGTTACAGCGTTTGAGTGTGTAACCACGTTACAACGTTTGAGTGTGTAACTACGTTACAGCGTTTAAGTGTGTAACCACGTTACAGCGTTTAAGTGTGTAACCACGTTACAGCGTTTAAGTGTGTAACTACGTTACAGCGTTTAAGTGTGTAACCACGTTACAGCGTTTAAGTGTGTAACCACGTTACAGCGTTTGAGTGTGTAACTACGTTACAGCGTTTAAGTGTGTAACCACGTTACAGCGTTTAAGTGTGTAACCACGTTACAGCGTTTAAGTGTTTTGCATTACCAGATAGTGTTATGTCAAATTATATATCGATAGGTAGCTAATCTATACAACAAGTATCGCTAAGTGGTTCGCGACCGAAGCTGACTGTTTATCAAGTGCCCGTCACCAGGTCCTCCAGACCATGGTAAGTGTTAGCCAAAATTTACACCCACTCAACCTCCAGTTGAGCTTAGCGTCGGGTGGGGTTTGTCAAACCCAGTAGTACTACCCAAAAGTGACTCGCTATTCCAAATATTAACCGGTCCGATGTGTGGGACTTCAAATGTTACGTATGCCGCTTAGCCTTTACAAGTGATATATAATTTATAACAAAATCTTTCATATGCGTTTATCTCAGAAAATATGTTTATCGGAGTATGTTATCTCCCCCAAGTGAAAAACGTTTGAAAACAGTTTAAGAGTGGGGTAAGTGAACTCACTGTTTGCGAAGAATATCCGATCTAGATCACCGAGTGATGCGCGTCGTAGAAAACTCTCTAGCGTTCTAAAATAACAAAGAGATTTTCTAAGTATCGGAATGTTTAACGAGTCTCTAGACTCGGCACATAATACCTATGCACGTAACATGTTTCGTGTTTCGTTTGTGAATCGTGTGTGACTTAAACAAGTAAAATTGTGATACGATACATGAGTGAGCAATTACTTTCGTGTCACGTATTAATAACATACTTATTAGCAATTATTCCCGTAGGGGCATTTTGGTCAACAAACAAAGACTAACTAACCATTATTCCCCATAAGGGCAATTTGGTCAATTCATGGCAATCAACTAGCAACTATTCCCCGCAAGGGTATTTTGGTCAAAATACAACAATTATATAAAAACTATCATATTTCATGCATTCCTATACAACTCAGCAGCTAGTTTCGTTATGACAGAATTTCTACTTGAAAGATTGCACTAGTTTACCGATTATAACGTCTCAATTAATTTACCAAAAATTACCACAGGAGCATACATATCTTAGGTTTCCAGAACATCTTTTATCTTATTTTTATTCCATATAGATTGTTCATAATGATCAAAACATTACAGCTAACTTATATCAGTCAGATTCATGCACATCAGAATGTTATTTGCAATTCCCGTTAAACGAAAAATCCAATAAATGCAAGACCACTTGGGTTTCGTTCCTAACTCAGTGAGTCAACCTCCAGAAGTGGAACCAACCCAATTGGTCTCGTAGTTTATGAGATATAACATTTACAACATAACCTAACAGCAGGTCTAACAGCTCAGCTTTGCATCACGTTTTTGTAAAATCATAAAAGTATACTTCCACTTATCCAAAAATTACGAATTTATACTTCATAGAAACTAGACTCAACCTAGTTTACTTCAGTACCCACAATCTCAATCAATTTTCACGTTTACACTTCGTTACAGTCAGTTAAACATCGTATATACGTTCTGTCCAGAATCTGTTCACATCAAAACTCATCATAATAACAATCTATGAACTATCATGCATCCATATAACCCTCTAGACACTATAACTACTATCCATGCATATCAATCACACCATACATACAAGATTAGGGTTTGTGTTTTAATTCAAATCAAGAACAACAATCAATCATGTATCAATATCAATCTAGTTATCAATCATCATCAATTAAATCAAGAATCACATGAATATCATAATACCAAGAAATCAGCCATAAAGGTTTACAATTAACCCAATAAAACTAACAATTAAACATAGAGGATACATAGAATAGTTGTGTATACCTTCCTAGCACCTTAATCTTCAATCAAACTTGAAAGATCTTGATTGTGTGTGTGTGTATATTAATCGATCTCAAGGAAATAAAGGGAGGGGATGGCTGCCGATTTTTGTAGGGGAATAGGTAGGAGGTTAGGGTTTAGGTTTACCATGTATTTATAAAGGAATATGTTACACTTTGGCCCCTCAACTCCTAAGTATTACTTTTTCTAGAACATTCTATCATAACTTGCACATTAAGTTAACATTAAGTATTACTTTTTCTAGAACATTCTATCATAACTTGCACATTAAATTAACATGACAATAATATTATCACATAACACATAATCCTAACACATAATTATCACATAATTAGTGTTTTAGTGTTTTTCGTTTATTCATCAATCGTTTGCGTTTCGGTGCAAATCCCGAAAGACTACTACACATGTAGTAAGTGTTAAGCGTCATTCAAACCCTAGTTTAAATGTAATGAGGTTTGCGTTTAGATTCAATAATCTAAAGTTTGAATTGACGGAGTTGCGTTAACGGAGTTAACCTGAAATTGACGATTGTCACAGTTATATCGTTTTGCGGTAAGGTTTACATTTGTTCACATAATTCAAATCTTTCATAATCTGTAATTTATTTATTATGTGATATTAATATTAATATTTAATTTTATCAATTCAGGTTATTGTCCCCAACTTGATATAATGGATTGAGGATTTGTTGACAAAATGTCTTGTTTTTTGTTTAATGTTTATGTATATTTTTGTGTTGAATCAAATATTTGACCAGCATGAAGTATATGGAAGATTGGAATCTTCTCAACCTCCTCAGTATTCATTAAGTATGGAACCGGGCACACCTTGGACATCCGAGCAAGCTTTTACTTAGCCAGGTACGAAATTTTGTCTATCGGGCAAGGTTTTCTTCAAGTTGTCTTCTTTAGTGGATATCCGAGCAGGGTTTGCAAATTAGTGTAATGCCGAGCAAGGTTCACTAGTTTATCTAAATCCGGGCAAGGTTCACTTTGTCAAGCAAGTCTGTTCTTCAAAGCCAAGTATATTACTCTTCCGAGTAAGGTTTTGGCTAACCAAGTCCAAGAAACCAAGTGATTGGAAGACCGGGTAAGGTATTCATTAATAAGTATGGTCCAAGTATGCTTGATGATCTAAAGGAATATCTCTAAGTCATATCGGGCAAGGTTCAGCTCAAGCAAGGAACAGTACTCCCGAGTACACTTTTCTAATAAGTTATTGTATAGCAAAGAGCTGAAATGGACCATTGAAGAACATGGTTGCTCATAAGGATTTGTCGGGCAAAGTCTAGCAAAACCAAGAAGAATGAAGTCTACCCGGTGAGTATTTTACTGGTAAAATACTCTTTAAGTAAAGTCTACCCGGAAACTGATTCCGAGTACACTTCTATGTTACCAAGTCCAAAGAATAGCAGAGTACACAGCCTACTCGGAGAATGAAGACTTTTGTAAAGCCTACCCGGAAGACTTGTTTTACACTTAGTTTATTTTGAATATGTAATTTGAATATGTACGATTGTATTTAGGGTTTCTAAAAGGAATGACAGTTGTCCACGGGTGTCAGGCCTATAAAAGGAATAATTAGGGCACACCTGAACAGACAGAAAGCGAGAGGCAGACAGACACATTAATAGAGAGAATATTGTGTGACGGCTGTCCTAGGATTCCTTAAAAACCCTATATCGATTATCCACTTTGTATGATTAATGTTATATAAATGGAAATCTTTTGAGTGAATCTTATTTGTGCTTTCTACCTTTGATTATGAATTGCAACTACCCTGTTTGTTATTGATTCCACCTTTAACAAACAGTAATCTTTCTAAATATAGCAACCCGTCATTAACTCACTTGTCGACACATCAATCTGTGTGAGCAATGACATGATTTGAGTAAGATCCAGCTGAAATCGGGGACCTGACAAGTGGTATCAGAGCTTGTTGCTGCTATTTTGGAAAGATTGTTGTTGATTGAAGATTTGAAGAATAATGACGTAAGTAGACCACTGTTCCATTGATTTGTGATGTCAGCAGTTCTGTTTATGATTTTTTCTTCCAGATCTACAATCTACCGGTGTTTTCTCTTCCTTATTTCAATTAAAGCTTTAATATTTATATCTAAATCTTGTTCTAATCACATCATACACATCAGATCTGAACAATCTATTTTCAGATCTGATTATTTTTGAAACTCTGTTTTTACAAAGAAATTGATTTTTGATTTTTTTTCAAAATGTCTGGATATGAGGAACAAGAGGTGTCTACTAACAAGATACCAAGATTGACTGGATAGGAAAACTTTACCAAGTGGAAAGTACTCCTTGAAGCAGCCGTGTGCTACAACGATTTTGATATGTGGAACTTCATCAAGAATGGTCCACAAGCTGCTGTTGATGAAGGTACAAACACAGCTGCAACTGCTGTTGTAAGAGAAAAAATGAGAAAGGTGGATGACAAGGCCTTAGCTATGATTAAGCTAGGATTGTCTTGGGAGATTCTAACCAAGGTGGCACATCACACAACTGCCAAGCAAATGTATTATGCCATTCTTGAGATGAATGAAGGGAATACTGAGCTGAAGAACATAAAGAAGCAAAGATTGAAGCAACAGTTGGAAAGGTTCAAGTATAAGGAGGGAGAGAGGTTGAAATCAATACTAGAACGTTTTCTAGGTATTGTGAATGAGTTGAGGACAACTGATTATGTAATGACTGACTTTGATTTAAACACAAAGTTACTCAACTCAATGCCAAAAGAATGGTATACTGCCTGCAAGTTCATCATGGAAAAACACAACTTCAATGACTTGAAATTGGATGCTGTAGTATGCTTTCTTCAGGCAGCAGAACTAGAGATGATAGAAAATGAAATGATTAAAGAAGAAAGACCCTGCTTCAATGTCTCTAATGCATTGATAGCACCCATGGGAAGTTTGACTACCAAGAATCAACAACAAATTCCCATTATTGAAGAACCAGTTGAGCACAATGCTGATACTCCAAAGTCTTTCATTGGTGGTAGCACTAGTAATCAAGGAAATAAGCAGAGGTTCAATGTGCAACTGATTGATGACACTGACACTGCCTCAATGGCAAGTGGGAATGTACCTCACTCTTGTGGTAGAAATGGTCAAGGTAGTGAAACACAGGCCTTGCAGTCTATGTTCACTGAGTCATATAATGCATTTGTTGCAAAAAAACCTAATCCACACAAGTGTAGTGCAAAATGATCTAGAGCAGATTGATGCAGATGATTTGGAAGACATGGATTTAAAGTGGCAAGCTGCAATGAGAAGTAAGAGGTTGTATAATAGAACTGGTAGATCTCTGGTTTCTGGTCCTAATGAGAGAATTGGATTTGACAAGTTAAAGGCAATCTGCTACAATTGCCAACAGCCAGGACATTTTGCAAGAGAATGCAATCTGCTAAGGAACTATCAGATGAATCAATTTCAGAATCAACAACCAAGAGATCAACAGCAATACCAGCAGAATCAGCAAAGAAACAACAACCAAAACTTCAACAACCAAAACTTCAACAACAACTTCAATCCCAACAACAATTACAATCCCAACTTCAACAACTTTCAGCCTCAAATGAACAATCAACAGAGTATGCAACAGAATCAAGGTTTTCAAATGCACAACAATCAAAACCTTCAAGCAGTTCAAAATGTTCCAAACAACACTGTTCCAGCCAATCAAAATCAACCAAGAAATCAAGGAAATGTGGCAGTGACTACACAACATGAAGGTAACTTTGATTGGAGCAATCATGAAGAAGACATTGCAGATGATATCAAGAAAGCAAATGTGGCATTCATGTCCATAATTGAGAAAGAAACTGCATCTTCATCTCAGGTACACTCTGCTCCTACTGTTGATTTAAATGAACTTATCAACGAATTGAAAACAAAAGTAGGCAAGCTGGAAAGTGAGTGCTTTAGGAAACAAAGTATCATCAATACATATGAGGCAAGTGAATTGATAAGTGAGGAAAGAATGAAAAGTTTGGAAGAGGACTGTGTAAACAGTTACAAAGCTCAGAAAAGGTTCACAACTGAAATAGATGGGTTGAAGAAAATGGTTATAGAAGAAAAAGTGCAGAACACAAGACTGCAAGCTGACAATGAATTCTTGAAAAACTTGATCTCCACTGGAAACATCTGTGGAATTCTAAATCAAGTTAAGGAAGAAGACAAGTTTAAAGCATTACCACCACCTTTCAACAACAACTTTATGCCAAAATTTGATAAAGAGAAGAGAAATGCATATCTACAACAATTCAAATATGTCTTTCAAGGCAAGGAAGAACTTGTGGATTTGTACAAAAATGCTGAGGTGAATGAAGAAGGAGAGTTTGTTGTGAAGAAAGAGTTGAAAGAAGAAAAGTCAATTGGAGTTCAAGTATCTGAAGATGACCTTGAGTCAATTGATTTGAATCAAGATGACTTGAGTGATGTGAGTGATCAAATTACTGAATAGGAAATTAAAGCTGCTGAAAAGGGAAAAAGATTCAAGAAACCAGAATCTATTGATCAACTTCCAAAGTATCCACCTGTAACATCAAGAATGAAGAAACAAAATGATAAAATGAAAAGAGAGAATGTCTCTTTTGACATCTATGAAAGGAGGAAGGTAAATTACAATGCTGTAAGGCCTCCAAGCCAAGCAGTTTTGGAAAAGATAAAACAGAACAACAAGACAAGAGTAAAAGAAAATGTGGATGTTGAAAATTTTATCCCAATTTACCCTATTTTCTCTAATCATGAAGAACTTGATATTGGAGAAGTAGAAACCTTGGATGAATATGAAAAGAGATAATCAAGACATAGAGAGAGTCAAAATGAAGAACCACTGAATATGCAAAAAATTGTGTTTGTAAAGAGCAAAATTGAAAGACAAGACATCAAGATTGAGGAGTTTGTCCCTTTCTCAATCAACTTTGATAGTCTAAAGAATCAAAAGATCATTGGAGTCAAGACACCTAAGCCAAATGAAAGATTCAAGAAACCAAAAGAACATGAAATGTTCAAAGGCAAGGTATGGTGCAAGAAGTGTGATGAATATGGTCACCACACAGACTCATGCAATGAAAGCTTGAAATTTCAACCATTTCATGTCCCAGATGGAACAAAGTATGGACAGGACTTTGTTCAGTACAAACAGAAGTATGATGTGTATCTGAGAAAAGGAAATGTGTGTGGAAAGGAGACAAGTACTGATAAGAAAATTGAATTCAAAGGAAAGAAACAAGTGATTAAATCAGCAAGAAGAAGTAAGTCTCCCAAGAAGCATGAGAAAGTGACTAAAAAGGACAATCAGCCCTTGAGAATCAAACAAGATACTCAATCTAGTTAAATCTGATGAGTCTCAAGGATCACTTAGAAGTGAAAAGATAAGAACAGAAGTGTCTTTTCAAGAAAGAAATTAACAGAACTGACAGGTGATGAGAAGTTCTTACTAAAGCATGGATATGAACCACAAGGTTTCCTTTGGAAACCTAAGACTGAGAGTAAGGTTGAGATAGTTGCATATGTGAGAGACTACTCTGAAAAGAAGGATTATGAGATCAAAGAGTATGCCAATGACTCAGCTGAATTACAGACCTCAACTTCATATGTCAAAACCCCAAGAGAGTGTGGTTATGAAACTGATAATTCAGACAACTTAGAAATCACTCATGAAGATCCTGAACCAACAACACTCACTTCCCAAGCTGCCTCTGAAACTGAATCTGATGAGCTGTAAGCTGATATGGCTTGCACTTCATCACTCAACTGATCAAATTTTTCTTCATCTCAGGAACAGTCCACTCCTTTGAATGACATATGGTATATGGATAGTGGTTGTTCTAGGCACATGACATGTGACAAAAGGTCACTTGTAAATTATAAAGAGAAGTATGAAGGTCCAGTAGCCTTTGAGAGTGATGAAAATGGTGGAAATATTATGGGGAAAGGAATCTTGACAAATGGAAAGTTTTCATTTGACAATGTGTTTCATGTTGAAGGTCTTCAGTACAATCTACTGAGTATATCACAAATGTGTGATAAGGGTTACAAAGTCAGCTTTGATGATTCCCACTGCTTCATCTTAAAACCTGAGTTTGTAGTTCCACCTGAAATGATTATGATGATGGCACCAAGAAATGGCAACCTATATGAATTGAATATGAAAGAAGCTGTTTCAAGAGGAGGTGCTTGTTTTGTTTCCAAAGCCACTGAAAATGAATCCAAATTGTGGCATAAGAAACTGTGTCATGTGAACTTAAAGAACATGAATAGACTTGTCAAAGGTGAGCATGTCATAGGATTACCTACAACAGAGTTCAAGTTGGATGATCATTGTAACTCATGCCAAAAGGGAAAACAACACCAATCTACTCATAAGCCAAAACTCATCAACTCAATTGATCAAGTACTTGAATTATTTCACATGGATCTCTTTGGTCCTGTGAGTGTGCCAAGTATAGGAAAGAAGAGATATTGCCTTGTGATCATTGATGACTATTCAAGATATACTTGGGTGTATTTCCTAAGTACCAAGGATGAGACTGCTGAGTTGATAAAAGGTTGTGTAACAATGATTGAAAACAAGTTGAATAAGAAAGTCAAGATGATGAGAAGTGACAATGGCACTGAGTTCAAGAATGGAGTTATGAAAGAATTCTGTGAAGCAAAAGGAATACAAAAACAATTCTCAACTCCTAGAACTCCTGAATAGAATGGTGTAGCAGAAAGAAGAAACAGAACATTAATTGAAGCTGCAAGAACCATGTTAGCAGATGCTAATTTGCCTGTCACTTTTTGGGCTGAAGCCATAAATACAGCCTGCTATGTTCAGAACAGGGTGCTTGTCAACAAAATGCATAACAAAACTCCATAAAGCTGTAAGAGAAAATGAAAAACTTGAAAAGATTGAAGAGTTGAAAAAGAAGTTTGGAGGCATGTGTGGTTACTTACTGGAAAGAGGGTTAAAACCTGATGTTGTAGAGAGCCTGACAAAAGAATCAGTGTTGGACCAGTACAACAAACTGAAAAGAAAAGAAAAACTGAAAAGGGTCCAAAATGAGAGCTCTACCAAGCAGACTGAACCAACTTATGAACCTCAAGCAAAAAAGAGAAGAATTCAAACTTTGAGGGAGAAGGCAAAAGAACAAATCAGATCAGTTGAAACCCCTACTCCTCAAGAAGTGAAACCTGAACCTGAGGATGAACCATTTGTCCCTTGGGAGAATGAAGAGATGATCAACATTCTGAGGAACATAATGATCAACCAAAGGGGAATGAGTGAAGCAGACTTTAATGTCTTGGAAAAGGAGGATTTGAAGACACTTTTCTATCTTCAAAAGACTGAATGGGAAAAGGCTTTAAGAGAAGGTGAGAACCCAAGATACTATGTAGATGGGAGATTTGTACCTGCTGGTTTGGCAAGAACTCCTGGTATGAAAAAAATGTTACTGGAACTTAAGGAAGCAGGAAAAAATGTTGTTGAACTTGCCAACCTTCCAACAGAAATGGTGGAGGCCATCTACATTAAAGTATTCAACTTATGGCCTGGGAAACCAAAGAAGTCTATTCCTTTCACGCCTCCAATTTCAAGAAGATTTCCTCAAGGTGGAAGAGGTCAAGGAGGAAGAGGTGAATCAAGCAGTTCTGTACAACAAAGAGCAGCAAGACCACAGTCTAATGTGGATCTTCCAAGAGAACTGTACTATGATTCTGTCACTGATTCTCTAAAGGTCATTATGGAGAGCAGATTACTAAGAGAAATTGTTGTTAGAAGTGACTTCCGTGATTACAATGAAGAACATTTGAGAAGGATGGCCAATCTTAACTTGAATGATTACAGGAACAGAAACAAAATGGCAGGAAGGCAGATGAATGATCTGTCAAAGTACTTAAAAGAAGAAGCTGACAAAGGATTCCAATTCTTAAAAGAAAAGAGAAGCTTTGGATTGGTTAAACTTCACAGGTCAAGAAGGACAGCAAAACTGAGAAGAATGGACATTGCTGAAAGAGACTATCAAATGACTGTCAGAGATGAGAATCCACTGTCCAACATGAATACTTGCATAATTTGGGAAGAAAAATGAGACGCCCCAACTACTCAGTACAGAAGAATGGAATTATAGCTGAAATTGAATACAAAGAGAATGCTGATCATTTTGTACTAAGAAACTCTGATGGAAAAATATTGGGGATCATTAAGAAAGACGAAGACCTGACCTGCCTGCACAATGAAGATCTTATGGATATAAGGGACTTGGCTATACCAGAAAGTCACACTCACTACCAAGCCCTTAATATCTTAAAAATGAAAGCTGCTTCAGAGATAGTCAATCGAAGACAAGCCGTTCATGATGCAAGAAATAGACAAGATGAATAGAATAGGCTCTGTAATGTAATGTCTTCGGACAGCTTTTGATTATGTAACTTGTTTATGTAATTTTTTTTATGTAATTTGACTTTTGAATTTGATGTGTATTTTGGCTAAGTGTATGTAACCTTAGAAATGTTTTGGTTCAGCTGAGGTGTTCCAATCTAGGGGGAGATTGTTGAGTCAAATATTTGACCAGAATGAAGTATATGGAAGATAGGAATCTTCTCAACCTCCTCAAAATTCGTTAAGTATGGAACCGGGCACACCTTGGACATCCGAGCAAGCTTTTACTTAGCCAGGTACGAAATATTGTCTATCGGGCAAGGTTTTCTTCAAGTAGTCTTCCTTAGTGGATATCCGAGCAGGGTGCAAATTAGTGTAATGCCGAGCAAGGTTCACTAGTTTATGTAAATCCGGGCAAGGTTCACTTTGTCAAGCAAGTTTGTTCTTCAAAGCCAAGTATATTACTCTTCCGAGTAAGGTTTTGGCTAACCAAGTCCAAGAAACCAAGTGATTGGAAGACCGGGCAAGGTATTCATTAATAAATATGGTCCAAGTATGCTTGATGATCTAAAGGAATATCTCTAAGTCATATCGGGCAAGGTTCAGCTCAAGCAAGGAACAGTACTCCCGAGTACACTTCTCTAATAAGTTATTTTATAGCAAAGAGCTGAAATGGACCATTGAAGAACATGGTTGCTCGTAAGGATTTGTCGGGCAAAGTCTAGCAAAACCAAGAAGACTGAAGTCTACCCGGTGAGTATTTTACTTGGTAAAATACTCTTTAAGTAAAGTCTACCCGGAAACTGATTCCGAGTACACTTCTATGTTACCAAGTCCAAAGGATAGCAGAGTACACAGCCAACTCGGAGAATGAAGACTTTTGTAAAGCCTACCCAGAAGACTTTACTTAGTTTATTTTGAATATGTAATTTGAATATGTACGATTGTATTTAGGGTTTCTAAAAGGAATGACAGCTGTCCGCGGGTGTCAGGCCTATAAAAGGAATAATTAGGGCACACCTGAACAGACAAAAAGCGAGAGGCAGACAGACACATTAATAGAGAGAATATTGTGTGACGGCTGTCCTAGGATTCCTTAAAAACCCTAAATCGATTATCCACTTTGTATGATTAATGTTATATAAATGGAAATCTTTTGAGTGAATCTTGTTTGTGCTTTCTACCTTTGATTATGAATTGCAACTACCCTATTTGTTATTGATTCCGCCTTTAACAAACAGTAATCTTTCTAAATATAGCAACCCGTCATTAACTCCCTTGTCGACACATCAATCTGTGTGAGTTATGACATGATTTGAGTAAGATCCAGCTGAAATCGGGGACCTAACATTTTGTTATTATTCATGTATTTATTTATGTTTCACAATTCATGTAATTTAATTGATTATTATATAATCTGGAAATGAAATTTAATTGATCATTCTATAAGACATTAAATTAGTTATAGTAAGATAATTAATCTTATATTGTTGTTGGTCAAATTCCAATTAAATCACTAATGTCAACGCAATTTAAAACATTATTATATTTTTCAATATTATCGTATTTAACATTTTAAAATAATACACATTTAATATGCCATTTTAGAAACCGGTTTTCACCATTCAAATTCGGATTTTCACTATTTATATGAAGTTTACAAAAATGTGTTATATAGTTTGACTTTCATCGGTTATACAAAAACCAAAATTTAATGAATTTGACAATTTCATAAATATTCAATGTAAATGCCTTAAATAAAAAAATATTTTTAATAACCAATTCTAAATATTTCAAGTTATTATGATTTTAATGTCAATTTCAACTAAGTCTATTAATATATTTATTCCTACACATCAAAAATAAAATATATAATAAAATGCACATTTATTTAATTCGGTTTTTATATAATACCTTTAATTTATGGTTAATATTCATAACGTATTTAAACCCTTGTTTCTATATTTTTTTATTTGACCATTTCTTAATTATGTCTAAATTTCAAGATTCATATCTGTAACATCCTAAATATTTTAATGTTGAATAAAGAAGTCGTGTTTAATTATCGTGTGTTAATATTTAATTAGTATTAAATAATGAAAGAAAGATGGACTTAGAATAATTAAGATGGAGTAATGGGTGAGATGGCCTTAGGTCCATGGGCTTTAAGGGGTATAAATACTCCCTTAAACCACCCTAAAACCCTAAATCCTCATTCCATCTTTCTTCACATTTGCCTACACACTCCAAACACACACACATAACCACCTTCAGCCGTGAGGGTGAGGGAGCGATCCAAGGCCAAACAAATGTTGATTCTTGATAGATCCTCATTATACAAGATAGATACAAGACCTAAAGTTCATAACCAAGTTAAACCATAACCTTAAAACATGTAAAGGTATGTCTTTTATCTTTAAAGTTTACGTTTTTATGAACGGTTAGCCTTGAAACTTAAAACTAGAGTATCGGTTATAAACGAAACATAAAGTAGCAAACTTGATGTTAGAAACGACCTTAACGAACCTGCGGTTAAGAACGGCTTGTTGAAGAAAAACCCTAGATCTAGTTTTAAACGTTTGAAGCCTAAAGGTCCAAACTTTATGCTTTCCCGGGACGAGTCTCATCCGAAATTGACCATGGAAATGTTCACGGGGCTGGTTAGTATCATATCAAGGGGTTACACGTCGAAACGGGGATGGTTAAGGGGGTTAAGATTGAACCCGTAGCTGCTGCTACAAGTTGGCCGAGCAAGTTCGCGTGTATATAAGTTCGCGCGTATATAAGTTCGCTGCTGATTAACTTCACCATACAAGTTCGCTTGCGTTAAGTTTGTCACTCTTAAGTTCGCTACTGATATGTTCGCCTACATATAAGTTCGCCTGCTATTATCTACGTCCTCTTACTTCTAAGTTCGCTTATATTGAGACCTAATACATGGCGCCCTGTATATGTAGACATATATGTGTGCACACGTGATGGTATGCATAGTAAGGGCTTAAGAGATAAAAAGCAAGAAAGTTATAATAAAGGAAAGACCATAAAAATGCTAAGTAAAAGTAAGCTAATACTAGGCCACTAGATTAGATCGGACAAGTATTGATACGTGTAACTCATATACAGTTAGTAGAGCTCAATTAAAGAAGGGATTAACAATTAACAGAGAAAGGAACATAGTTCAGGTATTTTATAGCCCCATTCCTTGTTATGTTTTCGGGGTTGTGTGCATACTCGATGTGATTAGCTAATACACTTACCTTAAATGGTAAGTGTATGTCTTATATGATTATGTATGAATAAATGCTTGATGATACATGAACGATCTTCTGATATTGCATGTACCGTCAAGGGATAGCTTAAATATATGATTGATATATATGTATATGGTATATAGATGTTGTATGTACGTGTGGAAGTTATAACTTATGAATGTATAGAAAGGTATGGAAGGTGTGCTTAGAAGGGAACGGACCCTAATAATATCCGTGAATCTAGGAAACGGACCCTAATAGTATCCGCGAATGTAGGGAACGGACCCTAATAAATTCCGCGAATGTAGGGAATAGACCCTAATAATATCTACGAACGTTTTAGGATGAAGTATATGTATATGTGTATTTATAAAAGGAAAGTACGGTAATATGAACGTATGAAGAAAGGTAAAGAACTATGCATGTATATGTACCTTCGGGTGCGTATATAAGAATGTGTATGGGCGTATTGTACTTGATTAACTGGAACTCACTCAGCATAGCTGACTTTTAGTATGCACGCAGGTGAGTAGGATGAGGCAGCTCGCTTGATGAGGACACATGGCATGTAATTGAAGATACTGGCATCTCAAGTAAGTGTTATGTTATTTTAAAGACAATGTTTTATGTTTAAAGTACTTGAATGTTTATTATTGATGAGATTTGAAAGCTATGTAATATATTCTGGTTGAAGTTTTAATATTCCGCGAATGTTTTAATTAACTCGGATATTGAGAACTATGTTTATGAGTAAATCTAACGTCATAAGTGAGGTACCGGTAACGGGGCCTTACAAGTTGGTATCAGAGCAAAGTTCGAGAGATTTAATCATCATACATGCTTAGACTCAAACAGAGAATGTGATTTAAGTAAGAAAAGAAAGAAGATGCCTGCTCAAGATAGCCATGTGTCACACAAGCAAGTTCAGTAAAGGTAAAGAGTATGGTTAAATATGTATGTTAATGTTAGCTTAATTTCTAAAGGAAAGATATATGAACGTTAGGGATAGGATTAATTGATTGTTTGGTTGATTTATTGTATAAAGTAGAACCAACACAAATAGACTCATAAGGGAAAGTGTATAGGACACGGAAAGTAACGTGATCAGCTAATCACAACTGGCCACTGTTATTACCTGTTAGCCTTACTATCCTTGTACTAAATAGTTCCTTGAGTGATGACGTTTGTGTTTTCCCTTCCTGAACATGATGGCTAGATCTAGGGCCGTTGTTGGAGCAGAAGGCCGCACTAGACGTCATGGAAGGCCTCGTCGTGTCCGACAGCCTTCGGTAGAAACAGCTTCCAACACCGGAGATGATGGAAGCGCAGTTGGGCGAATCCCAAACAAAATTGAAGGGTTTCAACTTGACCCTGCAATTCAAGAAGCAATTGTTCAAGCTGTAGCCACTTCTGTGAAGAACTTGAATCTTGAAGGGTCTGCTGGAGGCCGTGAAAGAACTGTGGGAGGGGCAGGTGGAGATGGTAGGAAAGACGATGAAAGAGAGAGGGAGTCTTCAAGTGTAGTTAAGTCCGTGAAGGTGGATGATAGGAGGAGGGACCGAGGTGGATGCAACTATAAGTCATTTAAAGGTTGCGACTCGCCGAAGCTGACTAGTTTGGGAGACACAATCACTACTCTCCAATGGATAACCACTATGGACAAGGTTATCCACTTTAGCGAGTGCCGTCCCGACCAAGCTGTCGGTTATGCTACCCAATCGTTTGGTGATGAGGCAATGTACTCGTGGGAGTCGGTTGAGCAGAGGAAGGGTCGGGAAGAGATAAAGGCAATGAGGTGGAATGATCTGAAGGAGTTGGTACTGAAGAGGTTCTGTGCTGATGCAGAAGTTGAAAGGGTTGAAATGAAGTTTTTGAGTCTGAAGGCGGATACGATGACACACCGCGAGTACACTACTGAATTCAACCGCCTGTCTAGGCTCGTACCAGACATGGTGAACACTGAGGCCAAACGAGTCAAGTGTTATGTGAGAGGACTACCGCAGAACGTCCGCACATTAGTCAAGACTAGTAAACCTGCTACCTTTGACACTGCTGTCGAACTCGCAGAGATGGTTTATGGTGATCTGGCCATGGACGATGTGGTGGTAGAAGAGAAGAAATGGGTTGTTCCTGCTAAACGAACTGGTACTCATTTGTGGAACTCCAAGGATAAGAAGCAGAAGGTGTGGGAAAATAAGTCGTGTAAGAATTGTGGAAAGATGCACGATGGTGAGTGCAAGTGGGGTATGGGTTCTAATGTGTGCCATAAGTGTGGAAAATCTCATGGTGGAGAGTGTAGGCTAGGATCAAATGCTTGTTACAAGTGTGGGAAGGTGGGGCATTTTGCTCAAGATTGCCATGCAAAGCCCGCATGTTATAGGTGCGGCCAGACTGGCCACCTAGCGAGGGGCTGCACGGGCAGTGAAACTGGAGGAGGTGAGAAGAAGGAGGCTGATCAGGCTAGACCAAGAACTAGAGCCTACATGCTGACTCGAGAGCAAGCCAAGCAGATCCCGGATGTCGTGACAGGTACGTTTCTAGTAAACGGTATTTTCGCTTCAGTATTATTTGATTCAGGTGCAAACAAAAGTTTCATAGCCACACCAATTAGTAAATTAGATAAAATGAAATGATGCCGAGTGTCTAAAACCTTTATAGTAGAAACCGCTAGTAATACCGCGGTTAAAATAATGAGAATGGTTAAGGATTGTAAGATAGAGTTAGAGGGACATGAGTTCCCTGTTACCCTGTATGGTATGACCTTAGGTGGGTTCAATGTGGTTTTGGGAATGGATTGGTTATCTGAGTATGAAGCTCAGATTGTGTGTAAGAGTAGGATAATAAGGTTAAAGTCCTTGGATGGTAGTGCGGTGACGGTTTATGGTGGTAAGGAAAGTTCTGGGCTTAATGTCATTTCGATGATAAAAGCCGACAGATTGTTAAGGCGAGGGTGCGATGCTTACCTTGTGTATGTTGTCAACGCTACGGCTGAGACAAAAAAAAAATTAAAGACGTTCCTATCGTGTGCGACTACCCATAAGTATTCCCTGAGGATCTTCCGGGGTTGCTACCGGAGCGAGAGATAAAATTCCAGATAGATTTAGTTCCAGGAGCTCAGCCCGTCATGAAAGCGCCTTACCGTATAGCGTCGTCTGAGATGAAAGAATTAATGTCCCAACTGCAAGAACTCCTCGATAAGGTTTTTATTAGACCAAGTGTTTCCCAGTGGGGCGCACCAGTGTTGTTCGTGAAGAAGAAGGACGGAAGTATGAGAATGTGCATAGATTATCGAGAGTTGAATAAGCTTACGGTAAAGAATAGATATCATTGTCCAAGGATTGATGATCTGTTTGACCAACTGCAAGGTTTAAGTTGGTTCTCGCGAATAGATCTCAGATTTGGCTATCATCAGCTAAAGGTGAAAGAGGAATACATCCCTAAAACAACGTTTCGTAAGCGATATGGACACTACGAGTTTCTCATAATGTCATTCGGTCTAACAAATGCTCCCGCGACATTTATGGACATGATGAATAGGGTGTTTCGGCCAATGTTGGATAACTCAGTTATCATTTTCATCAACGACATATTGATTTATTCAAAGAGCGAGACTGACCATGTTGAGCATTTGAAAGAAGTGTTGGAGACTCTGAAGAAAGAGAAGTTGTATGCAAAGTTTTCAAAATACGTGTTCTGGTTGAGAGAAGTGCAATTTCTAGGTCACGTGATAAATCCAGAAGGGATTACCGTGGACCCAGCTAAGATTGAGGCGATATCGAATTGGAACACTCCACAGAATCCGACTTATATACGAAGCTTCTTGGGGTTAGCTGGCTACTATAGGAGATTCATCGAAGGTTTCTCCAAGATAGCCGCACTGTTGACCAGTATGACCCGAAAGACGGTAGTATTCAGTTGGGGCAACTTCCAAGAAGAAGCCTTTGAAGAATTAAAGAAGAGACTCACGCAAGCTCCAATCCTTTCTCTACCCGATGGTGACGAGGATTTGGTGTTTTGTACTGATGTTTCGTATCGTGGGTTAGGTTGTGTGTTGATGCAGCGAGGAAGAGTGATAGCTTATGCATCTAGACAGTTGAAAGTCCATGAGAGTACTTATCCGACGAATGATTTAGAGCTAGCAGAAGTAGTGCATGCTCTTAAGATATGGAGGCATTACCTGTATGGTACTAAGTGTACTATTTATACGGATCATAAAAGTTTAAAGTACTTTTCGAGCAGAAAGAATTGAACATGAGACAGAGAAGGTAGTTGGAATTGATAAAGGATTATGACTGTGACATTAAGTACTACCCTGGTAAAGCTAATATGGTCGCTGACGCGCTAAGTCGTAAGAATGAGGAAGTCATAGCAACCATAAGGTCGTACCAGTTGATCATGAATTCAAGTCTATTTGAAGAAATTATCAAGGTGCAATCAGAAGTGTTGGTAGATGAAGAGTTAGTGAAGAAAGAAAGAATTTGTGGCCAGCGAGACGAGTTGATGGAAAACACTCATGGTGTTAAGACTAGGTTTGACCGTATGTGGATTCCACGTCATGGAGGTCTTAGAGGTTGAATTTTGGATGAAGCTCATAAGTCGAGATACTCGATTCATCCTAGAGCTACAAAGATGTACCAAGATTTGAAAATAGACTACTGGTGGCCAGGAATGAAAAACGATGTAGTGGATTATGTTAGTAAGTGCTTAACTTGTTTACAAGTCAAAGCCGAACATCAGAAACCTTATGGAAAGATGCAACCGCTTGAGATACCTGAATGAAAATGGGAACACATCACTATGGATTTCATAACTAAGCTACCTCATACAGCTAAGCATCATGATACCATCTGAGTGATTGTGGACCGTTTGACCAAGAGTGCTCACTTTCTGCCTATACGAGAGGCTATCTCGTCAGAAACGTTAGCAAGTTTGTTCACGAAAGAAGTTGTATCTAAGCATGGTGTACCGTTATCGATCGTGTCTGATAGAGATACGCGGTTTACTTCAAGGTTTTGGAAGAAGTTCCATGAAGCTATGGGAACGAGGTTAAACATCAGTACGGCGTATCATCCTCAAATAGATGGACAATCCGAAAGGACGATCCAAACCCTTGAGGATATGCTACGTGCTTGCGTTTTAGATTTTGGTGGAAGTTGGGGCGATCATCTGTGTAACATCCGGCCCCTCGCACCACCAATATTGTCCGCTCTGCCCACGAAGAGCTCACGGATTTGTTTTTGGTTGCCCAAAATGCGTTGGTGATTGAAGAGGCAGGACATTACTTATGAATCAGTGATCTCTCTTGTCCACGGCCGATGTGGGATAGCCTAAGAGTGGGACGATGTTGTGTTTGCCAAGGGTGTTACAGACAACCCCCCTTTGGACTCATCGTCCTCGATGAGGCGTGTCCCAACATCCCGAACGGCACAAGAGTGGCTTTGATACCAACTGTAACATCCGGCCCCTCGCACCACCAATATTGTCCGCTAATCTGTCACGCCCCAACCTACGGTGGAAATGTCGGGGCGCGAATTGATTGTCACAGCTCTCAAGGTTACTATCATGCACAATATTTAAATGACAATATCTATTAATTGAATTCAATTATCAAATAACTCAAATACAAACAAACAAGCACATAATTCACACAACAATACAAATTTTATATTTCTTGATTAAAATATTCTTCTAGCTAAATTCTTCACTAAGTCTTCACCAACATGCATATGCGTATAAAATAAAGTTTTGTCAACAACACATGTTGAGTGAGTAACACACCAGTTTAGTTGTACATATAGTATATATAACAAAATACGTAGCTGCAACAAGTCATATGAGAATAACAAGATAACCAAATGAGCAAGTATAACAAGTATAACTGAGATGTCGAGAAGCACAAGGCTATAACGACTGGCGTATGATCATACTAGACTGAGATTATGTTGGACCTCTCCGAATGCGAAAGCATACAAAGCAAATAATCACATAAACAAGTAAGGTATAAGTTGTTAACACATAAGACAAAGTTGCAGTTTTAAGTATAAGTATATAATGAGAAATATATTTACGCATATGTCCCCAAAACATTGAAAGCGGTAAAATAGGGGAATGTGGTACTCACCTCAATAGACGAACAAGGGAAATAGATAACAATAACGATGAAGATTCATGGAAATCACGCGTTGACGATAAAGCCTAATAAGGAAAAATAGAATGCGGATACGCTAAGTTAATGAACTAAATCGGATGAGCGAGTTCGATAATTATAAAGTTAATAAGTCATATTATATTTTTAGTTTATAAAATCCTTTTTAAAAGTATATCATAAATAAAAATATTATATAAGTAAATACACCCTTTTAAACATATTATTAGTTTTGTTAATTATAAATTTTGCCTTTTGTATATATATATATATTCATACATATACATATATGTACACTTATACATAGATATATATATATATATACATATGATTATAATACTTAATAAGAGGCGGGAAAGTAAAAGTAATTTTGTCTGTTTTTTAGGGAAATATACTTTTTATCGATTATTATTATTATCATTTAAATCTTTATAAGTTTAAAAATACTTGAACCATTTTATATATGTATAATCCTTTATGTAAAAGACGAGAATGAAAAAGGAAGTTAAACGAGTATTATAAAGTTAGTTTTTATTAAAACAATCTTTATTAGTTATTATTATTATTATTTAAATGGTTAATTGCTTTAAAAGAATTAATAACAAAAAGTTCCAAAAATATCGGAGTGCAGAGGCTCGAACCCGCGACCTCCACCCCCAAACACATGGACCTTAACCTACTGGACTGAGTGCTCGTTTGATTAAAGATCGATATAAACAAAACAAGTTAAACAATACGCAGACCCACACTAAGAACCCTAAATCAAATCGATCAAACCCGTTAAAATTAATCAAAACAATATTGGGGCTTTTAATCTGCATCATAACGCGATCATATTCATGTGTTCAATTACCTCAATAGATGAAAGTGGGTGAACAGAAGCAACAGTCGCCGGCGGTGAGGAGGCCAGAAACGAGCATGAGTGTTTGATTAGAATGCAATTGAATATGGGGCTTAGATTTTCGCTGATATGAGGAAGGCGTAAGCGAGTTTAATTGAATTATAAACAACGTTAGATGGTAAATTTTAAGTTAGGTCAAAGACGGTTAGAGTAATATACGATATTATACCTAATTGATCTTATTTTCTTAATTAGATTGACGGTGAGGCCGAAAATAGAATAAGGAGTAATGAGCATGATTCAATTTCCATGATTACGACGAAAATTATGCTTCAAGTTACGTAAACGGGTACGGGTTGATGGTTACGGGTATATACATTTGGGTTAAGGGCTAATGGATCATAAATATCAGATTTTGCAAAACAGTCCTTGGAGATTAAGGTTGGGATCACTTTGAGGTTAAAGTTTGGTTTCGAGTTAAAAACGTATATATTTCAAAGTAAATGTGTATATATATATTAATTAAATAGGATAAACAAATATTAACGAAATGATGTTAACTCGAATAATGCGATACTTTTATCGATAAAACTTCCCGAACATAGAACAAGTTAGGTAACAGTTTATAAAATAATAGTTTAAAATCAGAGTTGTTACAGTTTTGTAACACCCTTGGCAAACAACATCGTCCCACTCTTAGGCTATCCCACATCGGCCGTGGACAAGAGAGATCCTTGGTTCATAAGTAATGTCCTGCCTCTTAACATCACCAACGCGTTTTGGGCAACCAAAAACAAATCCGTGAGCTCTTCATGGGCAGAGCGGACAATATTGGTGGTACGAGAGGTCGGGGTGTTACAGGTGGTATCAGAGCCACTCTTGTGTCGTTCGGGATGATGGGACATGCCTCATCGAGGACGATAAGTCTAAAGAGGGGTTGTTTGTAACACCCTTGGCAAACACAACATCGTCCCACTCTTAGGCTATCCCACATCGGCCGTGGACAAGAGAGATCCTTGGTTCATAAGTAATGTCCTGCCTCTTAACATCACCAACGCGTTTTGGGCAACCAAAAACAAATCCGTGAGCTCTTCGTGGGCAGAGCGGACAATATTGGTGGTACGAGAGGTCGGGGTGTTACAATCTGCATCTAGTAGAGTTCTCCAATAACAGCAATTACCATTCGAGTATTGGTATGCCACCATTTGAGATGATTTATGGTAGACGATGTAGAACTCTCGTATGTTGGGGAGAGATTGGTCAAAAAGAGATGGGAAGTTTAGAAGTTGTTCAAGAAACGTCTTCAAAGTTCAATCAGATTAAAGCAAGAATGAAGGCTGCTCAAGACAAACAGAAGTCGTATGCTGATAAGCGGCGACGACCGATTGAGTTTAACGTTAGTGACAATGTGATGCTAAAGGTCTCGCCATGGAAAGGGATTATCCGCTTTAGGAAAAAAGGAAAGTTGAGTCCAAGTTACATTGGACCGTTTAAGTATTGATCGCGCAGGTGAAGTGGCTTATAAGCTGGATTTACCCGACGAGTTAAAAGGAATTCAATATTTAACCTTCCATGTTTCTCATCTGAGAAAATATCTAGCTGATGACACGTCTCACGTGCCATTGATGGACATTGAGGTTGATGAACAGCTTAACTACATTAAACAGCCGATAAAGATTGTCGATCGCAAGGAGAAGCAGCTTCCTCACAAGATTATACCTTTGGTGAAAGTGATATGGAAGCATCGCAAAGGATCAGATGCTACTTGGGAAGCTGAGGATGAGATGCGCAAGTTTTACCCTAATCTGTTTAAGTAATAGTTAGGTTTCGGGGACGTAACCTCTTAAGGAGGGAAGACTTGTAACATCCTAAATATTTTAATGTTAAATAAAGAAGTCATGTTTAATTATCGTGTGTTAATATTTAATTTGTATTAAATAAAGAAAGAAAGATGGACTTAGAATAATTAAGATAGAGTAATGGGTGAGATGGGCCTTAGGTCCATGGGCTTTAAGGGGTATAAATACTATGGCTGTTCACGAGCCGAGCCGAACCGAGCGAAGGGTTGCTCGTTGCTTGGATCGTTTACAACCCAACCGAACGGCTGAAATTCGAACCAAGTGAAAACCGAAAAGAGCCAAAATCGAATCGAGCATTTTTCGATCGAACATCAAGCGATTTAGAGCATTTTTTATTTATTTTTCAGTTTAAATTTTTCAATAAGAAACAAATTTTAAGGTTGTAAATAATATATTTTATAAATAAATTAGTAGTTTTTAGACAAACATGTAACATATTGTAAATATTTTTTAAAAGTAAGTTTAGAGTGAGATATAATGATCATGTAAACAAACTTTTATTATTCTAAAAACTTGAATCGAACAAATAAAACTATAAAATTAACGGAATATGAAAAATTTTAAGGGGTAAAATTAATTGTAAGCTTATATTTATGTGTTTTGTCTATATATTAATATATTTGTTCATATATAATTCTATATAAAAAATAATTAAAAATATTCTATCCGAATCGAACCGAGCAGACCCTTGCTCGTTGCTTGGTTCGTTTACAAAACGAACCAAGCAGAGCGGCTCATTTTCAATCGAGCGAAAATACGAGCGGGCATTTTTCGAGCAATTTTCGAGCGAGCGACGAGCGGTTTGTACGGCCATAATAAATACTCCCTCAAATTAACAACCCTAAATCCTCATTCCATCTTTCCACATTTGCCTACACACTTCAAACACACACACACATAACCACTTTCGGCTGTGAGGGTGAGGGAGGGATCCAAGGTCAAGCAAACGTTGATTCTTGATAGATCCTCATTATACAAGATAGATACAAGACCTAAAGTTCATAACCAAGCTAAACCATAACCTTAAAACACGTAAAGGTATGTCTTTTATCTTTAAAGTTTACGTTTTTATGAACGGATAGCCTTGAAACTTAAAACTAGAGTAGATCGGGTATAAACGAAACATAAAGTAGCAAACTTGATGTTAGAAATGAACTTAACGAACCTGCGGTTAAGAACGGCTGTTAAAGAAAAACCCTAGATCTAGTTTTAAACATTTTAAGCCTAAAGGTCCAAACTTTATGCTTTCCCGAGCCGAGTCTCATCCGAAATTGGCCATGGCAATGTTCACGGGGCTGGTTAGTATCATATCAAGGGGTTACACGTCGAAACGGGGATGGTTAAGGGGGTTAAGATTGAACCCGTAGCTGCTGCTACAAGTTTGCCAAGCAAGTTCGCGTGTATATTGGTTCGCGCGTATATAAGTTCGCTGCTTATTAACTTCGCCATACAAGTTCGCTTGCGTTAAGTTCGCCACTCTTAAGTTCGCTATTGATATGTTCGCCTACATATAAGTTCGCATGCTGTTATATAGGTCCTCTTACTTCTAAGTTCGCTTATATTGAGACCGGATACATGGCGCCCTGCATATGTAGACATATATGTGTATACACGTGATGGTATGCATTATAAGGGCTTAAGAGATAAAAAGCCAGAAAGTTAAAATAAAGGAAAGACCATAAAAAATGCTAAGTAAAAGTAAGCTAATACCAGGCCACTAGATTAGATCAGACAAGTATTGATACGTGTAACTTATATACAGTTAGCAGAGCTCAGTTAAAGAAGGGATTGACAATTAACGGAAAAAGGAACAGAGTTCAGGTGAGTTTCTAGCCCCATTCCTTGTTATGTTTTTGGGGCTATATGCATACTCGATGTGATTAGTTAATACACTTACCTTAAATGGTAAGTGTATGTCTTATATGATTTATGTATGAATGAATGCTTGATGATGCATGAACGATCTTCGGATATTGCATGTACCGTCAAGGGATAGCTTAAATATAGATTGATATATATATGTATATGGTATATAGATGATGTATGTACGTGTGGAAGTTATAATTGTGAATGTATAGATAGGTATGGTTCAGGGAACGGACCCTAATAATATTCACGAATTTAGGAACGGACCCTAATAATATCCCGCGAATGTAGGGAACGGACCCAAATAATATCCGCGAATGTAGGGAACATACCCTAATAATATCTACGAACGTTTTAGGACGAAGTATATGTATATGTGTATGTATAAAAGAAAAGGAGGAAAGTACGATAATGTGATCGTATGAAGAAAGGTAAAGAACTATGTGTGTATATGTACCTTCGGGTGCGTATATAAGAATGTGTATGGACGTATTGTATGCTACTTGATTACCTAGAACTCACTCAGCGTAGCTGACTTTTAGTATGCACGCAGGTGAGTAGGATAAGGCAGCTCGCTTGATGAGGACACATGGCATGGAATTGAATATACTGGCATCTTAAGGAAGTGTTATGCTATTTTAAAGCCAATGTTTTATGTTTAAACTACTTAAATGTTTATTCTTGATGAGATTTGAAAGCTATGTAATATATTATGGTTGAAGTTTTAATATTCCGCGTATGTTTTAATTAACTCTGATATTGAGAACTGCGTTTATGAGTAAATCCAACGTCATAAGTGAGGCACCGGTAACGGGGTCTTACAATATCTTTAGTAAAACCCACATATTTTCTATAATCGATTAAATACATAATTTTACAAATTAAATACAAACTTTTACAAATTAAATGTCAAAATCAATGTATAAAATAAAACCTGATTTTAATATTAAAAAAAACAAAACAAATTCATTTTTATACATATTTATGTCAAAAGTTGACTAATTAACGAATTTGATATTAAATGTAATTATGTCGAAATTATTTATTACAATACAATTGTACTAAATATTTTTTGGAAGTTTACTAATAATTTTTTCTATTCATAAAAGTTAACTCTAGCATTAAATTTAATAGATCTAACAAAAATGTTATTGAATGTTTCTTATACAAAAGTTAAAATAAAAATTCTTTTATAACAATTTGTAATTTATTGATTACAGTTTTTATATAATTATATGTTTTTGTTCATATACAAAGCATGTATTTTTTTTCTTCATTTCAAACTCAGCAAACATTATTTGACCAATTCTCATTGACATTTAAAAGATTTTGATATTTTCCAATCTTAGAAAGTTTGCATTTTTTTATTTAACAATTTTATAATTATGTCTATATCAAGATGTCTATGCCTATAAATAGCATCAATTGATTTCTTGAATTTCTGTACCTTAAGCATTTTGTTATTCCATCATTATTATCAAATTAACTCACTTTCTATTGTTACAATATTTTATAAAATATAAAACCATTATTGTTAGAGTCAAAAATCAATCTTCGTTTTAGATCAAAAATAATCGTATTACCAAAATTATCGTTATATTAAATTAAATTACTTAAAAATTGATCCGTATTAATTAATTACATATTTAGTAATTGTTGCACTTTTAATTATGGTATCAAAATATATCAATATCTTATTCCTAACTAGAAATAAAAATTCTTTGTAACTTTCAACTTATATTCCTTTAAATAAAATTAATTATAACGTTTCTTTAATAGTTATCAACCATATTCGTATACATTATCTACTAATTTATGTTTTATTTGTATTTTAATTACTATTTTTATTATACAAAATGATAATACTTTTTTGATCTAATATAAGTTTTGACTTCAAATCAATTCTTAAGTTGACAAACACTAATTCACATTAAATCTTATATTTTTAAACACCTAAAAATAATGCATAAAATGATTTTTAATATAATTATCAAACAAATAGTGGTTGCTAAAATTAAAACACGTTTACTCCTTAATTTATACAATTTTCTCCTTAAAATAACCATTAGTAAACATGGAATGTTTTCTTAGTTTATTCATATTAGTCCCATAATGAAAAAACATTGTTTTAATTATTTCTATGTTTAAGTTTTAACAAAATTAAATTTCTATTTTCATCACCACCAAATTAGCATGTACGAAATATGGCGAAAACTTTAATCTCCGGAGTAGATGCAATTTGTCTAAATGGGTAAAAAAAATACAGCTACAAAGATGTAAGGTCCCGGTCCCAGTGCCATACTTTGGTGTTGGATTTACTCTAAAACACAATTCTAAATATCAGAGTGAATTAAAATTTTTCGCGAAATATGAAGATGTCAACCAACCATTACATAAATCATAAAATTTAAACAATAATAAACATGTATTTGATTTTAACATTATAAAATAAGTCTTCAGATGCTAGCTTCTTTATTCCTTCGTCATGTGCCCCTCTTCAAGCGAGCTGCCTCAACCAATTCACATATGTGCATACTAAAAGTCAGCTACGCTGAGTGAGTTCTAGTTAATCAGGCAACATACAATACATACACTTACCTTCATATATGCATCCGAAGATACATATTAAATACTTTACTTACTACCTTTCTTTCATACATTCATACATATATACGTTCATACTTTTATACTTCCATACTACATACATACTATCTTTTCCATCTCAGATACTATTAGGGTCTCATCCCTTTTTTTTCTATGTTAGATATTATTAGGGTCTAATCCCTTTTCTTTTCTATCTCAGATATTATTAGGGTCTGATCCCTTTCCTTGACCATCTAAGATATTATTAGGGTCTGATCCCTTTCTTCTCTATCTCAAATATTATTAGGGTCTGATCCCTTTCTTCCCTTCAACATTCATACGTTTCTTTACATGCCCATTTCATTAAATGCTTCCATACATACTTCTTATATCATTCATACACATTTACATATCATACACTTCATACATATATCATTCTTACACATTCACATATCATACACTTCATACATATATCATTCATACACATTCACATATCATACACTTACCTTTTTAGGTAAGAGTATTAACTATTCACATTGAGTATGCACACATCCCCGAAAACATAACAACATGGGGCTAGAAACTCACCTGAGCTCAGTTCCTTTCTGAGTTTATAGTAATACCCCTCTTTAGCTATGCACGGCTAACTATATAATAATTACACGCATCAATTAACTATCACTACCCATATCATATTTCTAGTTTAATATAATCCTCAACGAATGGGGTCCGAGGGCAGCGCCCCTGGCAGCGAGGTTCTAGGGGCGGCAGCCCCTAGCGGGGTCCAAGGGGCAGAGCCCCTGATTAGGATTAAGCTGCCAGGTTAGCTAGGAAAAATTTTATTTTCATTAAGTGTTCTTAACAAAATTTTCACTAACATTTCTTAAATGATTATCTTATTCATTACTCATTAACCTTTAAAGGAACCTTTGTTTAATTCATAAAGTTCGAGGGCTTCTTTGTAATTAATCCATTTTATTCTAACTTCGGGACCTTTCTTTCATTCTATCAAACTCTAATTCGTCCTTTGACCCTTAACGAATGGGGGCTCATTCGTTGACTGGACTAACAGATGGGCATCTAACAAATGTGAGCTTATTCGTTAGTCTGGTCTAACGAATGACCTCCAACGAATGAGGGTTCTATAACGAATGGACCTTCCAACGAATGAGGGTTCATTCGTTGGTTCTCCGTAACGAATGGCATAACGAATGGCTTAACGAATGCCGCTCATTTGTTATTCTTTCCTTAACGAATGGGCATTGCTCATTCGTTACACGCGCCTAGGGTTAGGGCAGAGAATGTAAGAACATTCCCTGACATTCCCTCCCATGCGCTGCCTTTTCGGCGTCATCGTGCCGGAAAAACGGGTGGTTGCCGGAAAAAAGGTGTGTTTTTTACACCGTTTTTCACTACGATCAATCCGGATCACGGCTAAGGTGACCACTAAGCTCGTCATTCGATCGGCTTATACCCGATTCCATCCGAATCTCGTGACTTTAATGGTTGAAGGTGTCGGTTAGTTGTTTCGCGACTAGATCTAGCGGGTTTGGACCCATTTAAGATCATACTATCATTACCTCGGATCAATGCTCGTTTTCCTTCTTGGGTTCGGCTAGAGAAAGAGAGATAGAGACCTTAAGTGTGTGTTTTGGATGGTGTATGGAATGGGTGGAAATGAATGGATTAATGAATAATTATGGTTTATATATTATGGGTCATAGGCTTAAGCCCATGGTCTTCCTTCCTTCCTTCCTTATTAATTCAAGTCCATTACTCACATTTATTTAACCCAGCACAAGCCCAACTCATAATAACTATTATTATTATTTTATTACCTGAAATAGGATACAGGATGTTACAAAAGAAAACGAGTTAAACGGATACACATTGAAAGAAGCATAAAAACTAAATAGCACAATCTATTCAAACCATATTAGACTACTACTACTACTGCTGCTGCTGCTGCTGCTACCACTACTACTACTACCACTACTACTACTACTACTACTACTATATGTAATCAATAATTATTTAACATAATTTATCCACAAATGAGTTATAAAGAAATGGATGAGAAAGCTTTGCCTAATTTCCTAAAATAATATATATTAGGAATCAGCTATATATCAACTATACTTGAATGAAAATTAATATATTATTGAATATTGATTAAGACTTTATTTTGAAGATCAATTAATTATAGCATTATGAAAGACTAAATTTAGGTTTTAGATTGTCATAACAGTTTGTTTTGTAACATAATTTTAAAATATACTCATAAAAAGAAATGTCTTAGATATTGTTCATCATTTAACATTGATGTGCAACAAATATTTAAAATGATGTGTAAATAAATACGGGTACTATCTTAGAGTAAATCATTACAGTTATTGATGTGTAATAAATGTCTTAGATAAAGTTCATCTTTTGAATCAACATTGAGATAGAAGTTTTGTTGAATAAAAATTGTAAATTTTTTTTTTTGATTTGGAGACTAATTTCTTTGTTTACTTATTATTGTACTCATGATATAAGTTATAAAATAATTTAATTTTTCATTTATCTTTGTTAGTCTTTGTATGTTTTTGTATTCTATTCAAATAAGTTATGATGTCTTATAATTCATGTAAAATTATCATTTATTTATAAATACAACATTTGCATTTCATTATTATAAATACAACAACGCCATTATAGATATACCAGATGAACTTTTGATTGATGATTCATCCGATCCTATTTATGATCTGATTGATTTTGTATATCCAGCATTATTGAAAAATTTTAATGATATTTCATATTTTCATGAAAGGGTCATACATGCACCTTTAAATGAGGTTGTCCGAGACATTAATGACATATCTTTATCTTTGTTTCCCGGGAAGAATTTGAATATCTCAGATCTGATAGTATAGACAAGTCTGATAGTGTTGGTCCTAGTTTCGATCCAACATTACACTCATCGGATTTTCTAGATGGTTTAAAGATGTCTGGTATGCCTAATCATAGATTGGTTCTAAAAGTTGGTGTGACAATAATGTTACTAAGGAATATTGATCAGAAGAACGGTTTATGAAACAGAACGATATTACAAGTAATTAACTTGGGGAGGCGTTTTATCGAAATAAAGGTTCTTCTAGGTACTAACATTGGCTTTAGCACTTATATAACTCGTAGTGGCCTAACTCCTTCAGATAATAAACTGCCATTCAAATTGAAACGAAGACAGTTTCCTGTTGCGGTTTATTTTGCAATGACCATTAACAAATGTCAAGGCCAATCACTAGCAAGAGTTGGCATATACATGCGAGAACCGGTGTTTACACATGGTGAACTATATGTCACTTTATCACGAGTGAATAGTAGAGACGTTAAAATGTTTATATTAAACAATGAATGTAAAATTACAAATAAAACTTACAAATGTGGTTTATAAAAAACTATTTAGTAATTTATGAAATTCTCATTTTGAAGTTTTAATTATCTATCTAATAATTGTAAAATGAACGTTGTTTTCGTTGAAAGTTATGTTTAATAATCTTTTAATTGTTACCCCGGCATTATTAACAATTATATATCATGTTGTCATCTCCACAAGTATATATGAAATTATGTTTTCCACTTTCATATTACGTGTGGATGTTACATGATTTATATTTTTCTACTCGTAACGCCCACGGATTAATAACCTAGTTGGAATTAAAGTGATAATTTAAGCCAAACCGGTTGAACAAAAACAAAACATAATTCGTAAAATATACTAATGAGCCCTAGCTTTATGTGGAGAGACCATTAGTTTGGTTGTAATTAGATCGCTTATCCACTCATATACTAGTATGAACATGGCTTAAGTTATTTTTTATGCATTTTTTAGTCAAGTAACAAGTCAATATTGATAATTATGTTAACCATTAAGTTAGTTAACCAAAGCTCTTTTGTCTACTTTCTAAATTAGAATAAAAACTTTTAGATGCTTACTTATAAAAGTTTTATAATCTGTTAAACGTGTAATCTAAATATTATTTTACATTATCCAAAAATAATAAAACAAAATACAAGACTGACACATACATACCAGTAGAAAGCAAATAGCAATCAGCTGCTTCTTCTTCTTCTTCTTCTTCTTCTTCTGCAACAAGCCAACGAGTAACATTAAAAATGGCAACACAGCTACGTTTCCTCCCAAACTACCACCATCATCTTACATCCAAACAACCACGGCGTTCGAAATTTGTAATCAATATCAAAAGTCAAAGTCAAAGTCAAAGCTCACAACTGCAAGGTTTATCGAAGAAGAATCGACGTCCGGAGAACGTTGATGGAGACTTCTTCGTCGGTTCGTTTATTTCGATCTCTTATTTTAATTAAAAAACTTTAACTCGCTTGACTAGGCTCGAGTTCGGTTCTTTTTGATTTACGAGAGCTTGAGCTCGTCTTGTGAGTGATTTTTTAAAGTTTGGACTCGGCTTGTTTATTATGTATTATATAATTTATATACGTTTTAATTATTTTTACGTATTTATTTATATGCGATAACTTAAAACGAGTTCGAGAACGTTGATGGAGAGTTTTCTTCGTCGGTTCATTTATTTCAGTAAACGCTTTAACTCGCTTGACTAGGCTCGATTTGGTTTACTAGAGCTCGAGCGCTTTTACTAAACTCGAGCATGGTTCGTGAGTTATTTTTTCATGTTTGGACTCGGCTTGTTATTGTGTATTAATTAATTCATGTAAGTTTTACTTTTCTTTAAATATTTTTTTGAGAAAAAAACTAAAAACGAGCCAAATCTCCGCACGAGCTCGATTGTGTGTAAGTTTTACTTTTCTTTAAATATTTTTTCGTTTATTGTGTATTAATGAATTAATTCATGTTTGGACTCGGCTCGTTTATGGTGTATCTTAAACAAGCCAAATCTTGGCACGAGCTTGGTTGTGTGTAGTGTGAAATTAATACATAAAAATACAAAAGTTGTAAAACTCAAAAAATACAGAGGATCGATGTGCCTAGACAAACTTCCTGTACAAGGCTCGAGCTCGGGCTCGATAACTAAGCGACCTTTATTTGGGGCTTGGCTTGAACTCGAAGAAGCTCGGATTGTTTTTAGCTTTTTATCGATTCGATCTCGAGTAACTCGTGAACGGCTCGGCTCGTTTGGACCCCTACTTGTTAGCTGTTAAATTTGAAAGCTATACAACTTTCTTGCTATTAAATTTGAAATAATGACATTTAAATTGCATATATTGTTTTCAGGGTTTTATAATTTGTGTCATCCATTATCTTCAAATTTGTTATCTTTAAATGTTTTCTATTAATACTCCTGCATATGATGATTTTAATATCCCAGACTAATCTTGCAGTGTTTATCTTCATAAGTTGAAGTTGTTGACCTGAATTTATCATATTATCTATTAAACTTTGGTTATATATGCCTAAAAGTTTAGCTTCATTCAAATATTTGTTGTTGCTAACAAGGCAGATAACTAGTTTGATGTCTATTTTTATTGCAGATCATACATGCATTGATTGCGACACCTGTCGTTGGATGGCCCCGGTAATTAAACTACCTTTCTTTAAATATTAACTTCTGTGATTTATGACTATTCTTTAATTGAAGTTGTAGCTGTAATGAAGTCTTTAATTGAAGTTGAAATAGCCTACGTGACTATTCTCTAACTGAATATTATGCTGTAATGAAGTTGATTGCTTTTGTTATGACTATTCTCTAGTTGAATAGTCTATGGACTAAACGTGTGGAATAGTATTGTCCATGAGGTCAATTGTAAAGTTTTGTTATCTTGTAAGATCGATTGGAATGATAGTTATATGCACGGCCGTCTCGGAGAATCGTTAAAAAAATTTGGGTCGAAGGCGAGAGAAAATTGGGCTATAAGTAAAAGGTTTTTTTTTTTTTTTTTTAAATTAGGTTTAAACAATTAAAATTTAAAATGGGCTCATTGGGTTATGGTTCGGGTTGTGCATTTTTTTTATATATAAAAATGGGCTTAAATGAATTGGATAGTTAGTTTTAAACATTAAGAATACATATTTTTTCAAAAAATTATATATATACAAAAAATATTAAAACTTTCGGGCCTACCGAGTTGATCGATCCGGGAGCCCAGCCCCCCCCCCCCCCCCCCAAGATGGTAAATGTCGTTAAGTTGTTCGTTAATGCAGCTTGGACCATGGAGACAATTCTCTTGTTTTCCTAAATCTTACTGTAACACTTTGCAAGAAAAAAAATGTTTGTTTGCCATTGTATGTCAGATACTTAGGTTTTTTTACCTCCATATTTAAGCAACCTTCTAAGTTCTATAGTACATACGTTGGTGATGTGGCACCTGTATTTTGATGAGGTGGCAGTGCGCCACATCACCATTTTACCTGATATAGTATGTAAACGAATGGGACTATATAATTTCTGAAGAGAAGACCATTTCAGAGATAGAAGTATTGTTTTCTGAATTTTTTTGTATTTCAGGACATCTTCACTCGTGTCGGTGACATGTCTGCTGTTTCAAAGCAGCCAAGCTGTCAAGATGAGCGCGTTAAGGCTCTTCAGGTATTATGTCATATGATAGTTTTGAAAAGCCATTCACCGTATATTGTTAGGCAAACAAAAACCAAGATTAATCAACTTACTTGCAAGCTGAGGTACTGACAATGATTGTAGATAATATCATTCTTATGTTGTATTTGCAGGCATTACTTTCATGTCCAACGAACTCAATCCGTACTGAGAAACCCGTTCATGAAATTTTAGAAGTTCAAAAAACATTTCCAATACCCATTGACACCAACAGAATTCCGGTAATTCATTTAATATATATTACTCTTCATCGATGTATCTCTGTTAAATCACATCAACGCTTATTAATTGGATGTAACATCCTTTGAATTTTCTTTTATAACTATTAGTTTTTAAAGTATTAATACTTAAGTTCTATTTAGAATACATGATATGCCTACCCCATGAAATATGATTGAAAAATAACCAAACATGAGGTTATTATAAGGTTTACACATTTAATCAAACATGAGGATACCTGAACTTGCTGTAAAATAGTAACTTTTATGATATCATATTACCAATTAGTAAGAAACAGTGCTGATATCCATGACCGTTCGTATGAAAAAGGGTCAATTCGGGTTGGATAAAATTGGTTAAACATAAAAAAAAAAGGTCAAAAGTGAAGTCAAATGGTTTAAACTTCTTATATCTAATGTATATATTAAATGCCTCAATCTTTTGTTTAACTAAAAGAATGGGCAAACCAAGTGCTTGAGTCCAACTCGTTTTAACATGGACTTAAAGATGATCTGTTTTGACCTTAATCCATTTTGACCAAATATGCAACCCATCTGTCTGTTTTGTAATTTCTAATATATGGTTACCTGTTTATTTTATATTTATTGCATTAACCATAAGTGGAACTAAAAACTAAATAAAGTAAGTGTTAGCGGGTCAATCCAACCTGTTTTGACCTGAACTTAAAGATCATCTGTTTAGACTTAAGAGTTTAGACCTTAATCCGTTTTGACCAAATGCTAAGTCAAACTAATCATCATTTACAGGGGGTGTATCATTGTGGTTATCACTCTGATAAATCATACGGAGCAGCATCCTATCTGTTGGTTCATCCTGAAGGGAATATTCTTATTGACAGGTTATCTAACCATCCAAATTTCTATGAATCATACGATTCTTATCGACGAGTCAATTATTATATCATAAACCTGTAATATATTGCAGCCCTCGATATACAGAAAGGCTAGCTTCTAACATTGAGAAAATGGGCGGAGCTCGATACATGTTTCTCACTCACCGGTATGTATGATGATGTGGTCCAGTTGATATAAATTACCATATAAGAATTATACAGATATAATTATTTCATTAGAAAACACACCGTGGGTAGTTGGGTGACTTTCTATCTACTTCACCCGTTTACTTATTAGCAACTTTTTTTATTTAACCCATTTTATCTGTAAATGATAAAAATAAACCCATATCGACCTTTCACAGTTAAACAAGTCGAAAATGCCACCTTTAAATTTATAAGCTATTTTTGATTTCTTGTTTGAATTAGGGATGATGTGGCAGATCACGAGAAGTGGTCAAAGCGATTAAATTGTGAAAGAGTGCTTCACTCCACAGAGGTATGATGGCTGAATTTTTATTCCACAGTCCACGCTTTATCTATCACACATGTTTATAGGCCTGTAAACGGACTGAACGAACACGAACAAGGGCATGTCCGTGTTCGTCCATTTAACTTCAAACGAACACGAACACTTATCAGAGAAATATTCGTGTACATGTTCGTTCTTGAAAAAATTGAACATATTCGTGTTCGTCTGTGTTCGTTTGGTTAAAATCTAAACGAATAGTTCATGAACATAAACAAATGTAAATGAACACTGATAAACGAACATAAATTAACACACTTAAATAAACACAAATGAACATAAATAATCAAACATAGACAGTTCATAAACATAAAAACAACACACGTGTTCATGTTCGTTCGTATAATTAAATGAACACAAGTTTTTTGTTCATGTTCATTCGTTTATTAAATAAACGAACTTCCTGCCGAACGATTCACGAACAGTTCACTGAACGTTTGGTTCATTTACAGGCCTACTTGTTTAGCTTGTTAAAATTATTTTAATTTTAATAAAATTTTGTTATTATTTTTTAATTATCAGGTAAATGCTTCAACCAGCAATGTTGAGATGAAGTTGAACGGATGTGGACCGTGGAGTCTTAGTGATGATATCCAGCTTATACACACCCCGGGCCACACAGAAGTGAATGCATATGCTACCTTATTTCATTTTTCACCAAAAGAATATCCTTTTTAACTATTTAACCATCCAAAATTCTAAAAATTGATGTTTTTATCTTGTATTGTGAACGGAGTGGCAGGGGTCCGTGTGCTTGTTTTATAAGCCTTTAAAGGTGCTTTTCACCGGAGATCATCTGGCATTGGCAATGGATGAGTCTAAGCTGGCTATTTCTGAGATATACAATTTTTATTCAGGTATATGAATGCCTTTTGAACTTCATTTAGACATCAGATAATTAATGTTTCGTACGCATTATATTCTGTAATCTGCTGATTGTATTTCCAATTTGCAGTGCCTATACAGTTGGATAGTGTTGCTATGTTGCTTGAGCTGGAATTTGAGTGGATATTACCAGGTTGGTTTTTTTTTATTATTATTTTTAACAATGCTTGAATATGATTGCATGAATCATGTTAGTTCATATTAGTGTAGATAGAAGAAAGCGGGTCAAATGGTTAAACGGGTTGAATGACTCGTTAAGTGTGTTTTTTTAAATAGTTTTATTGAGAAGTTAAGAATACTATTGGAATAATATAGTTTTTAATACGTATATATAAAAGGTTCGACCAAAATTGTTTATATGTGAATCCAACATGAATTGACCCGTACCTGTACCAAGTTACTTGTTTTCTATCCATTACCAGCCCGACACAGCCATTTTGTGACCTCTAAAGTTAGTCGAACTGATTGATATTATTTGCAGGCCATGGACGGAGAGTTGCATTCGAGGACGTTGAAGAGAAAAACACCCGCTTAAAAGCTTTCTTGACTGCCAAGCAACATTCCCATGTTTACTAGTTGGACCATACATAAACACAAAGTAGCTAGTAGTGCATATGATATGGTAATGTTGACTTTTTTTGTGTTAAGTACACTTGTGTTCTACATGTATGCCACCGGTAATACAGTGGAGAAGACTATACTGTGACTGTGTTATCGGCCCGTATTTAGTTTCGAACTTGAGACATATATTAAGGAATCATAATGTTAAGTAAAGTAGGTCTCATATGTAAAAGATGACATGTTGGCGGCATGGTGAAAGGATTTATGAAGTGGTGAAATAAAGAACACATCAACTAAACTTCATACTTTTTTTTGAACGATCATTTGGATTACTGACTAGCGCTATTCTACAATACTGCTTTTACTGGTCATAGACTCCGGAATTTTAAAGGATTCTCGAGGAAATCCGTAAGCTGAATAATCAACTAATCATATCTTTACCGGTTTGTGTTATATATAAAATTGGAGTTATTATTAAAAAATATATATATAGAAAAAAAAATCTTTATCGCAAGTTTATGCAACAACACTAATCTTTACTAGCTTTACTAGATGTAAGGGTGTGCACAAAACCAAAAAACCGTCAAGAAACCGAAGGTTTAATTTGATTTTTACTAATATCGGTTTTGGTTTAGTTTTGTGAAAATCCGAAGCAAACCGAAAAACCGGCCCGAACCAAAAATACTGTTTCATTGAATCGCTTAGGTTTTATAAAATTGGAATTTTAATTTACTTGAATTAATTGGTTATTTTAACGTTAACACTAACGTACTTACCAAATCGCACCACACACCCCATACATAACCAGATATTGTAGCACACGCCATTTCAATGTAAAGAAAGAAAGAAAGGAAAAAAAATGATGATCCGTTTGGTCACACACATGACACCCCCTTCTTACCTCATTTTATTATTATTATTCATAAAACATTACTTAAAAAGTAATAAAAAATATATAAATAACTAGCGATTGGACAATGAGCTAAGCAGTGAATTGGTACAAGAGACCTGGTATTTCATGAGAATCAGGTTTGATTCTTGTCATCACCATTTAATTTCATCGGCATCAAGATGATGATTAGAGACCAGACGAACATGTGACTCTCACCAGTTAGATCGTTAAACTAAATGAATTTTACTCATCACACTTTCATGCCTTCGACCGAGTGTTCATGCATGTTGGCCTTATGCGAAAGGTTTTACCAAATCAAAAGACAAATGCATCCCGATATAATAAATTTAGTATCAGTCCATTTAAATAATTTGTTTGTCGTAACAAAAAAAGGTAGTAATAAACATCTAGTGAGAGGCCCCAAAGTTAGGGTTATGCACGTGGTCGCATCTCCATCATCATCATCGCCGCCGTGTCACACTTCCGCATCAGCTACGTCGGCTAATTTTTAATAACTAATAATCTTCTTTTCTTCATTTTCATTTATTTAGCCGCCACAAATCCTTCCAATTTCACACTTTCAGCCACCACCGTTAACCTCTTCTTCTTAACCCCTTCCAAATCTCTATTTAATTTCATTCGCCTCTGTTTATTTAATTATTAATATGTCAATTTATCGAACAATTAATCGGATTTCACGAGCCGCCACCAGCAGTTACCAACGGCTGTACTGGTCTACTCCGGTTCAACAATCGCCTCATCACTACAGCCGGTTCAGGTCTCCTTCTGAACAGGTGAACGTTTCACGAGTATTTGATTTCGTTAATCGTATTGTGGTTTTAATTCAACGTTTAATGAATTTAATTGATAGTTAGGGTTTTTTTTGTTCAGTTTTATTGCCAAATTAGGTTAGAGAGTGTATATTCATTTCTAGCTTTTTTTTAATGTGAATGGAATGTGTGGTTACGACGAGCCGAGCCGAACCGAACCGAACGCAGGTTTACTCATACTTGGTTTGGCTTGGTGTTTTATTTCGTACAAAGTTTTCAATTCTAATTTTCTAAAACTTTATAATTTCATTAATGCAAGAATTTTAACTCCAAAATGTCTAAACTTCTAATTTTAAAATGCCTAAAACTCAAGTTAAAAAGAAAACATATGTAATAAGTTCAAAACAGAAACATGATCGATATTTCCTCCTAACACGTGAACAAACAGTTCGTGCGTGGCTCGTTCTCAAACCGAACCGAGCGGATCGGGTCGGCTCAGTTCCAAATCAAGCTATCATTTTTCGAGTGACTAGCAGTTTGGACAGCCCTATATGCGGGGGAAGTGTGGTATTATCATTGTTTAGGTTAGACAGCTTATACATTATAATGCTTAACGGGGTTTTACAGTTGCATACAGGATTAGTTTAAACTGTACACTCTAGGTAGGGTATATTTCTGATGCTTATAGTTATAGATTTTCTGTTTTATGGTTCTTCACATTCTGTTATACATTTTAAGTTAGTGCATCATTTCCATCATCTTATTTTGAATTTTTGTTTATTTTCGATGAACGTTGAATGGACTGAATTGCTAGCTATAATCATTCAATGTCATTGCCAAATTAAGTTTCGCGATCTTCCTGGTGTTTTGGAAAGTAGTATTTTTGACATAAAGTATCCATTTTTAGGTCTTCTTTTATGTGAAGAGAGAATATGTATGCCTCATATTTAATTTATCATACAAATATGTGCCTTTGTGGTTTGATTTTTTATGCACAATGTGATGGTATTGTTGTTGAACATGGGGGGAGTTATGTGATTTTAAGATTGTTTAGGGATGTCTTGAAACAGGCAGCGATGGGTACTTATGAGGGAAAAGATTCATGATTAAGAAAAATGAAGTATGTAAGGTCTATCATTTTATGGATGAAAGTATAGTTTATCACTTATTTAGCTCCCACATTCCGTTCATATTTAGAGGGTCACCATTCATCATTTATGTAATTATGTGAGTGTGTAGGAAAGGGACAAAAATAATAAAGTAAACAATGTTTTTAAAATATAGATAGATAGAAATAGAGAATGGTTTTTAAAATATTTAGAGGGTTACTATTCGTCACATGCCACTTTCTGTATTCCAGTTTTCTTCACTATCTGTTATATTGTATCATTCAAGTTACTGCATCATTTGCTTCTTCTTATCTTGAAGTTTTGTTGCATTCTTATTTCTGGGCTATTTGCTTTTTCGATTACCGGTTGTTCATTGTAGTGCCACTTGTTTCATGGTTTTTATGTTATATGACTTGTTATTGTTTTCGGTGATTAGTAGGTTTTGGGTTGCAGAGTAATCTCTCCCTGGTTTTCCCGTTCTTTTCGTTCTGGTGGACCCCAACCCCAGTATGAAGAGGTAAGTGCTTTTTTTTTCATTTTTAGTATCATTTCTTTTGTTTTTTTCCTAATTATACCAAATATTCCCCATATATTATTCTTAAAGTTGTCTTCTTTTTGTCCAGGATCAGGTGGACCCGTTTTCTCTTGTTGCTGATGAATTATCGATAGTTGCTAATAGGCTGCGATCAATGGTTGTTGCTGAGGTACGGATAATACAACTCTTATTATTTCATTCTTGATATACTTTTGGTAGTAACTAGTAATCGACTTTAAATGCATGCTCTTTTGCAGGTGCCAAAGCTTGCCTCTGCAGCCGAGTATTTCTTTAAAATGGGTGTTGAAGGGAAGAGGCTTCGCCCCACCGTAAGTTTATCGCTTTCTTTTCTTGTGATCGTGTTATTGTGCCAAGATGGTGTGACTCAATTGTTGTCTTTTGCAGGTTATATTATTAATGGCAACAGCTTTAAATGTTCAAATCTCTAAACCAGCTTCAGAAGGAGTTGTTGATATTATTTCAACAGAGTTGAGAACAAGACTTCAAGCTATCGCTGAAATCACAGAAATGATTCATGTTAGGTTTCATATAATATGTACTTGATATTTTCTTGATTTTTGAGAACTAATTTTAAAATTTGTTTTTTCTTGTGCTTTTTGATTTCAGGTTGCCAGCCTCCTTCATGATGATGTACTGGATGATGCTGATACAAGACGCGGGATTGGCTCTCTTAACTTTGTGATGGGAAATAAGGTGACTAATGTTTGCGCCTTTTATTTTCTTATTGCTTAAATTGCTGATATGAATTATATTATTATTAAGTATGATAGCAAAAATGCGGGATTGGCTCTCTTAACTTTGTGATGGGAAATAAGGTGACTTAATTCACTCTTTTCTGTCTGTGATATATAAACAATGCATCGGGTTCGTCATAAGACTAATTCTTATTCAAATGTATTCTAGACATAGGTTTTTAGGTTATGTTTATTATGCAATTATTAGATTATCAGTTACAAGTTAGAAAACAAAAGTCGACAAGAGTCAACATCCGTTATTTAGCGGCTATGACAGTTTTCTGGTATCCGAAACGAAGGGGCACAACCACTTTGTTAGTACCGTTTCATAGGCGGCATCAGCGCTATATATATGCCCAAAATTGTATAGAGTGGTTGGTCAATTTTATCAATAAAGACGGTCTGCTTTGACTTTGTCTGGCAGAACAGTTTTGTTACAATTCATCCCATGTGTGTTGATTTAATCGGGTGTTTATGGATGATTATGTTGTAATTATGCGTTCTTGGTATTCACCAGTTATAACTACTTTTGAAAGAGTACTTGTGTTTTCTTTGTGCAGATCTCAGTATTGGCTGGAGATTTCTTGCTTTCTAGAGCTTGTATCACCCTTGCTTCCTTGAAAAACACAGAGGTATCCATCTCTCTCCTATATATATTTATGTGTGTGTGTGGCTGTGCGCGTATATATGATTATATACATACAATCTTTCCTATATTCTGTTGGTTATTGGTGTTTTCAGGTTGTATCATTGATAGCAACAGCAGTTGAGCATCTTGTTACCGGAGAGACGATGCAAATGAGCTCGTCAGCAGACCAGCGTAGTAGGTATGCTTACTCCTTGTAAATCAATTTTGATGAACAAAGTCGTTTTGAAAATCATAGTATAACCACTATTTTTACACAATTTTGCCTGTAATTTGAAAAAGAAACTTTTGTAGTTACATTTCACAATGCTAGTGTCTGAGCTTGGAGATTTGGAATATTTTGGGCCGGTATAATTAATTTTTTTTTTCTGTTGCAGCATGGATTACTATTTACAGAAGACATACTACAAGACTGCATCATTAATATCCAACAGCTGCAAATCCATTGCTCTTCTTACAGGTCAAACTGCAGAGGTTGCCATGCTGGCATATGAGTATGGAAAAAATCTGGTGTGTAAGAATCAGCTATTTCTTTTTTTGGTGGGCGGGTCCTACCAGTTTGGCAATGGTTAAAATGGGTAATATTACTCATTTCAACCATTACCAAACCGAACCCGTTCTGATCCATTCCAAACCGAACCTGTTCTGATCCGAAACTCGTTCTATGATGAAACCCGTCCCGGTCCGAAGCCCAATCCGAACCGAATCTGTTGTGATTCGAAACCCATTCCGACCCGAAACATGTTACGATCCGAACCCGTAGCGACTCTGAAACCTATTTTGACCCGAATCAAAGGGATATTAATGATGAAATAGTGTTTTTTATGAATGGGAAAAAAACCGTTTTGACAGGAAACCCGTTACGACCCGGACCCATTTGGACCCAGATACGTTCCAACTAGGACCTGTTCCGACCCGACCCAAAACAACCATTTTTTTAATTTGACCTGTTTCGATCCTAACCCGTTCAGACCCTAACCCGTGACCCTTCTGAACTGACCCGACCCGACCCGTTTTCTAGTCCTAGGTAATATGATTGTAACACGGACTTATCTTTGTTCTTTTTCCTTGCAGGGTTTAGCGTTTCAGTTAATTGATGATGTTCTAGATTTCACTGGCACATCATCATCTCTAGGGAAGGGCGCGTTATCTGACATTCACCATGTAATCCACTCACTTTAGTCATCATATATACATATATACACATATACAAACACACAAATATGGCATGATGTTGTGCAATTTGTGTTTTTAACTTTGTGGCAACTGATTTTGCAGGGAATTGTGACGGCCCCAATATTATATGCAATGGAGGAGTTCCCAGAATTACGGTCAGTTGTTGACAGGGGATTGGACGACCCTGCCAATGTGGATCTTGTAAGTTTCTGTATCAACTGTACTTAGTAATTTTTACCCGTTTGTTTGCGGTCGAGTCAATAACTCAATATGCGTTGTGATCTGTATCAATGGGCAAGTCGAGCTTTTTCAGCTGAAAAGTCATTAAATAGTTAAATTTTTATGGTGATAATATAGTTACGGGTCAACTCAACCTGACGCGTTTTGACCCGTACTAAACGAGTTTCAAAGCAAATCCGTTTTGACTAATACTCAAATGGGCCTATGTTTTATGGGTTTGGTTTATTGACACGAAGCAAAGCTAGCTAACGCGAAGTTCGCTTGTTTGGTTATTGTTATGTCAATTTTATTATATGCTTAGGTTGTAAGTTTTAGTTATAGGGTTCTGATATGCAAAAAAGAAAAAAAAATACGTGATATAATTTCTGGCTACACAAATTGAAAAACGGGTGTTGACTTAAGTGTAAACGAGCCGTGGCTTATAAGATCTAGCTAGGATCATTTCGAGATCTTTTTCGGCGCAGGCTTGTTTATTATTTATTAATTAATTCATATGCATTCTCAATTGTAATTTGTATAAAATAACACAATATATATTATTTAGTTATTTTTATCATAATTTGTATGTATCAAATATTATATAAATATATAATCAATACATTAAATAAAAATTATATAAAGACTAGGCTTGTTTAGGTTCGTGATCCAGCTCGATTTGATAAGTTCTCGGGCTTGTTTTCTAAATGAGCTTATTTTAAGACTCAAAACTCATTTAAGCTTGTCTCAATCCGAGCTTGTAACGAGCGGTGTAGCTCACAGGTTCAGATTGGCTCGTTTACACCCCTAGGTGTTGTATTCGGGGTCATGTGATATGATGATAGTTATCATTTACTACAAAACAATAATGATGCTGATTTTGCGCGATTGATCTCTTAGTTTTGTTCGATATTTAAGCTGATCCGATGTTTTTGACTTTCAACTTTAACAATTGGTAAATAACAATCATTCTCATTGATATGGATAATACAGGCTCTAGAGTATCTTGGTAAAAGCCATGGGATACAAAGAACAAGAGAACTAGCAGCAAAGCATGCCAGCTTGGCATCGGCTGCAGTCGATTCGTTTCCCGAGAATGACGACGAAGATGTTCAACGGTCGAGACGGGCGCTTATAGAATTGACACACAGAGTCATCAATAGAACAAAGTGAAGAAAATGAAGATGAATTTGTTGCACCATCATCATAAAAATATATATACGTTGCAGGTTTTGTTCGGATTCATTTTTAGGACTTTGTTTAATGCTTATTTACTTGTTTAATATTTGATTGCTTAATAATGATTTTTTGTTACAACACTTGGAGAACAGTTAAAAAGTGTTTATTTATAAGTTTTAGTTATCAATAAATCAATAAGATAGAAAAAGAATGTCCGAGACGTAAAGCTAGAGGTGCACAAATCGGGTTTTTTTGAATACCCGGGTTCGGGTATGATCGGTTATTGGAAAATCGGGTATTAAGAGAAATCGGGTAGGGTTCGGGTAGGGTATTGAGGAGAAAAACCCAACCCTATGTACCCGGGTAGGGTATGATCGGGTTAGGGTATAACCGTATGTGTCCGGGTACGATCGGGTATTAATACCCGGTTTTGAATTTGTAATTTTTTATACATTTTTTAATCTATTTAAAATTTAAATTTGCTTTGTAATATATAAAAATAATTAAACTATATTACAAAAACAATAAATCCACTTAAATTCAAATTATTTACTCAGTAATATGTATTTTACAAAAACTTAAACATAAAAGTTGTGAAGTAAACATAAAAATATACTATAAAAACTCATGTATTATTTCGGGTATTAGAAAATTGGTATCGGCTATCGGGTATAGGGTCTGACATGGTCCGGGTATAAATCGGATACGGTTCCGGGTACGGGTATTGACCTCAAAATGAATACGCTATCCTTACCCTACGGGTAGGGTCGGTTCCGGTTTCGGGTTTAGAATACCCGGGTATAAAAAAAACCCGGTTCCGGGTACTTTTTTCAGGTCCAGTTCTGGGTACGGGTTTTTTGTGCACCTCTACGTAAAGCTAACAAAAACAATAAACTTGAATAAATAAATCAATTTTTTTTGTTCTTTAATAATCCAATTATAGATTTTTTTAATTTATTATTCTTTTACCTTTTTTAATTTATCCACAATGTCTTTTTGGATTCGATTTTGACTAACGAATGAACATAATCTCAAATCTGAAAATTGGACTTTTATTACTTGAAATTGCTCGGTGAAATAACATCAAATCATCTCATAATCATCATTTTAACAACAATCGATCATCAATTTCAACAAATTATCATATTTGTATCATCACATATGTTATTAAAATCAATAAAGAACAATAAGAAAGAAGGTGAAGGGAGAGGTGGAAGTGACGGTGGTGGTGGAGTGATGGACATAGATAATGAGGAAGATTGGAGATGGTGGTGGTGCTCGAAGGTTGAAGACAAAGATGATGATGATAGAATCCGGAGATGATGATTATTATTGTTATTACCAAAAGGCATAATGGTAATTTCACCTGATTATTAAAGGGTAGGATAGTAATTTCACAAAGTCAAATAACGGTCAACAGGCGGAGTGGCAAAAAAACCCGCTGTAAAAGTACGATGACACGGATCAAGACCTGTATAGTGCTCACGCCGTTAAGCACATGTGCATAAAACATAATTTTCTCTTTGTTTCAACGTTAGCTCATTTTCCTTTTTTTAAAGGATTTTTCATTTATTATATTTTTGACTAGCTTGTTTGTATGAAGAGCAGATTGAAGGCAAGGAATATAATTGAAACAAAGAATTCAAAGATGAAGTTTTTGGAATTAATTTGCTGATATCACAGATAGCACGTAGACTACAATATAAAGAAAAGAACCCTAGAACTAGTCTTAGGAAACTAACATAAACTTCCTAAAGACTAGCACTATGAAACAGATTGGGCCATTGGCCTCTTATTCAAAACAAATAACATGTGCAAAAATAAAACAAACGTGCATTACCAATTAATTCATCTTTGCTAGACGGGTTTGGGTCATTCTTCAATACCCTCCCTTGAGCCAAACTCCATGACTCCAAGTTGATGCCGAAAATACACAAACTTTTCTCTGATAAAGCTATAATCAGCACATCAGCAAGTTGTTCGTTTGTGTTGCAATACTTTAACTTCACAACATCTTGTGCTACCATATCTCGAACAAAGTGATGCTTTAATTCAATATGTTTTGATCTACCATTAAGAACCGGATTCTTACTCAGATTGATTGCTGAAACATTGTCACAATAGATTGTTGTAGCTCCTCCCTGATGTAGATCGAGATCACTAACATCCTTCTTAGCCATATGGCTTGACACGTTGCTGCAGTGGCCGATATGTATTCGGCCTCGGTACTCGATAAAGCCACAGTTGTTTGCTTCTTTGAACTCCAACTAACAGCCCCGCTTCCAACAGAGAAAACATATGCAGATATACTCTTCCTATCATCCAAACAACTTGCCCAATTGCTGTCCGAAAAAACCGCATAATTCAACCTTGGTTCCTTTCTTGTACCAAATATCATAGCCTACGGTTCCAGAAACATACTTTAAAATTCTTTTTGCTGCTCCAAGATGTACTTTAGAGGGTGTTTGCATGAACCGTGACACTATACTCACCGTGTGACTGACGTCCGGCCTTGTGTGAGTTAAGTATATCAATCCTCCTACCAAGCTTCGATAAACCGTTTCATTCGTCTTGTCTGCCTCATCATTTACTTGAAATTTATCATTGGCATTCATTGGTGTATTCTCCACATTACATTCTTCCACTTGAAACTTCTTTAAGAGATCTTAGCATACTTTTCCTATGACAGAAATACACCATGCCTGGTTTGTCTTACTTCTAAGCCCAAGAAATATTTGAGGAGACCAAGATCAGTCATCTCAAATTCCTTTTTCATACCACTCTTAAATTCAGCAATCAATTTGGGGGATTGACTCGTGCAAATGATGTCATACAAAGCCTTCTTCATTCTTTACGTACAAGGTTGGTTCATTTTGGCTTCTAATATACCCGTTTTTGATGAAATATCCATCAATTTTTGAGTACCCTAGGAGCTTGTTTCAAGCCATACAAAGCCTTCTTCAACCTGTAGACTTTCTTTTCTTGGACCGATACTTCCAACCCTTGTGGTTGTTCAACATAAATTTCTTCGTTTAAGTCACCGTTAAGGAACGCCGACTTAACGTCTAGTTGATGAATGAACTAACCCAATTGAGCTGCCACCGATAGAACAACTCGAATAGTTTCAAATCTAGCAACTGGTGCAAACGTTTCTTGATAGTCGATTCCATGTTGTTGTGAGTACCCTTTAGGCACCAAAGGAGCCTTATATTTTAACACTTCACCTTTAGGCCCAATTTTCGTTTTGTACAACCATTTCAAGCCCACCAGATTTTTTCCATCAGGTAGGTGAACAAGATCCCACGTATCATTCCGTTCAATGGCATTGATTTCTTCTTTCATAGCATTTTCCCAAACTTCTTTATCAGCGGCTTCTTTGAAACATGTCGGGTCTACAGCTGTAAGAGCGAACTGACATGTATCAAAATCATCATAGACGAGATCTTCAACTTCAGCGGCACGGTCATAGACTCGGTTTAAAGAGTGTATTCTGGGCCGAATGCGTTCGGACGGAGTTTTAGGTGTATTTGAGATGGATGCTTGTGTAGAAGGTGTGGTGATGTTAGAAGGCTCGATTTGTTGAGAGGTTCCTGATTGGGCAGATGGAATGGCTGAGTTTGAGGCAGTAGTATAAGGAGTTTGGGGTGATTGTGGAGGGTAGGATAAAAGAGGATCTGATGACTCGGATGAGTGCATATTTGTTGGTTCAGTATCAATAGGAAATGGGTTAATGTAGTTTGTATCATAAAGTTTTGTAGATGGATCCTTAGAGAAGTTCCATTTAGAGTCTTCGCTAAACACCACATCTCGGCTTGTTAAGAATTTTTTTGTAAGAGGATTGTAGAGTCTATAACCATGAGATTAGACAGAGTACCCAATGAATATGCACTTCTCCGATCTGTCATCAAGCTTCCTTCGGTTCTGGGCCGGAACCAGCCTGTGTGCAACACACCCAAATATCCGTAGGTGACGGACCGAGGGTCTTGATTTGTTCCACGCACCCCACGGTGTACAATCGGTTACAGCTTTTGTTGGAATAATATTAATAAGATACACCGCAGTAGCTACACCTTCAGCCCAAAAATAATTAGGTAACCCTTTGTGCTTGAGCATGCTTCTGGTAAGGCCCATGATAGTTCGATTCTTTCTTTCAACTACTTCGTTGTGTTGAGGAGTGTAAGGAGGAGTGAGCTCTCGTTTAATGCCATGTGAGTCACATAAAGCATTAAACTCATTGGAGAGAAGCTCACCTCCTCTATCACTTCTTAGGACCTTGATTGAGTTACCACTCTCGTTTTCAATAAGGGCCTTGAATATTTTAAACTTGCTAAAAGCTTCAAACTTGTAACAAAGTAGACCCAACACATACGTGTTAAGTCATCAATGAATAATAGGTAGTAAAACTACCTCCCAAGCTTGGAACTTGCATAGGGCCACATAAATCCGTATGAATAAGTTCACACTTCTTAGTGGCCCTCCATGATTTAGAAGTGAATGAGTCCCTCGATTGTTTCCCGACAACACAATCGTCACACGATTCAAGGAGTTTGATACTTGGAAGGCCAAGTACCATACCCTTGTCGTGCATATGTTTTAGCCCCGAGGTGTTATAGTGACCATACCTTGAGTGCCATAGGATGGTGGTAGGATCAGCTATGGATTTGGCAGATTTGGAATTATCCGACTTTGAAGCATCAACAAGAAACATATTGTTGTTAGCAAGTTTCACCGTCATAAGCACAAGCTTGGTAGCCTTGCATGTGACAACACATTAGTCATCATCAAATAAGAGAGATTACCCCTTCCTCATTAGTTGAACCACACTAAGGAGAGTGTACTCTAGATCGGGAGCCAAGTACACATCGTCTAGTAGCTTGTAGCTTCCATCCGGCATGTCAATCTTAACCGTGCCTTTGCCTTCAACTTGAATTTCTTTCTTGTCACCAAGATGAACAACTAGCTTAAATGAGCCATCAAGCTTGGCAAAACTATGTTTGATACCTGTCATATGATTAGAGCAACCGGAATAAAAAAACCAAAGACATGTTTTGTTACCAGTAGTAGTTGTGTTTGTCATCAATGACAGTTGTGGTTCTGGAACAATGTCCATGAATAATCAAGGTTCTTCCTTGGTACTCTCGGCTGTGGGATTATCTTCATCATTTGCCACATTAACATGCTACTCTTCATTATACCAACAGTCACGTTTTTGGTGCCCGAATTTATTGCATACGGTGCATTGAGGAACTTTACTTCTGTCAAAATTTCGTCCTCGACCTCGAGAGGAATTTCTACCTCTTCCTCTTGATCCATACCCGGATTGAGTCCGATCAAACATCACTTGCAAGGCCTGTTCGTCTATTTTGTTTTGTTTCTCGGGAGTCCTTCGGTTCAACCTTTCTTCATGTGATTGAGGCGACCCCATGGGGTTAATTTTGACAGGTCGTGTGAAACTTCTATAGAAGGCACCACATAATCGAACCGTGGGGTTAGACTACGTAAAACTTTCTCAACTATGGACTGATCTTCAATGACTTCACCATATGCCTGCCTTTGACTAACAATACACATAATTCTAGAAAAATAATCACCTATTGGTTCATCATCTTTCATTGAGAGGTTCTCAAAGTCACGTCTTAGACCTTCAAGTTTGATTGATTGAACTTGTGTATCTCCATGGAACTCCATTATGAGAGTCTCCCATGCTTCTTTTGACGTATTCGCAGCTGCAATACGGGAGAACAATTGCTCGTGTACGGTTTGCTGAATTATGGCCAAGGCGAATGCATCTCTTCTTTGAGTATTTTTTTTTTGATTTTGAGCATCCCCCTTTCCATCGACGCCAGTTTCTACCAGCTCCCATAAGTCTCTGGATCTCAAAATAGTTTTCCCTCCCTCTTATGCTCCAGTACTCGTAGCCTTCGCCTTTGAATACCGGAATCAGAATAGCAGAATTCGAACTAGGTTGATCAGCCATGGGGAATTAGGGTTTCCCTGAGTATGAGAGATAAGGGCACTTCAACCAAGCTCTGAAACCACAAATGTTGGTATGAAGAGCAGATTGAAAGGCGAGGAATATAATTGAAACAAAGAATTCAAAGATGAAGTTTTTGGAATTAATTGGATGATCTCACGGATAGCACGTAGACTACAATATAAAGAAAAGAACCCTAGAACTAGTCTTAGGAAACTAACGTAAACTTCCTAAAGACTAGGACTATGAAATAGACTGGGCCATTGGCCTCTTATTCAAAACAAATAACATGTAAAAAAATAAAATAAACGTGCATGACCAATTAATTCATCTTTGCTAGACGGGTTTGGGTCATTCTTCAATATAGCTGAGGTTAAATATATGTTAAGGGTTGATTGACTTACGGTCTATCAATGACTATCGATAGTATATATAAACGAAAGCTATAAAATTCTACGTGTCGCGATGTGGTCGCTCCCCCATTTTATGGAAGTCACCAGATTTCTTGATTTTTAAATGGAGACTTCTCATGCATTTGACCCGAATTCACAGGTATGGGTCTTACAAAACCCAGACATTCCTTAAACGAGTTATAACATCTCATTAAATTAAAATTAATCTCATTAAATATTTGATATGAAAATCCTATAAAATAAGGATATACTAAAATTTAATATTTATTTTTTTAAAAAAAGATATGATTTATAGTTAAGAAATAATTTTATATTAAAAAAAAAGAAGCGGGTCATGTGTTTTACAAAACCCATATAACTTTTAAACCGAGTTATAATATCAATTTTATTTGTAAAACAATTTTCATCATCAAATCATAAGTATATAATTATTAACTTTCTTACATTACGTAAAATCAAATATATATATATATATATAGGTATTGGATCATTTCAAAAGTTTTTTTACAGCGAGAAGTGAAGGTGTGACTCCATTAATCCCTAATTTCACTCCCTATCTTATGTGTAGGTGCGTTGTGTAGGTGCATATGTATGTGTGTAGGTACGTATGTTTATATATGTGTACGTATGTTTGTATATGTGTATGTATGTTTGCATGTGTGTAGGTACATAGGTTTGAATGTGGCTCGATGCATTTATATGTTTGTAGGTAGGTTTGAATGTGTATTTAAGATATAAATACAACCAACCTACATATATGTATGTAACATCATATGAAAGAGAGTGAAATAATGGATTAATGAAGTTATACATTCACTTCTCGTACTTCTCGCTGTAATATCACTTATTGCAAGATCATATATATATATATATATATATATATATATATATTGTAACATCCCAAATTTCGAATAATAATAATAATGTATGTTGACTCGTCATGACAGAAAAGTTTACTTGAGTTAATAAGTAAAAAGTAAAATGGTAAAAAGGAAAGATAAGTAGGCTAATTAAATGGAATTAATCATGGACTAAAAGGAAAGATGAGCCTTAGGTCCATGGGCTTAAGGGAGTATAAATACCCCTTAAACCCTAATCCTTTCCATTTCCTTCCATATTTTCCATCTTATTCTCTCTACACCTTAAAACACACACTTAAGCCTAATACCCCTCCCTTAGCCGCCGACCACCATCCGAACCCAAAACCAAGCTTTGTGATATTGGATCTTCAATCATATAAGCAAGATAACAAGTCCAAGATCGTATATCAAGCTAGCCGTATCCTAGAAACATCAAAAAGGTATGTTCTTTAAGTTTTTATGAACGGATAGCCATGAAACTTGAACATAGACTAGATCGGGTCTAGATAAAACATAAAGTCAACAACTTGATGATTAAAAAGGGACGTATTATACTCATGGCTAGATACGGTTCATGAAGGAAACCCTAGGTCTAGCGTAAAGAACGTTTTTATGATAAAGGTCCAAGCTTTATGCTATAAACGAGTAAATCTTGCTAGTAGGATGAAATTGGGAGGTTAAACGATTGAGAACGATGAAGAAAAGTGGTTAAAATCCTTGATATGGACCTGTAGCAGCTAACTAGACTAAGGAAAGAAACGAGAAAATAGGCTGTTGAGCTGAAAACATCTGACCTGAGGGTTCTCGGCCAAAACTGAGAGTTCTCGGTCAAACCAGAGGGTTCTCGGCCATGAGGGATCTCGGTCAACCAAGGTTTTCGGTCAACCCATGTTCTCGGTCAAACACGGGTTTTCGGTCAACCCATGTTCTCGGTCAAACACGGGTTTTCGGTCAACCCATGTTTTCGGTCAACAAGGGTTCTTTGTCTAGAGATCTCGGCCACCCTGTTTCTGTTTGGTCTTTGGCCCAAACCCAGTTGGGCCAACTAGTGGATAGTTGGGCCTGACTTAGATAAGTCCGTTTAATACAAAGCCCATATCTGATTTAAAACAAATATGCCCAATTTATAAAATAATTTAAAATGTTAATGGAAAATGTGTTAAGACAGTTAATGGAAATAAAATTTTTCTGCTAGGTCAGCTCGACCCCAGCCAGGGGCTCTGCCCCTTGGACCCTACTAGGGGCTGCCGCCCCTAGAACCTCGCTGCCAGGGGTGCTGCCCCGGACCCCGTTCGTTGTGGGTTATATAAAGATAGAATTACGATATGAGTAGTAATAGTTAAATTGATACATGTAAATATTATACAGTTAGCAGTGCACAGCTCAAGAAAGGGATTACGATTAACGGTGAACGTAACCGCACTCAGGTGAGTTTCTAGCCCCATTTCCTTGTTATGTTTTCAGGGCTGTGTGCATACTCGATGTGGTTAGTTAATACACTTACCTTAAGTGGTAAGTGTATGCCTTATATGATTTATGTATGAATGAATGCTTGACGATGCATGAACGATCTTCAGATATTGCATGTGCCGTCAAGGGATAGTATAAAGATATGATTGACATATATATGATGTATAGATGATGTATGGACGTATGAAAGTTATAATTATGAATGTATAGAAAGGTACGAAAGGTATATATAGAACAAGGGAACCGACCCTAATAATGTCGGCGAATGTAGGGAACCGGCCCTAATAATGTCGATGAATGTAGGGAACCGACGCTAATAATATCGGCGGATGTAGGGAAGAACTAACATTCAACAAAAGTAGTTGGAAGCTTATCACATAAGTAATCAGAATCAGATTCAGTATCAGCATCAGCAGATAATTCTCTTCCACTTACATCTTGAAAATTCTCAGTTGATCCAAACATTGCTAGATTTGCTTGATTGTTATTGCACAGAGCAATCGTTGTGACCAGTCATCTCCGTACAAGTTGGACAACATTGCTTGTGATCCAGATGACGGTTTAGTTCCAGAAGACTTTCCCGCATCATTTCCACTTTTACCGGACGAATTCTGATCTTTCTTTCTGGGACCAGTGTACTCTTTCTTTGGCTTATCACATTCTTTAGCAAAATGCCCAAACTCTTGATAGTTATAGCACTTGACATTTAATTTATCAAAATCCCAACTTCTTGTTCAAAGATGGAAGATCTTTACCCGTTCTCTACATAAACTTTTTCACTTTCCTGACTATCATAGCCATATTCCACTTTAAGTCCATCAGTTCTAAATCATCAGGATCAATTTGATCGTAGTGTTCATCAGTTAAGTCGCTCGTTGCAATCTTACTGCTAACCAGATTCTCATATGAAGTCATGAGGGCAGACAAGAAATCAAAGTTTTGTTCGGCCTCCCTCATGTTCACATTTTGTTGTGATGAGAATTGATTTGCAAGTGATGAATTTCCAGATCCTCCAGATGAACCAGAAATACCAGATGACCCAGAATTTCTAGCAGTGTAGAAACAAGCACGTGGATTGCTATAAATAGTTGTAGCATTATCACTTGTATTTTGTGTAAGAAATGCAGTGATCGGAGAAATGGTTGAACTCAACGGCATACTTCCACCATAAAAGTCAGGAACTTGATTATCTTTAGAAGACTTCTGACATTTAAGATCGTATTCCCGTGCTTCAATCTTTTACATGAAATTAGATGCTGCCCAGATCTTCATTGTTAAAGTAATTATTTTCTTTTAAAACCATCAAGAAAGTCGAGTAAGAACTCGGTAAAGCACTTTTAATGGTGTCAATATTATCAACTTCAGACGTTTCCAACTTCATCTTGTCCATCTCAGCTATCAAATGATTAAACCTTGTTGTCATCTCTTCAACAGTCTCTCCCTTAAGTAAGTTAAAGTTTCTTAACTAAAACTTGAGCATAACCTTCTTGCTTTCAGCGGTATTACCCATACTTCTCATACGAATATGTTGGAATAATGAAGCACAAATCTTTATGCTACCAACTTGATGAAAGATGTTTTCAGGTAAAGCCATTGTAAGAGTGGAGTAAGCTTTTGTTTCAATCTCTAACGCTTTCTTTTCTTATGGGGAGTATTGAGAGATAGCTTTAGGTGTATACCCGATAGTTTCATCTCCAATCATTGGAACAGTGTAAACCTCATCCAAGCAATACGAACAGTCAGGGTGAATTGACCCTAGATGAGCACGGAAACCGGGTTCCCATTTAGAAAAATCGCTAAATTTCATTAAACGTGGACACTTTGAATGTGAACTGATCTCGGTGTCCAGTTGTAACATTTGTTGCATAAGCATATTTTGGGAAGCTAATTCATACATACCAGCCATGTTGCTAAATGACAATATATTCAAACTTCAAGGGTTACAGGTTAAAAATATATAAATGAACTGTGAAAAGTGGAATTAGCAAACTGTAAACAGTGATTAACGAATCACAACTAACGAATTGAAAGTTGTCCAGGTAACGAGTCAGGAACAATTATAACGAATCTGAAACAGTACACACGAAGTAAATTATAATGAATTGGTCCACGAATTAAGTCAAGTGACGAATTAATTTGACTCAATAGACTAACGAATCAGGTGGTTCTCTTTAACGAATCACTAAGTGTAAACTTAGCGAATTAAGATAATGAACTGTTGAGATTCTGTAACGAATCACTAATAGATTATTAACGAATTACGTGACGAATTAGCTACAGTTGATAACGAATCAACTATAGCGAATCAGGTTGTTACAACGGTTGTAACAAACTCTGACAACTATTGCCACGTGGCAAAAAGTTGTTAGAATAACAGTTAACGAAGTGGACACGTGTAATCACGAATTGAATAACATGAATTAGAAACTGTAACGAACTGGTTCATGAATTATCTAATAACTATAACGAATCAACTTGAAATGTTAACGAATCAGCATGAAATGTTCACGAATCTTCAAAGATCAGATGAAGATCTTCAAATCTTCAAACATTCAAACATACATTTCCAAATTTCTGGAAATATATGAACACCCCAAACCGGTCGTAAATTTGTAATACTAATTCAATACATCACCAAATCGTCCAATTCACCTATCAATCTACTCGGAAACACAACACGAAACCAATTTAAACCATCTCGTAACCTAAAACACCGTATATCATAACCAATTTAACCAAAACTAACACCCTGTTTTCGGCCAAAACAAAACCAACTCAATTCAATCCAAAACCAATCCAATTTCCAATTCCTATTAACCACACCGTATCAATACCTTACCAAACACATATCTAATCCAGATCAGTCCATAACAAGTCCAAATCACACTCAGTTTGATTCAAACTTAAACCGTATACAAACTTATACCAAAATACCAATTTACAGTCCTTTAATTAACGAATTAACACTCGAATCAAGAGCAATCGAACACCGAAAGCTCTGATACCACTTGTGAATACCTATAACTTCTCAGATCTGATAGATTATAATAACTATATCGGATCTAGTTCATGATGCTCTATACGATTATGTATTAACGTTATATATATTAGTATTGATTGTATATATGTGTATGTATAATATTAAGGTGAAGATTGAGATAGCAACTTGGCAGAGGTTCGATAATCTTAACTCAAATATTATATTAACAGTGGAATAAATCCACTATATATAGAAGATGGGTCTAGTTCGTTACACATTCTGTAACGAACTAGCCACCCACTTCGTTACATACAATAATCATAATAAACTTAACGAATCACCCCCTGATTCGTTAAACATCCTTAACGAATCAGGAAGGAACATAACTTAAGTCTAGTTCGTTAAACATCCTTAACGAACTAGATGATAATCTTAACGAACTACATTAATGTCTTTAATAATTATTACATAAATAAAACGATAAATATATTAACGATAAATACAAAGACTCGAGACGCTAAAACCGTGTACTAACACTTTACTAACAAGCATAATAGATACTAGAGATGAAATCGGTATTGTATCAAAAATATACCCATACCAAAAACGAGCAAAACCATACACCAAATACCATACATATTTGTTCGGTATCGGTACCATTAAATGTACCCACAAAAATCCGAATGGTGTCGATACCAAAAACATTAAAATCAAGTGCCGGTACTAACTGTGTTTAGCCAGTACCGATACATCCTTTTCAAACAAGCATTATATATACTAGAGTTGAGACCAGTACCGTACCAAATAAAAGTGAAACCAATATTGAATACCGTACAATTTTTTTTTTTATTTTTTAGTCTAGCACCCATTGGTATCGCCGTAACGATACCCTTAAAAATACCGAAATCGATTGGTACCGATACGGGAAACATGAAAAATTGATTATTCAGTATCTGGTAAAAAAAGGTTCATCTCCAATAGATATAATTTTCTTCTCAAACAACAACTTATTTGCATACAATCTCAACAACTTTTAATTCTACTCGTTTAGTTTATCCCAGAAACTATATGTAGTGCATAATTCATAGTGTTTTTTATAAGCAATTAAACAAACATGAGCACATCATAGCATCACTAGCCACCAACGCTTTTATATCAGGCTACAAGTATAGCAAAAAAATAAAATAACTACACAGAATGTAGGTATTAGGTGCTGCAGATTAATTAACTTAAAAGTTTCATAAAATGTATAGGAATGACAACAAGAATTTCTTTCTAACCCAAGTAAATGGACAAAGCGGCTCATCAACCCAAGCATATGTAAAGAAAGACAATGTACATAATTTAGATATACTGCAAAAACTCACCAACCACTGCATAAAACAAGCTTCTAAAAATCTCCATAGCTAGACATATAGAACTAAGAACTGATGAGAGGTAAAAAGAGTATTTGCAACATAGCTCCTACCATACAAATAGATGGTCATACATCTCAAGTTAAACTATTGAAGTCAAAACTACTTATCTTGCCAACCATACACTAATATCATATAGCTAATTGCTTCCGGGACTGGGAGCACCTACTTAATTGACCCCATGCATAAGTATAATTATGGGAACTTTTCTAAATGTATTACAAAGAAAACGATGAAAGCTTATACCGATCCCATGGGAAATAAACATAGACTAATACACATTATACAATACATACAAATAACAAGAATGAACAGTCAAAAACAGACTTACAATGGATGTTTAGCAGGGAGCTTTGCAAGAAGAGACTGTAAGCTATCAAGCCTGGTTCCTAAAATAGTAATTTTTTTGCGTATAGCAGATGAATGGCACTGTGCTTCAGGCCCTGAACCATACGAACTCCTTGCGGATATCATGTTGTTGATATGCATCGGAAAGTTTACAGGCTTCATTATATTCCATCACCCAAGGATCCGCAGATGAAGCCATTAATCTGCAACACGAATAACATATTGTGTGCACTTAATTACATAAAATATAACAAGTAGGGCTGTAAGCAAACAGAACATTCAGCGAACTGTTGGGTGGGAAGTTCGTTTTTGTTTGTTCATTTATTAAATGAACGATCACGATGCCATGTTCATTCAATTGTGTTTATGTCCGCTACTGTTTTTTAGTTTATCTTTGTTCAGTAAATGTTTTTAACACTTTCTAATGACTTTCCAAATCTTATAATACAGATTTTAGCAAAATTATTAACTATAAAACAAATATGTATAAGAATATGAATGTTAAAAGTTACACCAACAAAAACTTGCTAACCAGCTGACCATTTTCGGTCGGCCAAACCGTTCACGAAGAAGTTCCTTTCCTTAATGAACAAGCACGGACAATAAATCTCGTTCGAATAACCATTTTCTTGTCCGATAAAAGCTTAACGAACATACATGAAAAATGCTTTGTTCGATTCGATCCGGTTCGGTTCGCTAACAGCCTTAAGATCTAGTCTTTCCTACAGGTACACGCACCGATACTCATACAATCTACATCTACATATATGAGAGAACATTTTTGAAATTAAGAATTATGAGAACCATTCTGGACCACAAGAAACTCAAAAATAAAAAAAAATCATAAAAAACACAAAAATCAAAAAAGTAAAAAAATAACCAAAATTCTTATTTTATCATCCCGGTTTCATAAATAAAAAATAAAAAAAACTCGGTTTAGCTAAATTATATACACATATGTATAATATATACATATATGTACATTTACATATTTTTTTGTACACATGTGTATAATTTAAGATAAATGATACTGTACATATGTGTATATTACGTAACTAAAGATTATATAAAATTATACATATGTGTATAATACGACGTTTTTTAATTTTTAAAATTTATTTTGTTTTTTAATGAAACCGGAATGAAATATACGAATTTTCGTTTTTTTAACTTTTTAAAATTTTTATTATTTTTTGTCTTATGATTTTTTTAAAGGTGTTTTTAGTGATGCAAAATGGTTTTCAAAGTTCTCAATTTGCAAAGGGTTCTCTTAGGATCCTTACCATATATATATATATATATATATATATATATATATATATATATATATATATATATATAAATCAGGATCATGAGAGAACTTTTTTGAAATTGAGAACTATGAGAACCATTTTGGACCATAAAAACCCAAAAATAAAAAAAAATCATAAAAAACACAAAAAACAAAAAAGTAAAAAAAACCAAAATTCTTATTTTATCATCCCGGTTTCATGAAAAAAAAAACTCGGTTTAGCTAAATTATATACACATATGTATACTATATACATATATGTACATTTACATGTTTTTTTTGTACACATGTGTATAATTTAAGATAAATGATAATGTACATATGTGTATATTACGTAACTAATGATTATATAAAATTATACATATGTGTATAATACGACGTTTTTTTATTTTTTTTAATGAAACCGGAATGAAATATAAGAATTTTTGTTTTTTTACTTTTTTAAAAATTTTATTATTTTTTGTTTTATGATTATTTTTAAATATTTTTTTAAAGGTGTTTTTAGTGGTTCAAAATGGTTTTCAAAGTTCTCAATTTGCAAAGGGTTCTCTTAGGATCCTTACCCTATATATATATACACACACACACACATACAGGGGATGGATCTTGCGAGAAGTGATATTACAGCGAGAAGTGTGAGAAGTGAAGGTATAACTCCATTAATCCCTAATTTCACTCCCTTTTATATGATGTTGCATATATATATGCAAGTTGATTGTATTTATGTCTTAATTACACATTTAAACCTACCTACAAACATATAAATGTATCGAGCCACATTCAAACCTATGTACCTACACACATACAAACATGCATACACATATGCAAACATACGTACACATATACAAACATACGTACCTACACACATACATATGCACCTACACAACGCACCTACACATAAGAAATGGAGTGAAATTAGGGATTAATGGAGTTACATATTCACTTCTCGCACTTCTCGCTGTAAAAAACTTCAGAAATGATCCAATACCTATACATATATATACTTACATATCATTTATAATTAATTAATTAGCATCCTATAAGCAACACAGATCTAAAATCTCGAACAACACATCAATTATTTTAAAAATTAGTTCAATAACATTCGTACAAAAATAAACATTATCAATTTCACACATACTACTAAACACTTACTAATTTATACAAATAAATTCAATAGATAATCAAAATTGTTAGAAATTAGGGCACCGATAACATCGTTGACTAACAATTACGATCATAGAGTATCAACGCAATGGATGAATTAAACATTTAAACGAATAGTAACAATAATTACTAATTACCTCAATAGATCTGTGATTCGAACAGTGAGATAACAAATCCGTATTGACGATTAATAATAATAGCAGATCTAAAAATAATATTAATGATAATAATTGTTAATTTGTGGTAGGAACACGCGGCGCCACCATTCACCGGCGAGTTTGTCGCCGTCTTCTCGTCGCCGTTGATATTATTTACACTCACGAAATAAAACAATAAAACTTTCCAGATTAAAAGGTAGTGATTACAAGATGGTGTACATGTTTTAACGCATAGAGTTCAACTATTTTGCGGAGCTGGTGTTTGGATTTAAATATTTTGGTGTCACAAAATGACGACGTGCTGACTAGATGACGCGATGGGCGGTGCATGCATGTCACGCCCGTTCTTTTTGGCTCTGCCCTACTTGGCGCTACCAAAATGACTAAAGGCTTAAACCCAACGCTATGGGGCTCTGTTGGCTTAGTTGACGGGCGTCTTTAGGAACGGAACACCGCCAAGGGGCGCCCTTGGTGGTGGGACGCGGACCAGCCCATGGTTGGAATGACCAGTGCGGGGTGGTGGTGGTTGATATGGGTATGAAGAAAGATTTTTGGTTGCCAACTTGTGTCAAGAAGGTGGTGGATGGTGGTGGTGGATGATGGCAATGGGTGGCGGTGGTGGATGATAGCGGTGAATGGTGGTGTTGGGTGGTTGATATGATTTTCAAAAAAATTTATAGACACTCATTTCAATACAAAACCATCGAATTGAAATAATTTGTAACAAAACCCATCTTTTATGAGAACTCTTCTTTTTATGCAAAGAAAGATGAAATTCACCTGAAATGCGTTCGAGGAGATGAATTTCAAAAAAACAAGGAACACGATGAATTTTGAAAACTCACGGGCCCGATAAATTTCATTCGAAAACCATGGTTTTTGAGAGATGATTTTGGCTTGAAAACAATCAGCAAAGACACCACAATGATTAAGCGTCCTATAAAGGTTAAAGGTAGAGGACTCAAGTGTCAAGTGTTCTGTTAAGTTATGTTACAATAAAACTCTAGCGAATAAGCGTCCCAGATGTTTTATGACTAAAACATCAATGTCCTATTACGATGTATTATAATAACACCACAATGATTATGCATCTTATAAAGGTTAAAGTTATATGACCATAGTGTAAAATGTCCTATTAAGTTATGCTCTTATATGACTTCGACTAGAAAGGGTCCTATAACACCGAACATTTATGACTTAACTACAAAGTGTCCTATTAAGTTATGTTTTAATAAGACCTCCAGTGATAAAGTGTCATATTACATTACCACATAATGGGACACCAACAACTACATGTCTTATAGATTACTTTATTAGGATTTTCATTTTAAGTGTCTTATTAAGTTATATGATAATACGACCCCAAAGAATCATCCATCCTATTAAATAACTTTTTAAGACACCGGTTATGTAGCGTATATTGTAAAAGGAATCCAAATGTTCATTTGTCCTATTAAATAGATTTTAGGACCCTATTTTACAAGAGTCCCACACAAAGGGTCCTAAAAAGCCCTTTTTGTTGTAGTGCGTTTATGCCATAGAGATGAGTCATTCTCCGTCGCCTTAGATATTAAACATGAAGCGGTCCTATGTGAGTAAGAACTATTCATATCTAATATGTAAGCATCAAATGCGTAAGAGTACACATCAAGATCCATTCTTCTGGGACTTTGAAACCTGGTTTGAGAATCAAGCATTCATTCTTAGTGAATAGCGTGGAGTACTGTCGATCACAGATTTGTGAGACACTTAGAAAATTGTGGTTTAGTTGCTCCACCAAATTGACTTCATCAAACCTCAGGATCCCATTTGACACTCTTCCACGTTTGTGATGTTACCTCCCACGCCTCCGGTGAAATAAGTGTGCCCACCATTAAACTATTTAACGCCGAATAGCAAGGACTCGTTTCCCGTCATCTATCGGGTGCAGCCACTGTGTAGGTACCAAATACTGTTGACATACCTTCTTGACTGACTCTACACATTAAAAATTAATTAGACATGGGTTCCCAAGACTTAGTTTTCTCGGGAAGGTTTACCACAGTGTTACCATCTTTTATTGTCGTGTCATCAATTATGATGTTTTGGGACGTGTCAGAATTAGAAGAACAGTCCTTAGGAATCCATGCACTTGCAGGTTTCGTAGTTTTGGAAGATTTTCTAGACTTTCTTCTGGGTTTTAAAACAAAATCCTCAAATTATTCAATCTTTGGAAACCTTTTCTGATTTATTTTTGATGAATTCCTTGAATTTTTAGTCTTAGAATTCCTTTTTGATGAATTCCTTGATCAATTATGATGTTTTGGGACGTGTCAGAATTAGAAGAACAGTCCTTAGGAATCCATGCACTTGCAGGTTTCGTAGTTTTGGAAGATTTTCTAGACTTTCTTCTGGGTTTTAAAACAAAATCCTCAAATTATTCAATCTTTGGAAACCTTTTCTGATTTATTTTTGATGAATTCCTTGAATTTTTAGTCTTAGAATTCCTTTTTGCTCTCTCAATTTTGGTTATCCAAAAAGGCGGTTTACTGGTTTTCTTATTTTTGGATCTCATGTCCTAGATTTATTTAATTATGTTATTGAATTTATAAATAGCAGAAAAAAATAATTCTTTTAATATGAATTTTTTGATTTAAAAACTGGTCATAATGTTGGTAGTCTCTAAAGAACCCGGTTGCAAAGTCGGTTGTAATTAGCTTCGATCGTAACTGATTCGTAAAACTTGTTGCAAAAACATGTGGTCGCGATTGCGGTTGCTAACATTTGGTTGGAAAATAGTCGTAAAAAGTTCAGTCGCAAAATCGGTTGTAACTAGTTTCGGTCGTAAAATCTGTCGCTAAAAATGCGGTAGCCAAATCGGTCGCAAATATTTCCGGTCACGATTTCGGTTGCTAACATTCGGTTGGTAAATCGGTCGTAAAAGGTTCGGTCACAATTTCAGTCGCTAAGAGTTCGGTCACAAAATCGGTCGCAAAAGTGATTCGGTCACAAATACGGTCACAAAATTGGCAACCAAAACAGTGATCGCGAAAGCGGTTGGAACAATATTTTCGGTCACAAAATATGGTCGCAAAATAATTCCTGACCAAGGTTTAACCGACCGTTAAAACTGGTCGCAATTCGGTCGCAAAAGGGCATTTGCGACTGATTTGCGACCGAAACGGCGGTTGCAAATGCCCAGTTTTCTAGTAGTGTTAAGGCCGAGTACCAATGACCATCTAGTTTGCTCATTCAACCACACATCCCTGTTTGGAAATGAGAAGATATCTCTATGGATTTTGTGTTCAAGCTCTCGAATACTCGAAACTGTCACGACGGTATTTGGGTTATAGTTGACCGTTTGACTAAATCTGCTCATTTCATCCCGATCAATGTTTGTCGAAACTGTCATTTCGAAACTGTCATTTGGGTTATATTTGGGTTATACTCGAAACTGTCATTTCGGTTGATCAACTCGCAGATATTTATGTTCAGCGTATCGTTTGTCGACATGGTATACCTTTGCGTATCATTTCCGATCGTGATAGCCGTTTTACTACTCACTTCTGGTCATCGCTTCAAAATGCGTTGGGAACTCGATTGGATCTTAGCACCGCCTATCATTCTCAAACCGATGGACAATCGGAGCGCACGATTCAGATGCTCGAAGACATGCTTAGGTCATGTGTCATGGATATCGGTGGATACTGGGATTCTCATCTTCACCTGATTGAATTTTGGTACAATGATTGTTTTCATTCGAGTATCGGTATGGCTCCTTTCCAAGCTCTCTATGGTCGTAAATGTCGATCACCTATCTGTTGGAACGAAATTGGTGAAACCCAAATCACCGGTCCGGAACTTGTTCAAGAGACTACTGATTTAATTGCTTAAATCCGACAAAACCTCTTAACCCCTCGTAGCTGTCAAAAGAGTTACGCCGATAACCGACAACGACCTGTCGAGTTTAATGTTGGTGACCGTGTCCTTCTCAGAGTATCCCCTTGGAAAGGTGTTGTTCGTTTTGGCAAGAAAGGCAAACTATCTCCTCGTTTCGTTGGACCTTTCAAGATTCTTGATCGTGTTGCTAGTGTTGCTTACACACTCGAACTTCCACAAGAGCTTTCTAACGTTCATCCGACGTTTCATGTTTCAAATCTGAAGAAATGTCTTGCCGAGGGAAACCACCATGTACCACTCGACGAAGTGCGCATGGATGAAACAATTCACTTTGTCGAGAAACCGGTGGAAGTCATGGATCACAAAGACAAGGAAACGAAATGAAGCCGTATACCTTTGGTAAAGGTTCGTTGGGAATCCAAGGGTGGCGCGGAATTCACTTGGGAATGAGAAGATCAAATGCGAACAAAGTATCTTCATCTTTTTGTTATGAATTCTTCTACTTAATTTCGGGACGAAATTCTCAAAAGTGGGGAATGCTGTGACATTTGTCAATTTTTCATATTGGTATTTGTATTTATTAAACCGACCTGTTTAGTCATTTCAATATATTCGTATTTGAAATTTATCAATTTATATCAATTTCAATGATTAAAGTTTGTTTCCATACATTATTTATTCGTTGTATTCATTTCCGAACTATAAAAGTTTATAAAATAATCAATCTCCAAACTATCGGGTATAAAATATAAACAATCTAAAGATATTAAATTATACCAAGATTTAATCAAGTATGTACAATTATAAGGTTCAAGGGCTAAAGAATAAATAAACTTTAAAATTAGTTTTTATATATTTATAAAGTACATGGGCTAGAATGTAAATAAGATTTAAATAATAAAAAAATATATCATTCATCAGCCCAGCCCCCCCCCTCCGTTCTTCCCCTTTGCGGTTTTCCAGCTATGAGTCCAGCGAACGGATTTCCGGCGCCGGCGATGTATAAAACATTATAATATAGTTCGTTTTGATCCGTTAATCACCCCAAATGTCGTCTCCACTAATTATAAACTTTATTTCGTGATTTATTTCATCATTTAACTGCTAACCCGTAATTAATCCCAACCGATCGGATTTTAACCAAAATCGTAAAAAATCGAATTAAACACGAACTGATCCAATTGACACTATAAAAAGGACACTAATCATCGTCCAAACGTTCTGCAACCATTATATTATACAAACGAACCCTTGGTAACCACTAATTCGTTCACCCACATTCGATTCCGGCCAAGCTCCGTTCACCGTCCTTTCGGCACCATCCAAGGTATTTATTACATGGTTTTGATTCGTTTTAACTCGACTAATAAAACCCCTAACATCAATTCAACAAACATGAAACAGTTTAGAAGGATTGAACACCTAGGGTTTAAAGGAAGAAGATGAACTTGAGGTGTTATATTTATGTTTCTGTTTCAAATCTAATAACACAAAGCAATTTGGTCTAGTGGTTGTGTATTCTTGTTGTGGTCATGAAGACCCGGGTTCGAACCCAGGTCATTGCAGATCCATTTTGTATTTTTTTCAAACCATTCTAATAGTTTTAATAAATCAAATATATGTTTATAAATCATTATAAAATGAATAAAATCAATATTAAGTCAAATACAAATTATTTTAGATTGTTTTCAATCTTTAACATCCAAAAACCAACCTTTTACAAACCCGAACCGTTGTTAAAACTCGTAATATATATATATATAAATGGATATATATATATATATATATATGTAATATCGTTATAACTATATTGAAACTAAACCGTTAAATGTTATACTAAAATATACCGGTAACGCTAAAATCCCGTAAGCATTATTATATTCAAATTTAATATTCAACTTGTAAATAATATTATAATAATAAATATGTTAAAATGTGCAAAGTATATATACAAACAATAAAGAAATAAGAATCATAAAACCGACATGCTATTTCCATTATTTAGTTAGTAATCCTCTTGTTGTTTATTATTTTAGCTCGTGAGATTCGAACTTTTGGTTTCATATAACGTGCTTCTCGATTCGTTTCCAAGTTGTCCTTCCAATTTCAAAGGTGAGTCCCTCACACCCCATTTTTACCCTTTTTAACTATTTTAAAGGTAACATATATATCCTATCAACAATTCAGTTTCTTTTATTTATTATTTACAAACTACAATTTGTTACATGGACTTGTGTGTTTACTTGTTACTTGCTCAAATATTACGTGCATGGGGGATTTCTTCAATAAGTATGAACATACGCCCCCTTTTCACTCAGGACCGTGTTTCAAGTGGAAAAGGGACCCCGATATGAGTACCTTGGTGCACAATCCCAACTGGAAAATATCTTCATTTATTCTTTACACTCAGGACCTTTGATTCGAGTATAAAGAACCCTTACTTGCTTTTCACAAGTTTTCATGGAATTGTATGGTTTTTATGTAGTATATAAACTGTGTGAACTCACCAACTATTAAGTTAGTCGACATTATTTTATATATATGTTACAGGTACAATTATTAGAAGATGAAACGGATGAAGACACTAGAGCTATGGATATTTTAAATAAGAATGGAACGTTTATTTTCATTGTAATTTCCTTATTTGAAACAACTTGTGTACTTGATGCCTTTAAATGAATTAATGATAATATTGTCACTTAATAGTGTTACATGTGTTTTGGACAATTTGTACGTTACACCTGGGCCTATTCCGCTTTTGCCGAGGTGTTACAGAAGACCAAGACGATGAGGACCAATATGGTTGTGAAAGCCGAGAAGGTCATAGTGGGTCAACTTAAACAGAACAAAAGAGACATACTTGAGGTTAACGGTCCGCCTATTCCGGTTCGGAAATTAAGGGGGTGATTGTTGTAGTTAATTCCCGAACCGAGTTATGGGTCGGGAAGGTGGGGCCGGTTTGAGCTAACGAATCGATCTCATTAATTATTTAATTATTGCAATTAGAATTAATTATCTATTTTATTTATTAGATAGAGATGGAATTTTATTTAATAGATAAATAGGAGTTTGTGTTTTACTCTAAATGTAATCGAGCCTCTATATAACCCCAAAGAATTCATGTAAGGGTTAAGAGAGAATTGATTAAGTTTTGAGTTATTTTCTTGATTAATAAAATTGATGAGTTGTGTAAATATAATCTCGTGTTTAATTCAATCGGGGCCTTTTACTGACATCATAAACAATTAGAATTTCAAATCACCAATTTGGTCCTTCAACTTAAAAAAAAAACTGATTCTCTAAGTAAAACCCACTTTCAAACTTAGAATTTTGGTGCCTTGAGCCATACTTCTTACTCAACTTTCAAAAGTTACCAAAGACAAAAGAGAGCACATCTTTGATGAAAGCATATGCCCCCTGAAATCGCTTTTTTTAGACTTCAATTCTCTCCACTCATTTTTCCCTCTTTCCTCCCTTCTTCTATTCTTAGTTTACTTAATTCCAACATATATAAATCCATAATAATGTTACATTATATAATGCCCACACATTTAATAAAGATCGATCACCCACTACAAAATAAAATGACCATTCGAGACTATATTGTTATGGATTGATATATCGGTCTCAAATACATAATATCTGAGATTTAATTTTCAGTATCGAATAACATTTGAGAATTAATTTTTTGTGACCGATGTTAGTGACCAATAATCAGTCTCTAATAACCTATCGCCTTATTTTAGACTAAATTCCAGTCACAAATATATCTAACGCAAAATAATACTTTTAATGAAAAATTATAAGCAACTAAATTTAAGTCCAAATACGTGTTATTTATAATAAACAATTACATAAATGTATGGGTGATCACCGGCAGTCTCTAATATGAAGAAAACATATTAGACACTAAAAATCAATTCTTAATATTCCTAACATTATTCGAGTTAGGGACTGATATTCATACCCCAATTAGTTTGTCGCAAAAGATTAACGCCGAAGACTGAAAACTAGTCTCAAAATCTTTTTAAGGACATTATTTGGATCTAGAGATGAGAAAAACGAGTATTGGTACCGATTCGGTACGAGTACCAATTTAATATCATCGATACCGAATCGATACCAAGTTTTGAGTTTTCGGTACCGGTGCCAGTATTTCCCGAATTTTTCCTTTAATACCTGTTCCATCCCTGTATGTGTACCGTACTGAACCGAAATTTGGTATCCGTGTTTTTTATACCAGTACCCGGTCATCCCTTTTTGGAATTAATTTACAGTCTCCGACGCTTTTAGGTAGATGAAAGAGTTAAAGAAATAATATTCAGTTTCCAATGATATTGAGTATGTAGTAGAAGAAAAACTAAATTGATATGTAGTCCCAGATTATGATGGTAACTTACATAGCTGGCCCTATGTTAGCCGAAAAACGTAATTTTAGTGTAACGCCCCGTTATCGGTAGCCCTACTTTGGTGTTGGATTTACTCATAAACACAGTTCTAAATCAGAGTTAATTAAAACATTCACGGAACATTAAAACTTCAACCATAATATGTTACATAACCTTCAAATCTTGTCTTATAAAACATTCATAGTCATTTAAAACAAAACATAGTCTTTAAAACATCACAACATTTCTTCGAGATGCCAATCTATTCGATTCCATGCCATGTGTCTTCAATCATGCTAGCTGCCTCAACCTATTTGCCTGCGTGCATACTAAAAGTCAGCTACGCTGAGTGAGTTCTAGTTAATCACATAACTTAATTTATATACAAATACACGTGCATGTAGGTACTCGTTACATACTTAACCTGTCTATCAATCTTTCATACACATACATATCTAACCTTACGTTATAAAGAGCATTCGCCCTACGTACCTCGGATATTATTAGGGTCCGGTACCCTCCATCCTCGGATATTATTAGGGTCCGGTGCCCTCCATCCTCGGATATTATTAGGGTCCGGCACCCTTTATCCTCGGATATTATTAGGGTCCGGTACCCTTCATCCTCGGATATTATTAGGGTCCGGTACCCTTCATCCTCAGATATTATTAGGGTCCGGTACCCTCCATCCTCGGATATTATTAGGGTCTGGTACCCTTTCTTCCATACCTCCTTAACATAATTTCTATGTACATAATCGTAAGTTTGGCACATACATACATCATTCATTCTTCATATTACAACATACATATAACATCAACCATTTCCTAGCAGTACATGCAATTCAGAAAATCGTTCATGTACCGGCAAGAAACCATTCATACATTTCACATAATACATATATGGCATACACTTATCACTTAGGAAAAGTGTATTAACTAATCACATCGAGTATGCAAACAGCCCCGAAAATGTAACAAGGAATGGGGCTAGAAACTCACCTGAATGCGGTTACGTTCACCGTTAATGGTAATTCCTTTCTTGAGCTGTGCACGACTAACTGTATAACAATTACACGTATCAATTAACTATCACTACTCATATCGTCTTTCTAGTCTTAATTATTACCCTCAACGAACAGGGGTCCGGGGGTAGCGCCCCTGGCAGCGGGGTCTAGGGGCGGCAGCCGCTAGCAGGTCCAAGGGGCAGAGCCCCTGGATGGGGTCGAGCTGAATTAGGATTTTAAATTATTAATTGTCGTAACACATTTTCCATTAGGATTTTAAATTATTATTTAATTCGCTAACTCAAAGTTCAAGGGCTTATTTGTAATTAATTCATTCTTTTAGAAGTCAAGGGACTGTTATGACATTCTTTCAAATTTCTAATTCGTTATTCAGTCCTTACGAATGGGAGTTCATAGCGAATTAACTAATATAACGAATCTGGCTTTGTAACGAATCAAGCATTATAACAAACCGGTCCTTATGACGAATTGGACCCTTCACGAACTGGTCCATATAGCGAATTGGGCGTTAAGAAACTGATTCTTATATGAACTAGACCTTAGCGAATTGGTCCATCTAATTCGTTTTCTCTTTTAACGAACTGGTTATAACGAATCAAAGGTAATTCGTTACCATTTCCCCTAACGAATCAGAGACGAACTAGAGCTAGTTCGTCGTGCTCCCTTATGCGAATCAACTAACGAATCAACCTCCAGTTCGTTAAGTTCCCATAACGAACAAGGCTTAGGTCAGGGAATGTCAGAAAATTCCCTAACACCCCCTTAACCTCATACCTACTTTTCCGGCGCCGCCATTGCCGGAAAATCGGGCTTTCGCCGGAAAAACGGGTTTTAACTCGTTTTTCACCGTTTTTTCGCCCCGTTCGATCCAGATCTGAGCTCGGGTGATCCCTAAGCTCATCTTAGGTTCGGTTTATACCCGATTCAATCCTGATCTCGTGACTTAAATGGTTTAACGATGTCGGTTCGTTGTTTCGCGATTATATCTAACGAGTTTAGGTAAATAAAACATCATACTAGTATTACCTCGGGTCGGGATCGTTTTCCTTCTTGGTTTCGGCTTAGAGAAAGGAAGAACTAGAGAGAGATCTTAAGTGTGTGTTTTGGGTGGTGTATGGAATATGTGTAAATGAGGATTAAATGGAGATTAAGGGTTTATATATTTATGGATCATGGGCTTAAGCCCATGGTCTTTCCTTCTTGCTTTCCTAACCCAAGTCCATAACCCATATTCATTTACTCAACTCTAGCCCAACTCGTATTCTATTTATCTAAACCGATAACGACCCACTTAAAATAACGATACTTATTTTATTATTATAACCAATAGTAGGATGTTACAAGTCTTCCCTCCTTAAAGAGGTTTCGTCCCCGAAACCTAACTATTACATAAACATATTCGGGTAAAACTTGCGCATCTCATCCTCCGCTTCCCAAGTGGCATCTGAACCTTTGTGATGCTTCCATATCACTTTCACTAAGGTATAACCTTGTGACGAAGTTGTTTCTCCTTGCGGTCGCCTATCTCGATCGGTTGCTCAATGTAGTTCAATTGTTCATCAACCTCAATGTCCATCAATGGCACGTGAGACGTGTCATCAGCTGGGCATTTCCTTAGGTGAGAAACATGGAAGGTTGAATGAATTCCTTCTAACTCTTCGGGCAAATCCAGCTTATAAGCCACTTCACCCACACGATCCATAATCTTAAACGGTCCAATGTACCTCGGGCTCAACTTCCCTCTCTTTCTAAAACGGATAATTCCTTTCCAAGGCGAGACCTTGAGCATCACATTGTCACCAACATTAAACTCAATCGGTCTTCGCCGCTTATCAGCATACGACTTCTGTCTGTCTTGAGCCGCTTTTATTCTTGCTTTGATCTGATCGAACTTTAAAGAAGTTTCTTGCACAACTTCTAGGCTACCATCTATTTCTGACCAATCTCCCCCAACACACCGGGGTTCTACATCGTCTACCGTAAAGCATCTCAAACGGTGGCATAACAATACTTGAATGGTAGCTGTTGTTATAGGAGAGCTCTGCCAGATGCAGATGATCATCCCAACTTCCACCAAAATCCAAAACACAAGCACGTAGCATATCCTCAAGGGTTTGGATCTTCCTTTCAGACTGCCCATCGGTTTGAGGATTATACGCCGTACTGATGTTCAATCTCGTTCCCATTGCTTCATGGAACTTCTTCCAAAACATTAAAGTGAATCGAGTATCTCTATCAGACACGATCGATAACGGCACTCCATGCTTGGCCACAACCTCTTTTATGAACAAATTTGCTAACGTTTCTGACGAGATGGCCTCTCGTATGGGCAGAAAGTGAGCACTTTTGGTCAAACGGTCCACTATCACCCAGATGGTATCATGATGCTTAGCTATACGAGTAGCTTAGTTATGAAATCCATGGTGATGTGTTCCCATTCCATTCTGGTATTTCTAGAGGTTGCATCTTCCCATAAGGTTTCGGGTGCTCTGCCTTGGCTTGCAAGCAAGTTAGGCACTTACTGACATAATCTACTACATCATTTTTCATGCCTGGCCACCAGTAATCTCTTTTCAAATCCTGGTACATCTTCGTAGTTCCTAGATGAATCGAATATCTTGACCTATGAGCTTCATCTAAGATTCGACCTCTGAGATCCCCATGGCATGGGATCCACATACGGTCAAACCTAGTCTTAACACCATGAGTGTTTTCCATCAATTCGTCTTTCTGACCAAAAATCCTTTCTTTCTTCACTAGCCCTTTATCTGCCAACACTTCTGACTGTACCTTGATGATTTCATCATACAGACTTGAATTCATGATCAACTGGTATGACTTCACTGTTGCAATGACTTCCTCGTTCTTACGACTTAGCGCGTCGGCGACTACATTAGCTTTACCAGGATAGTATTTAATGCCACAGTCGTAATCCTTTATCAATTCTAACCACCTCCTCTGTCTCATGTTAAGCTCTTTCTGCTCGAAGAAGTACTTTAAACTTTTATGATCCGTATAAATAGTACACTTAGTACCATACAGATAATGCCTCCATATCTTTAAGGCATGCACTACCGCTGCTAGCTCTAAATCATGCATCGGATAAGTACTCTCGTGGACTTTCAACTGTCTAGACACGTAAGCTATCACCTTTCCTCGTTGCATCAACACGCAACCTAACCCACGATGCGAAGCATCAGTACAAACAACCAAATCCTCGTCACCATCGGGTAAAGCAAGGATTGGATCTTGTGTGAGTCTCTTCTTTAACTCCGGAAAAGCTTCTTCTTGAAACTTACCCTAACTGAATACTATAGACTTTCGGGTCATACCGGTCAATGGTGCGGCTATCTTGGAGAAACCTTCGATGAATCTCCTATTGTAGCCGGCTAACCCTAGGAAGCTTCGTATATCAGTCAGATTCTGTGGAGTCTTCCAATTTGTTATTGCCTCAATCTTAGCTGGGTCCACGGTAATCCCTTCAGGATTAATCACGTGACCAAGAAATTGCACTTCTCGCAACCAGAACGCGCGTTTTGAAAACTTAGCATACAACTTCTCTTTCTTCAGAGTCTCCAATACTCTCTCAGATGCTCAGCATGATAAGACTCGCTCTTTGAATAAATCAATATATCGTCGATGAAGACAATAACTGACTTATCCAACATTGGCCGACACACCCTATTCATCATGTCCATAAATGTTGCGGGAGCATTCATTAGACCGAATGACATAATGAGGAACTCGTAGTGTTCATAACGCGTCCTAAACGTTGTTTTAGGGATGTCTGCCTCTTTCACTTTCAGCTGATGATAGCCTGATCTGATATATATTTGTGAGAACCAACCTGAACCTTGCAGTTGGTCAAACAGATCATCAATCCTTGGCAAAGGATATCTATTCTTTACCGTAAGCTTATTCAACTCGCGATAGTCTATGCACATTCTCATACTTCCATCCTTCTTCTTCACGAATAACACTGGTGCGCCCCACGGGGAAACACTTGGTCTAATAAAACCCTTGTCGAGGAGTTCTTGCAGTTGGGACATCGGTTCTTTCATCTCGGACGGTGCTAGAAGGTAAGGCGCTTTCGCGACGGGTTGGGCTCCTGGTACAAAATCTATCTGAAATTCTATCTCACGCTCCGGTGGCAACCCCGGAAGATCCTAAGGGAATACTTCTGGGTAGTCGCCCACGATAGGAACATCTTTCATCTCTTTCGTCTCGGCCATATCGTTGACAACATACGCCAGGTAGGCACCACACCCTCGCCTTAACAAACCCTCGGCTTTTATCATCGAAATGACATTAAGCCCAGAACTTTCCTTATCACCATAAACCGTCACCGCACTACCATACAAGGATTTTAGCGTTATTATCCTACTCTTACACACTATCTGAGCTTCGTACTCAGACAACCAATCCATTCCAAAACTACATCGAACCCTCCTAAGGTCATAACATACAAGGTAACAGGGAACTCATGTCCCTCTATCTATCTTACAATTTTTAATCATTCTCATTATTTTAACCGAAGCGTCACTAGCGGTTTCTACTATAAAAGTTTCAGACACTCGGCAACATTTCATTTTAGCTAATTTACTAAACGGTGTAGCTACGAAACTTTTATTTGCACCCGAATCAAATAATACTGAAGCAGAAATACCGTTTACTAAAAACGTACCAGTCACAACATCCGGAATCTGTTTAGCCTGCTCCTGGATCAGCATGTAGACTCTAGTCCTTGGCCTAATTTGGTCGGCATCTTTCTTCCCACTACCTCCAGCTCCACCATTAGTACACTCCCTGGCCATATGATTCGTCTTACCACACTTGTAGCATGTGGGTTTTACATCACACTCGTTAGCATAGTGCCCCACCTTCCCACACTTATAACAGGCATTTGTTCCAAGTCTACACTCCCCACCATGAGCCTTTCCACACTTGTGACACACATCCGAACCAGTGCCCCACTTGCACTCTCCACCGTGCACCTTCCCACACGTCTTGCACGTCTTTCTCTCCCATACCTTCTACTTCTTGTCTTTAGAGTTCCATAACTGAGTACCCGGTCGCTTGACATTGACCCACTTCTTATCTTTCTTCTCTTCTTCCACCACAATATCATCCACAGCCAGGTCTGCATAAACCATCTCTGCGAGCTCGACGGCAGAGTCAAAGGTAGCAGGTTTACTTGTCCTGACTAGCATGCGGACTTTCTGTGGCAATCCCCTCACATAACACTTGATCCTCTTAGCCTCAGTGTTAACCATATCAGGTACCAACCTAGACATTCGGTTGAACTCGGTAGTATACTCACGATGTGTCATCGTCCCAGCTTTCAAGTTCAGAAACTTCATCTCCGCCCTCTCAACTTCGGCGTCAGCACATAAGTTCTTCATAACTAACTCTTTCAGAGCCTCCCACTTCATGGCCTTAATCTCGTCCCGAGTCTTCCTCTGCTCCACACTTTCCCACCAATACATCGCCTCTTCCTCAAACGATTGGGTGGCATAACCGACAACTTGATCGGGGCGACACTAGCTAATGCGGATAATTTTATCCATGGCGGTTATCCATTGAAGGGTAGCGATTGCGTCTCCCAAACCAGTCAGCTTCGGCGGGTCACAACCCTTAAAGGACTTATAGTTGCAACCACCTCGGCCCCTTTTTCCTGTCATCGACCTTCACAGACTTAACCTCACTCGAGGCCTCTCTTTCTCCTTCATCGTCTTCCCTACCACCTCCTCCCGCCCCTTCAGCTGTTTTTTCACGGCTTCGGGCAGATCTCTCGGGATTCAGGTTCTTCACAGCAGTGGCTACTGCTTGGACAATAGCTGCTTGGATTAAGGGATCTAACTGAACCCCTTCATTGTTGTTAAGGTTTCCTCCAGTTGCGCTTCCTTCTTCCTCGGTGTTGGAAGCTGTTTCTACTGAAGGTTGTTGGACACGGCGAGGCCTGCCACGACGTCCAGTGCGGCCTCCTGCTCCATCAACTGCCCTAGATCCAGCCATCGTATTCTGGAAGGAAAACACAAACGTCATCACTCAAGGAAATATTTAGTACAAGGATAGTAAGGCTAACAGGTAATAACAGTGGCCAGCTATGATTAGCTGATCACGTTACTTTCCGTGTCCTATACACTTCCTCTTATGAGTCTATTTGTGCTGGTTCTACTCTAAACAGTTAACCAATCGAACAATCAACTAATCCTATCCCTAACATTCACATATTCTTTCTTTAGCAATTAAGCTAACATTTACATACATATTAATCATACACTTTACCGTTACTGAGCTTGCTTGAGTGACACATGGCTATCTCGAACTGGCATCTTCTTTCTTTTCTTACTTTAATCCCGTTCTCTGTTCGAGTCTAAGCATATAGGACGCTTAAATCTCACGAACTTTGCTCTGATACCAACTTGTAAGGCCCCGTTACCGGTAGCCCTACTTTGGTATTGGATTTACTCATAAACACAGTTCTAAATCAGAGTTAATTAAAACATTCGCGGAACATTAAAACTTCACCCATAATATGTTACATAACCTTCAAATCTTGTCTTATAAAACATTCATAGTCATTTAAAACAAAACATAGTCTTTAAAACATCACAACATTTCTTCGAGATGCCAATCTCTTCGATTCCATGCCATGTGTCTTCAATCATGCTAGCTGCCTCAACCTATTTGCCTGCGTGCATACTAAAAGTCAGCTACGCTGAGTGAGTTCTAGTTAATCGCATAACTTACTTTACATACAAATACACGTGCCTGTAGGTACGCATTACATACTTAACCTGTCCATCAATCTTTCATACACATACATATCTACCCTTACGTTATAAAGAGCATTCGCCCTACATACCTCGGATATTATTAGGGTCCGGTACCCTTCATCCTCGGATATTATTAGGGTCTGGTGCCCTCCATCCTCGGATATTATTAGGGTCCGGTACCCCTCATCCTCGGATATTATTAGGGTCCGGTACCCTTCATCCTCAGATATTATTATGGTCCGGTACCCTCCATCCTCGGATATTATTAGGGTCTGGTACCCTTTCTTCCATACCTCCTTAACATATTTTCAATGTACATAATCGTAAGTTTGGCACATGCATACATCATTCATTCTTCATATTACAACATACATATAACATCAACCATTTCCTGGCAGTACATGCAATTCCGAAGATCGTTCATGTACCGGCAAGAAACCATTCATACATTTCACATAATACATATATGGCATACACTTATCACTTAGGTTAAGCGTATTAACTAATCACATCGAGTATGCACACAGCCCCGAAAACGTAACAAGGAATTGGGCTAGAAAGTCACCTGAATGCGGTTACGTTCACCGTTTATGATAATTCCTTTCTTGAGCTGTGCACGACTAACTGTATAACAATTACAGGTATCAATTAACTATCACTACTCATATCGTCTTTCTAGTCTTAATTATTACCCTCAACGAACGGGGGTCCGGGGGCTGCGCCCCTGGCAGCGGGGTCTAGGGGCAGCAGCCCCTAGCAGGGTCCAAGGGGCAGAGCCCCTGGCTGGGGTCGAGCTGAATTAGGATTTTAAATTATTAACTGTCGTAAAACATTTTCCATTAGGATTTTAAATTATTATTTAATTCGCTAACTCAAAGTTTAAGGGCTTATTTGTAATTAGTTCATTCTTTTAGAAGTCAAGGGACTATTCTGACATTCTTTCAAAGTTCTAATTCGTTATTCAGTCCTTACGAATGGGAGTTCATAGCGAATTAACTAATATAACGAATCTAGCTTTGTAACGAATCAGGCATTATAACGAACTGGTCCTTATAAAGAATTGGACCCTTTCACGAACTGGTCCATATAGTGAATTGGGTGTTAACGAACTGATCCTTATACGAACTAGACCTTAGCAAATTGGTCAATCTAATTTGTTTTCTCTTTTAACGAACTGGTCATAACGAATCAAAGGTAATTCATTACCCTTTTCCCTTAACGAATCAGAGACGAACTAGAGCTAGTTCGTCGTGCTACCTTATGCGAATCAACTAACGAATCACCCTCTTCGTTAAGTTCCCATAACAAACAAGGGTTAGGTCAGAGAATGTCAGAACATTCCCTAACACCCCCTTAACCTCGTACCTACTTTTCCGACGCCGCCTTTCCGGCGCTGCCATTGCCGGAAAATCGGGCTTTTGCCGTAAAAACGGATTTTAACTCGTTTTTCACCGTTTTTTCGCCCCGTTCAATCCATTTCTGAGCTAGGGTGATCCCTAAGCTCATCTTAGGTTCGGTTTATACCTGATTCCATCCGGATATCGTGACTTAAACGGTTTAACGGTGTCGGTTTGTTGTTTCGCGATTATATCTAACGAGTTTAGGTAAATAAAACATCATACTAGTATTACCTCGGGTCGGGATCGTTTTCCTTCTTGGTTTCGGCTTAGAGAAAGGAAGAACTAGAGAGAGATCTTAAGTGTGTGTTTGGGTGGTGTATGTAATATGTGTGAATGAGGATTAAATGGAGATTAAGGGTTTATATATTTATGGATCATGGGCTTAAGCCCATGGTCTTTCCTTCTTGCTTTCCTAACCCAAGTCCATAACCCATATTCATTTACCCAACACTAGCCCAACTCGTATTCTATTTATCTAAACCGATAACGACCCACTATAAAATAACGAAACTTATTTTATTATTATAACCAAAAGTAAGATGTTACATTTAGGGAGCTAAAATATTTTTATATATCTTTTTAATTTTAATTTTATTACATATGTATGAATTACTTTTACTTGGTATGGTTTTTCTTGTATATATATGAATCACAATCATCTAAAATACATTGGGCCAAAATTAATTTTTATCTATAAATAAGCGTCAAGTTATAATAAAAAGTACGATGTTTGTAAGAATGATAAGAAATAATCTAGAACATGTAATTTTGAATTTGCATGGTTAAGATTAATTTGAGGAAATATTAAATATAAAACAAGAGAAATGACATAAAAGTAATAACACATAATTGTTGACTCTCTCCCCACATGCAAGGCACATGCCAATTCCTATATCGTTAAAAACGTCCATAAATTTTTTATACGACTTCTTTTTTTTAAAAATAATTACCTTAATAATGAGCGTTTTTTATCTTTAATTAAAGTACCATATTATTATAAAAATATTAAAAAAATTTAGTAGGTTTTTTTATAGATTGTGTTATAACTTATAGGCATTGTGATATTTCTTCATTGTGTTTTGTCTTATTATGTTTTAGCATAGTGTTTTTTTACATTACAATACAATTGTGTTTTTCATTGTGTGTTTGTCATTATTTTTTTTCAATGTTTTTTATATTGTGTTTTTTAAATTGTATGTTTTCTCATATTGTTTTCCATTGTGGTTTTCTCTGTGCCGTTTTTCGATGACATTTTCCAATGAATGTTTTTCGGTTATTTTTCCGGAGAAATTTCTCGGGATTGTTTAGCGGTGACTTTTCGACAACTTTTCAGTGAAATTTTCCGGCGAAATTTCCGAAGACTTTACCGGCGAGGTATGGCGGTGGTCGTGGTGTTGGGCGATGTAGTGGTGGTGGTCGTGGCGTTGGGCGATGTAGTGGTTGTGGTTGTTGGAGATGAGTAAAGATGTAAGTGGTTTTTGAGATTAATGTGAGTTTTTTAGATTAAAGAACGTGGTTTTTCAATATTAAAATAGTAGACTAAAATACCCTCTTTCCTATTCTTCCTAAGAATATCAAACTTCTTATTCGAACATAACCCCTTTAAACAAATATCAATGATGGTTAATTAGAGATCACGCCGGGTATAATTAATTGGTTAATTAGAATGAATAATTATAATACTGTTGCTATTAGTTAACTTTAATGAAAGAAAATATTTTTTTAATAAAGTATGAATTTATTAAAAATGCTAGGATGAAGGGTATTTATTAATCTCGAAACACCTAAATAACACATCCATCCTTTATGTATCTTCAACAACTCCCGCAGGCTACAATCCAATTCCACCATAAACCCTACCAATTCATGGACGGACACCTCACCTCTGCCGCTCGCCGTCAATACTTTATGTCGCCATACACCACCTGCAACCCTAATTTCTCCGCATCCCATGCACCGCCTGTAATTACGGCCCAAACCCTAGAACCATTGCTCGTCGCCGCGTCAACCCCTGAAACCGTTGCTCGCCATCACCGACACTCAATTAAGCCAGGTAAACTCAATGCAAGCTCGTTATTGTGTGTATGATGTGAACTAGCTCCAGATATGAGCAAACATCGCAATGAACAAGCTCAGATTGTAAGCGAATTACCATGGCAAGTTCCTGAAACCGTAGATTAAAGAGACAGTTCATTGTGTTTTTACCCGATGCATTGTGTTTTTACTCGATTTATTGCGTTAATCGATGTTTCTCAAGGAGAGTGGTTGTGGCAGTGGTGGTGAATGGTGTTGCAGTGTTGGAGCCGGTAGTTTGTGATGGTGAACGATGGTGCTTCAATTTCCGGCAGCAGATTTTGGTGGTGGTTGGTCCTGACGGTGAGGGTGGCTTTAAAACAAAGTACCGGAGATGATGATATTTGGAACTTTATGTAAGAAAGTAGACTCACTACAAGAAAATGAAGCTAGCGCAACTCCATTAAAATGTTGCATTATGTGTTCAAAAGGTTGCATTAAGCCTAATGCAACCCTTTATAAAAGGGCTGCGTTAGGTGAAGTTGCGTTAGACCTTTTCTGAAAGGGTTACATTTACTACTCAAATTCAACCTCTTTAGGATGCAACTTTTTTCACATACTAATGCAACTTTTGTTACTTTTAAACATAACGTTTTTAACAACAAATTCAACCTTTGTTACGTAAACAATGCAACCTTTTTTTTACAGGCAAATGCAACTTTTTAGCTCATTGTTTGAAGCAATAAAAAAATTTCCATTATATCAACAGAATAATAACATAAATATATTAGATAGCCGTATATTTTAATTTAACATGTGTCCAATCTTAAAATAACAGCCTAATCTAAATAAGGTTGTCAACTACAACTAATTGAAAACCTCCTACTTTCTCTAAGATCTTGAAGTACGCGAGTAAATAGCTTTCCATAATATTTCGCATCGTAGCCTCAAAGTTTGCCCGCTAGTTGTCAAAATCTTTCCGCATAGCTTCTAACTCAACTTTTTTCCTTTAATGGTCCTCTTCATTTTCTTTACGCATTTCTAAGCAATTTTGTTTTTTAAATTCGCTTTAATGATAAGTTGAGCCAAAGTTTTTTGATGTGCAGTTCATCTATGTTACCTACATAAAAGAATCATTATGTTGACAAATGATGCTGACAAATTTGACAAAAATTTTATTTATTTCTACTGATGCTGACAAATTCATATTAAAAATGATTATTGCTTTGTAATTTACACTAGAGGATTACACACGCAGATTATGGAACTCTTTTGCAAGCTCCATAGTTCCAACCATCAATTTGATCCTCAGCTGAATAAAACGCATGAAAATGTGAATAGCATGTGACATGTGGTGTTAATTTGGTAACTTATGGCAAAAAGGATAGTATGAAAACTTGTTAATAATCAAAATATCATGAAATTAAATTATGACTTACATGAATTTGAGTCTGGACCATGTCAACTAAAAGTAAAAATTGTTGATATGCATATGTTAGAACACAAATTTCACAAATATTAATATGAGCAGATCAAATAATTAATCATGATCAAGAGCATAAAACAATAACTAACCACAAACAATATCAATATTCTAAGTATAAAAACAAAAGGATGTATCACTAACAGTGAACAACATCAAATTGACTGGAGAAGTTCTTTCTTTTTTTTTTTTCCTTTTTTTTGCGTGAGTTATCGGATATGATAATCAGGTAAGATAAAAATAAGTGTTCTTTAAATTTACTAATTACATACAACAAATTGTCAAGCATAACCCAAAAGCATAAACTACCAAACATGAAATTAAATCATGCAAGCATAACCTTATGTGAAAAGAAAATTTTAACCAATGTGTTATAGAGAAAAACACAGAGAAAATCAGAATACAAATCATATTTGTGTTAGCTACAACCCGCAGTCAAAAGCAAAACAATATGTAGTTCACGAGTGTTGGGGCGACAATGGAAGTGGTGGACTGATTCAAATGTCGGGTAAAACAGGCGGGGTAGGTTGGGGAGGGTAGTGAGTCAGAACAGGTTCGAGTCAAAACAAATTGCTACCCGCCAACCATTGCATAACTTCTACTTAATTGGGATGCATATGGTTATCAGCTCTAACAAGTATCACCAAAACCTATTTATAAAATAGTAATATAGTCAAATATTCACCATAGCAAGAGTGATCATAAAGCTAAAATTTCAATTGTACATGCCATTAATCCAGTCATATATATTGCCAAAAACTAAACTTGTTGCACCCTGAATATAAAATTTACCAATATCTTTTAGTGAAGTGCCTCCTACTAAATCGACAAGCTATTGGAGAACATGCTGATAGGCCTGTAAATGATTGTAAAAGTAAGTATTCATCAACACAAACAATATGAACATGGTCATCATTAGTCACTCTCAAACAACAATTTAAATTTTTAATCTTCCATGAAGCAGAATTTATAACGTTGATCCAAATTTTTTTTTTCATGATATCATACAAATCGGCATAGTTAAGGATAATTAGGGTTGTGAAGAAAGAAGAAAAATACAAAAAATCATACTAATCGTACTACTTGTTTACCCATAAACTCGCGATTTAGCAAATAGACTTCACTACAATCAATTGGAAGTACAGCCCTAATGTTTGGGAGGATGGGAAACGATAAGCAACAAGTTAATCATAATCAATTTAGTTTAAGGTTGATAAATTATAAATTTGGGGGAGGGAGCGGGAATAGTTGGGGATTATGGTTTGGGAAATTTTTCACTTTTACCTTAAAAAAATTAAAATTACTTATATATGGAATTTTATTTTAGAATATCAATATAGGAAATCAAAAATCAAGTATTTATTTAAATAAAGTTTGATTATCTATTATAATAATAATAATAATAATGGTTTAACACTAAGTATCAATATTCTATTTTAGTACTACTAGAAAATGAGGCTAATGCTACTCTTAAAATGCAACCTTTTCAATTATGTTGCATTTGAGTCAAATGCAACTTTGCTCAACGTAAAGGTTGCATTAGATTATCTGATGCAACCTTTTTAATAAAAAGTTGCAAAAGCTTACAAAAATTGCAACCTTTTTTAGTAATAAGTTGCAAAAGTCTATAATAATTGCAACCTTTTTATTAATAAGTTGCAAAATTTTATAGACATTGCATCTTTTTTATTGAAACATAAATGCAACCTTTATTTTAAAAAGTTTCATATATATGATTGTTACTTTATTTTTACATAACCTTTTATTTTTATACTTATGTACTTGTTTTTTGTAATTATAGTTTAATTTATTAAAAAATATATATCGTTTTATTGTTAATTACTAGATCTAAAAGCTAGAATGACAAAATTTTATGCAGACTTAGAGTTTTTTCTTTATTATAGATTAAATCTAAACATTTATTATTAATTAAGTTAATATGTCGGTTAAACAAATATTAGTTGCATTATAACAATATTAAATTTGTAAAAGTATATGAGGGTATTAAAAATTTAATACCACAAGTTCCCACCAATTTAGTTCCCGCTGCCTCCGAGGCAATGTTTTGAATTCCCAACACCCAAATTAACTTCCTCCACTAACCATAATCACCTCACATACTTCTCCCATAATCCAATCCATTAGTGTGTGCTGCCTTATCCCCTTAATTGCAAATACGATCTCATGATCCACAGCCGTGGTGGAAACCTTCGTCTTCGCCACTTACTCGTCCTATACCACTTAAAGGTTTGTTCAATCTCTCTTCCCTAACCCCCAACCTGCTTGCCTCGCTGTTTCACACAGACAAACTACAATTTCTTAATTTTTATTTGATCAGATTCTATTCGTCCATCAATTTTTATTTTGGTTTTGATGTTCAGATGGATTACTCTAAGTAACTATTTTTATTCCAAATTGTATGTTTCTTCTACATACTTAATAACTATTGAATTAAGAAATAATGTGAATAGAATCTTAGATTGTATGATGAGGATGGTTTTAAGCTGGCTTTGGAAGTTTCTGTCGAAGTGTTGCTTATGGATTGTTGCTTTCAAGTTTCAAAGAAAGGTTGGAAGCTTATCTGGAAGTGGTGCTTATGGATTAAGAAAGGCAGGTGCATTTAGTATCGTTTCTCATTGTTTCATAACTAGTTTTGTTTTCAGGTTTACATTGTTTAATTAAATTGATTTGACAAATTAATTTTCATGCTTAAAATTGAGAAATTAATGTGTTCTTGGGTTCTGATTTTTTATTTAAGAAATACCCATTGATTAATCTAATTTTGCAGGTATAGTTTTTATTTATGGAATTATTTAAAGCGATCCCTGAACTTGAAAAAACATACTCGTTTATAATGCAAAAATAAATTAGAGGAATATCAAAGGAAATAAGTCGAGCGAGAAGCTATGTTGATTGATCATGACAATATATAAATGAATAAACTTTGAAGCTTGGATTTGAAGTTTTATGAAAAAACTATCTACTAGAGTACTTCAAGATGTTAAAGATTAGGAGATTTTTGTTACCTTTTGTAATTGTAATTGACAACTTTATTTGATTAAGTTATCTTTTATTGAACATATGTTACGTTACGATATACAATTATCATTTGTATTTCTAATAATGATAATAATAATTTTAGTTCTTCAAACAATGAGCAGCATAGTCGCATTTGCTTGTAAAAAAAGGTTGCATTTATTGTAACTTAAATAATAAAAAAGTGTTGGATTTGATGTAAAAAAAAGGTTGCATTTATCAACTAAAAATATAATAATGGTTGCATTAGAGAGTAGCAAAGGTTGCGTTTGGGTGTTAGAAAAGTTGCAATAGCATGTCAAAAAGGTTGCATTATAAAAAGGTTGCATTTGAATACTAAATGCAACAATTTGAAAAAGAGTTGCATTAGTTTAGAAAAAGGTTGCGCTAGGTCTAATGCAACTTTACCTAATGCAGCCTTTGACAAAAGGTTACATTAGGCGTGATGCAACCTTTCTAAGGCCTAATGCAACTTTTTTATCGGGGTTGCAATAGCTTCATTTTCTTGTAATTTTAGTTAACTTCTAATTTAACTAAGTTAATTTTTTTTAATTTGTAACTTTATCTTGTTAAAAAAATTAATCGATGCATATGTATATACAGATATTTTCTAATTTCATTTAGCTAATATTGTGAATTAATAAATTTAAAAGGTTAATAATATGTAGGTCAACTATTTATATATTAAAAAGGTTCACCTTATGTTATGCAACCTTTTAAATTAAAAAGTTGCTTTATATTTAAAAAATGCAACCATTCCAACAAAAGTTGCAATTTTTAAGGAAATTTTCAACCTTTTAAAAATATGTTGCATTAGACCACCTAGCACAACCTTCGTATTGAATGAAGCCATTTTTCAATCAAATGCAACACTTGTAAAAGGGTTGCTTTTGTAAGGTTGCAATAGATCCATTTTCTAGTAGTAACTGGATTTCGAGTTTGTGATCTTGGAAAACATAATGAATATGACAGTGGTTAATATTGAGATAAGTTTGTGATTTTAAAACATAATACAAAAAACTAAAATACAACAGGAAAAAACTATTTTAAAACACAATATAAAAATCCTATCATAAAACACAACGAATTAACACATTTGTAAAAACACACAATGACAAAAAGCTCAATGTAAAAACATAATGAAAAAAAAGATATACGATGTAAAAAATTAATTTGATAAATACAATGGGTATGTTTGGCATGAAGCTTTTAAAAAAAAAACTCATATTTAATTAAAAGCCTTTTTTGGTTTAAGGAGCTTTGGTTCAAAAAGCATGAAGCTTTTAGGTCAGCAGAAAAAGCTTAAAGCTTCTACTAGTAACGTTTAGAAAAAGCTACAAGCTTTTAGGATTTTAATTTACTTAAATAACATTCCAAAATAAATACATTTACTATTATTGTTTTTAGTTATGCCCATTTTAGTAATTTTATACATTTTATTAAAAGCTCCAGCTACTCTGCAAAACATCTAAATATATCTAAAAAGCTACAGCTACTAGTTACAGCTTCCAGCCACCAGCTAGTAGCTTCCAACTACATCTAGTTTTGCCAAACATACCTAATAAAATAACACATTTGAATATAAAACACAATAAAATAAACAATATGTTAAAACATAATAAAAAAACACGATGTCAAAACATAAATGGTAAATACAATGATATAACATAAAAAACTCAATAAAATAACACATTTGTTAAAAACACTATTATAAACACAATTTGTATAAGAAATTAAGAAAACACAATCTCCATAACTATAACACAATGTATAAAAAACTATTTATTTACGTTTTTAGTTTTTTATAACAATATGACACTCATATTAACGATAAGAAAACACTTGTTATTATAGTAATTTTTTTATAAAAAATATCGTATAAAAAGTTATGGACGATTTAAAATAATGGAGGAATTGAAATTTGCTTTGCATGTGAATAAAGAAATTCAACAAATGTGTGTTATTCGTTTTATACACTTCCCTCTATTTAACATACGATTTTGTCTCAAATTAATCTTAACTTTCCAAATATAAATTTAATGGCCTAGATTATTTCTTAACCCTCCAGTGAAGTGTATGATTAAGGTTAGTGAAAAACTAATCCTAAAATTGATAATAATGATGAAAATCACACATAAATTGATAATAATGATGAAAAGAACACATAAAATTGATACAATAGTAAACATAAAAGATGTTTTGCAAACCCATTCACATGCAATAGTGAACATAAAAGATGTTTTGCAAACCCTATTCACATGCAAATCGGCAAAACAGATTCGTAATTCTGTGAAATTAATTTAGGATTCGTTTTTCACTAACCTTAATCATATACTTCACTGAAAGGTCAAAGAAGAAGATGGCTACTGTGTAGAAGAAGCATCGATGGAGGAATAACTAGGGTTAGAATGATAAAAAGAAATATGGAATTTAAGGGATTTAATAAGATTTAATCAAAACTATGTAGTTTTGATATAGTTTTGCATCTAACTATAACATCATACTTTTGATTATAATAAATAAATGAAATTTCGTTTATTCAATGAAGTGTCGCGTGTCGGTTTATATAAATAAACTATAAGATGATGGGATTGGACGTTAAATGATGGAATAAGAGATGGAATGGGCCTTAGGTCCATGGGCTTAAGGGAGTATAAATACCCCTTAAACCCTAAACCTTTTCATTTTTATCCATATCTACATCATAAAAAACACACACAAATACTATCCTTTAACCCGAGCCAAGATCCAAAGGTGAAAACCCAATCCCGTTGGTGCTAGATCTGTTGAGTTTTAACAAGATTATCAAAGTGATAAAATCCCTATTTTACCAAAAACGCAGCGGATATAAAAGTTTTAAATCTTGTTAATATGATATGTATAAAACCAATTTTAAACATGCAAAACCCAAACCCGGATCCAAATACGAATTACATACTATCAAATACATGCATGTCACTATAAGTCCATGCATGTTACTACTACCTTTCAATATGACAAAACCGGGTGAAAGAGATAATGATTGAATGGTAAGAACTTGAATATGGAAGCTCCTCAAGCTAGCATACCCCAAGCTTCAACAACACACCACTTCTAGCTAGGATTTGCACTTGAAATTTTCTTCTTCTTTTCTTATGTTGGATGAAAATACCCAAGAGAGGAAGAGAGAAAAGTTTACTTGGAAATTATGTGTGTTATGAAAGAATGAAAGAGAAAGACTTGGTTTTATTTAAAGGCATCTTTCTCTCCACCAATAATAACCATTGCATGTCTCCACTCACCTTGCATGTCTCCACTCAAACATATAATAATATTACATTTGAAAGAGTTATTATCTTTTTCTTTTATAAAACTTTAAACATATATATATATATATATCCATATATATATACTTTTATAAGTTTATAACTTATAACTTATAAAACCTATTATATGTTAAGAGACATGCTTGGTTATTATTATTCACATATTGTTATTTAACCAACTTAAATAACACTATGTAATGTTCTTTCATAAAACATAAATTATCCATATGATTTGTTTATTACACAAGTATATTTTATTTAGAAACCCCTTTCCAAATAACTCAAGTGTTAATATTCATTTGTTATGATCACATCATATATGAACGAATATTATCGGTGTTTGTCTAGCTTGTTATTGGGTATGACCCGACTTGGATCATAACGTACTAGCCACATCAATTTAATGTCTCTTGGGCAGACCGAGTCCAACAAGATCATCGTGACACCAAAACGACATCAAGACTAGACCGTGTTCGTAAACCGACTCGTTTAAGGTACGTTTATAATTAGAAATCGTTCATTAGGGTTCGGATTTGTTTGGGGGATCTTAGATCTGTATGAGAATGATAAAAAATGAATCCAACACAACAAACCTTACTGAAATTCGTTAGCAATTGATAGGTTAATTTGTGAAATGAATAATCGGGTTATAAACAAGCAAATCGCGCCCTTTAAACATAAATGTTGGACTGATTGGATGGTTGGGGTTTGTTGGCGCCGTTATGGCAAATCCATTGATACCAGATTCGTGTTATTTCATCAAGAAATGAGGATTAATTGGAAATCCTATGACTGTTGACTCTGTATTGTTCATATCGATTTTGACTTTGACCTATGAGTCAAAGTTTGGATAAGATTGATGCAATTCGTTATGATAAGGTAACGAATTAGTTAACCAATTCGTCATGGCAAGATAATGAATCAGTTCCCCAGTTCGTTATGATCAGATAACGAATCAAGTGATTCGTTACTCACCCAATTAGTTATGTTAAGATAACGAATCAGGTCACGTCAAGATAACGAATTAGCTAACAAACTAGAATAACGATTCAGCTAGCGGATCTGATCAGGAAAGATAACATACTAATCTAACAAATTATATCATGTAAGATGACGAATCAGATAATGAATCAGGTGACCAATTCGCTAAGTTCTGGTAACGAATTAAACCACGAATCAGGCTACGTTCAGCTCGACCCCAGCCAAGGGCTTTGCCCCTTGGACCGTCGCCCCTAGAACCCCGCTGTCAGGGGCACTGCCCCGGCCCCGTTCGTGGAGGGTAATAATTAAACTAGAAACGCGATATGGGTAGTGATAGTTAAATTGATATGTGTAATTGTTATACAGTTAGTCGTGCACAGCTCAAGATAGGAATAACCATAAACGGTTAACGTAATCGCATTCAGGTGAGTTTCTAGCCCCATTTCCTTGCTATGTTTTCGGGGTTGTGTGCATACTCGATGTGATAGTTAATACACTTACATTAAATGTAAGGCCCCGTTACCGATGCCCTATAATTGGTGTTGGATTTACTCATAAACATAGTTCTAAATATCAAAGTTAGTTAAAACTTTACGCGGAATATAAAACTTCAACCGTAAAACATTACATAACTTTCAAATCTTGTCTTATTATGCATTCATGGTCATTTAAAAACAAAACATAGTCTTTATAACATCATATCATTTCCTTGAGACGCCAGTGCCATCAATTCCATGCCATGTGTCCTCATCAAGCGAGCTGCCTCTTTCTACTCACCTGCGTGCATACTAAAAGTCAGTTACGCTGAGTGAGTTCTAGTTAATCACACATTATACAATACATACACTTACCTTCAATTATGCATATGAAAATACATAATAATTACTTTACTAATTTACTTTCATTACATAAGTTCATACATACGTTCATACTTTATTACTTTCATACTGTATAAATTACTGTCCTTTTCTACCTCGGATATTATTAGGGCCCGATCCCTTCCTTTTCTATCTCATATATTATTAGGGTTTGATCCCTCTTTCCTTTAGGGTCTGATTCGTCTTTCCTTTGTCTATCTCAGATATTATTAGGGTCTGATCCCTTTCTTGTCTATCTCATATATTATTAGGGTCTGATCCCTTTTTACTTCTCTATCTCAGATATTATTAGGGTCTGATCCCTCTTTCTTCATCTTCGTACATACTGTCCTTACATACCCATAACATACATATACTTTCTTTAATCAATCATACACATCCATACATTATACATATATCTATCATACACATTCAACAATCATGTACATACATCCCTTTTCAACACGTGCAATATCCGAAGATCGTTCACATATCGACAAACTTTCATCCACATTTAAGATATACATACATAACATATAAATCATACGTGGCATACACTTACCATTTAAGGCAAGTGTATTACCTATCACATCGAGTATGCACACAGTCCCGAAAACATAACAAGGAAATGGGGTTAGAAACTCACCTAAATGTGGTTACATTTAGAGTTAATGGTTATTCCTTTCTTAAGCTGTGCACGACTAACTGTATAACAATTCACGTATCAATTATCTATCATTACTCATATCGTTTTTCTAGTTTAGTTATTACCCTCAACGAACGGGGTCCGGGGGCAGTGCCCCTGGCAGCGGGGTTCTAGGGGCGGCAGCAGCCCTTAGCGGGGTCCAAGGGGCAGAGCCCCTGGCTAGGGTTAAGCTGCCAGGTCAGCTTGGAAAATTTTTATTTTCATTAACTGTATTAACACATTTTCTATTAGGATTCTTGATTATTATATTATTTGCTAACTTAAAAAGTTCAAGGGCTTCTTTGTAATTAATTATTCTTTTCTAAGTCCAGGGACTGTTGTTGTCATTTCATTAAACTTCTAGTTCATTACTTGGTTCTTTAACGAATTGGTTTATCATAACGAACCGGTCCTTGTAACGAATTGAACCCTCTAACGAACTGGTCCTTTGACGAATCAGTCCATATAACGAACCGGTCCATATAACGAATCAGTCCATGTAACGAATTGGACCTTCTAATTCGTTATCTCTTTTAACGATTGGTTAAAGCGAATTGGGAGCTAGTTCATTATCTTATCCTTAACGAATTTGAACACGAACTAAGTCTAGTTTGTTAGGCTTCCTTTAACGTATCATTAGACGAATTACCCCTAGTTCGTTAACTCTCCGTTAACGAATTAGGGTTAGGTCAGAGAATTCAAAACAATCTCTGAAATTCCCTTTATTCTCGTACCACTTTCCGGAGCCGCCTTTCCGACGCCGTAGCCGGAAAACCACGGGTTCGCCAGAAAAACTAGTTTTGACTCGTTTTTCACCGTTTTTCGTCCCGTTCGATCAGATCTGAGCTAGGGTGATCCCTAAGCTCATCTTATGTTCGGTTTATACCCGATTCCACACGGATCTCGTGACTTTAACGGTTTAACGGTGTCGGCTCGCCGTTTAGTGACTAAATCTAACGGGTTTGAGTTTATACAACATCATACTATCATCACCTCGGGTTGATGATCGGTTTCTCTTGGTGATTTCGGCTAAAGAGAGAAAGCAAGATGAGAGAGAGCTAAGTGTGTGTTTTTGATGGTGTATGGAATATGTGAAATGAAGGATTAGATGGTGATTATGGTTTATATATTTTGGGTCATGGGCTTAACCATGGCCTTTTCTTCTTTCCTTTTAAACCAAGTCCATAACTCATATCCATTTAACTAACACAAGCCCAACTTATATTTTATTCATCTAAACCGATAACGACGCACTATAAAATAAACGAAATTTATTTTATTAATTCTTATCGAAAATAGGATGTTACATTAAATGGTAAGTGTATGCCATGTATGATTTATATGTTAATTATGTATATCATGAATGCGAACAAAAGTTTGTTGGTACGTGAACAATCTTCGGATATTGAACGTATTGACAAGGGAGGTATGTATGTAATAGATGAATGTGTATGATAGATATATGTACAACATATGAATATGTAAGAATGAGTAAATAATGTATATGTATGTTACGGGTATGTAAAGACAGAATGTACAGAGATGAAGAAGTAAGGGATCAGACCCTGATAATATTTGGGATATAGAAGAAAAGGATTAGACCCTACTAATATCGGAGACAGACAAGAAAGGGATCATACCCTAATAATATCTGAGATAAACAATGGAAAGAGGGATCAGACCCTAATAATATCTGAGATAGAAAAGGAAGGAATCAGACCCTAATAATATCTGAGATAGAAAGGACAGTAAATATATAGTATGAAAGTAATAAAGTATGTACGTATGTATGAAGTTATGTAATGAAAGTAAACTAGTAAGGTAATTATTATGTATCTTCGGATGCATAATCGCATGTAAGTGTATGTATTATATGATGTGTGATTAACTAGCACTCACTCAGCGTAGCTGACTTTTAGTATGCACGCAGGTTCATAGACTGAGACAACTGGCTTGAGTGAAGGACACATGGCGGATCTGAAGAAGCTGGCATCTGCAGAAGGATTTGTCATGATGTTAAATAATATGTTTTTATCTTATGTTTTTAAAGACATGTTGAATGATTGTAACGAATGTTTGAAGTTTTATTAATTCCGCAAAAGTTTTAATTAACTCTGATGAATAGAACTGTGTTTTTGAGTAAATCCAACGTCCAAAGTATGACACCAATAACAGGGCCTCACACTAACTTGGGTATATGACAACCCCATACTCACTATCTCCCAAATAACCATATTTTGGGGCTTAATTGAGAAACATATGTTAAGTTTTTCGTTTAAATCAACTATGCACACCACGTGTTCGAAAAAATGTCTATTTGAGATGTTTTTCTCCTTGTATACTTGCTTAATGTTAATACTAAGTGTTTTTCTGGATAAGATTAAACGCATATTAATTTTATTAGTACACGTTTGTAGTCTTTAAGCCATACTAGTGTAGTTTCTACACTGCGTCCTACGGACGTTCTTGTGTTTGGATGGGCAGAGGGTAAGCACGCATGTGTTGACCTCACTAGGGTGTCACCATTGGTGGGGCTGAGAGACAGTGGTTTCGTTCCGACACAGGCGGTGTTGAGGGCGGAATCTAGGAAGGTTGCTAAGCATGAGGCAGCGTGTTTGGAGAATCAACACGTGTTCATTCCATTTGCCTTCGACACATTTGGATCTCTAGCTCCCGAGGCGGTTTGTTTCTTGGAACGGGTGCAGAAGGTGGTCCACAGTGACTCGCGCAGAGCCTGAGGCACCAAGGATTTATATTTAGTAGAATAGGCTTTGCAATCCAAAAGGGGATAGCGGCGCAGCTTGTTGCTCTCTTACCCATTATCCAGATGTAGTTTGGTTTGTGTTAAATGTTAATAAAAACTTATAAGTTATATTCTAGCAATAAGGCTATGATTAAAAATGGGAACGGAGTTGATACAACAGTATGTCAAGCGACGAACATAGTTTCAAAGGATTACACGACAAGGTACATTTAGTGGAATCTTATTCTTGAGTTAGTACAAAGCAAGTTCTAATTTCATTGATATGTAGTTTAGAAATGATCTTATTAGTTATTTCTCTTTTTTAGATTTTTAGACCTACAAAATTGTACTCCCTCTTATATGTAGAAACTGTGGTGTTTAACTAAAAATTGAAGGAACGTGTTTGACTATTTGCAAAGTGTGTGTGTTTAACTTTAGAAATGTTAGTGACAACATATGATGGATCTGTATTTGAGTATTTGTAATGCTCTTTATTTGCCTTATAATTATATACAAACTAAGTTTTCTTATCTGACTTTTTTAAGGTTAATATATTACAAACCCACAGCTTATGTAATCTCAGTGCAGGTAGCACACTTATACTCGAAGTAACCTTAATGCACATTCATTCTTATTGCATACTTGCATGGAGCTTGCAATTTTAATCTTTTCACTCAAAAATTCCGATCATAAAGCTTATGTGACAGTTAACTTTTTTAGTTTCCGTTAGCTGACAACAAGTTTATTCATTTTAGTTTCAGGCACCATCACATAATTCAAACATACATCAGAAGATGCATCATAGTTATTAAAATCGCAGCGCCTGACCACCTAGGCGTTTTTTTGAGCGAAACGGTGGTTTACCGCCTTCCTTAATTACATGCGCTAATTTAGGAGAAAAGTCGGCCCTTGCTATTTTTTCTACTTGATTTTCTTTGACTTATCACTTAACCCATTTAAACAACTTACCTAAAATTAAGTGGGTTAACATAATTAAAGAACATGATTAACAGAGCTTATGATCTTATGATCGACAATTATTTATGCATATTACAAAGCAAGAACACTATTAACAGAACCTTACCATAAGAGTGAAGAGGTTAGTAACAGTAAGTTAGTAAAGTTAATTCTATCAACAATGATCGATTCTCACATTTTTTAAATTTTAATTATTTGAAGATGCATCTTTTTCATAATTGAAAGTTTAACAGTGCTTTATTTACTAATTGGCATCATATAACATGTTAACATGTTTTTAAACTTTAATATTATTTCGATTGTTGTAGATAAACTGCCATCACTTTTAATTGAAAATTGATCATACGTTTTTTAATAAATTGTCTGCTTTGATGATATATGTTGGTTATTATGGCGTTTAAGATGATTTTGGTACTGTATTATAGAGGATTATAGCTTGAAATATTTTGGAACTAGTTGGCTCACCGCCGCGTTGCGGCGTAGTTAGGCTGCCAACCGAGAGTGACAATGACAAAAATGGTTAATTAGAAGATCATAAAGAAAAAACTATCAACTATCTAAAACACAACATGAAATCCTCATGTATTTGACCTGCATCTTTATAAGTTGAGAAACTTCACTATCATACTTATGACACATGCATGTTTTAGATAAGAGTGTTATATAGAATGACCATTTCTTCATCTATGGTTACTGTGATATCAGGACCAAATGAGCAAAAACCATCCAAACAAAAAGACAAAACTCCTAGTCAAAGGAGGACACCACACATGCATTATTATAAGCAATAAAACACCTATCTCCCAAACATCTCATTATAACCATACGCCCATACCAAATGTTGTTCAATGAGGTCTCACGCCTTCAATTCATTCCATATAATTAAAAGATGGTCCAAAAATAAATTAACAAATTAGATCCATTATGTGCTCAAAGTCTAGAAGTATCCTTCAATTTTGAGCCAACAAATTCATCTCAGCCCAATTGGGTTACAAAATGGCTTCAAATAACAATAACAAAATAATATAACATAACTACTAAATCAAAAAAACCACCCAATCAAACGTCTTAGTGGTATAAAATCAAATGATGCTACTTTGTCATAAACTATTGTACATACCTAGCAACTTTAGACAACTTTATCAAGCATTTTAGAATAATATCTCAAATGTCTTTAAATGCCTCTCATTCAGTGTTAAAAGTCAGACCACACCACCATCCAGGACCAGGTCAATGAAGTTGCATCATGATAACTCTTTCTAAGAGTAAAACAAAAGGTAAAACAGAAGTGCCTTTGGCGTGCTAACCCAACTCGATGAGTACAAAAGGTACATGATTTTACATGTTACTCAACCTTCCCAACCAGGTAAAAAATTGTTGCTCATCCCATTATTCTAAAATGTTTTTGTAGGCAAGAGAAATCCCTTTTGAGTTTCGTAAGGGTGCAACTGAATCAATAACCAACTGAACGTGCATATTGATAACCTCTCAACAAAACTCAATTTGTGGTTCTTCAAGTAATTCATCAAATTCATCAGTGGTGCCAGAAACTTGTGCTGATGGGCGTCGCATATGATACTCCTATGCATAAAAATATCGTGTTAAGATTATGCGATAACATCATAATGAGATGCCAGTCAAACGTTAGTTCACATGTACTGAAGCCATGAGAAAAAGAGCATAGACAACTTACATCAATATCAGTAGTTTCTATTATGATAGTTGTAACTGAAACCAACAAACACCATAACAACACTAACCTCCCAAAAAGAGTTGAAGATACAATTAAGGCAAGGAAAGACGATTAGAAAACAAAAAATTGTCTTTGTTCTATTGCCCGTTGCAATTTTACCGATAAGGATATTGCCGGGGTAAAATCGGACGTATCCTTTCCGGAAGGAACCGTTTTCTTGCCGTTCGATAGCCGGTTGCACTTGGATCATGTTTCCAAAATTTGGGTTTGTTTCCTTGCATATCCTTTATCGATTGGCCTTACATATCCTTATCCTCCTTTCATCACCAGGTTTTCGAGGTTACTAGTCTGAGTTATACTCAAATCATGACTATGATGTGGATGGTCCTTTTTATGTTGAATAAGTTTATCACAACCCACAACTTGAAGTTTTATATCTCCGATCTTGCCTCCGTCTATAGACATTGAAATTATGGTTCCATTAGAGTGGTTTTCCAAATAGCTCCTGGTCAGATTCACCTGATAGAAAAAACAACTAAAAACGATAGGAACCGGTATAGGAAGTACTTTTTCGTGAAGTGGGATTCCATCCCTAATGGCGAAAAGCTTTCTTTGTTATGGGTTAAAAAGGGTAGTAATAAAATGGATTATATATAATAACAAATTTTGATAATGACTAATACTTATCTTGGTTTGTTGCAATTCCAAGCTTGGTGAAGCTTGCTCCTCCAACTAGTGAAGTACTCAACAGGAACTCGGCTTTTCTATGGATCCCCAAAGCTGAAAGGACTTTCCATATGGAGGCCGTTGCATCTTCTGCCACTAGCCAAACTTCTGAAAATATGTCTGGTAAGGTTCTTTGATACCTGCATTATTGTTAGCTTTTCCTCAACTTTTAATCAATTGCTTCTTTCTCAGTTGCTGACCTAGGGTAAGGTGATCTTGAGAGCTTTATTGAGAATAAGGGTGAGTCAGTCGCTGAAAAGTCCCAAGCTTCCTTTTGGCGATTCCTAAATCCAGGTCTACATCATCTCAAAAGAGGAAGCCAACAGAGTCCTCTTGTTTTTCCTTGGAATCCCTTGACTTTAGCAATGTTAACCCTCTTTTCTAACTGGTAATTGATCCTGCTTATGATTATATCACATATCATTATCACATATATTTATTGATGTTCATACCTTGTGTATAGGGCCTGGACCATTTGATCAGTCTTCATGATAAGGAAGTCCAAGGATAGCAAGAAAAGATTGATGGTATGCCTACCCTTGTAGCAGCTAGGGTCAAACACACAGAAGAGATGAATGAGGAGCTGGCACCAAGAGTCCATTAGTCGGCCCAGCCCATAAGTTTGTTTTTATTTATAAATAGGGTTTTTATGCATTTTATTTACTAAGTTGTTTATGTTTAATAAAGGTTAATGGTAAGCATGAAGCTTGTCATCGAATATTTGGGTTCGGGTTATTTTGATTATGATCAATTGTTCTTGAGCCATTTGAGTAAAGCCGTGGATTCGGCATCATTTGGTATCAGAGCTTTGGTTGTTCAAATGGCTCTACGTGAAGGCAGTTGTTTTCTTGTTTGAAGAATCGCCGACCGAGGCATCGACAAGAACATCGATGATTCACGTGCCCGTGTAGAAGATCGACACCCTACTCGCAGATTTGCCGACCGAGGCAGCGGTGGAGTCTGTTATGACCCACGGGATCTTAAGATGATCAAACGGCTCCGTAAACGAGCCCGAGATCTTGAAATACAACAAGATATCACGCGGCTCCGACAGAGGATCCGAGATCTCGAGTTGAAAGGGGAGATGCGTAAGACGGAAACCGAGTCGAGCACTGTCGTCTGGGACGAAGTTGACGACGGAGAGGAGCAGCCGTTTTACTGTCACCCACCTCTATTCTATGAACCAATATATCATGAGTGTATATTGGAAGAGGAGCTGAGGTTCAATGAGGATGGGATTGATTTTAATGAAGATAAGTGTTTATTTGTGGAACAAGCTCTTAATGGAGTTTTTGGTGGTGATACGGTAGTCTCTATTGGTGTTATGCGGATTACAAGCAGTGATAATGGTGGTGATCAGTCAGCTTCGGGAGTTCCAATAATATCGCCTGCAATTATGGATGATTTGAAAGTTGACTTACACACAATGCAATCTCCTATTAATTCACCAATTCAAATTGAAGGGAATATTGTGATTGCAAAGGATGATGATAAATTTTCCAAAAGTTTATTTAGTTATCAATATGGAGTGTCGGCTATTTTGGAAAGTCAAAATAACCTGTCCAATAGAAAAGATGGAAAGATTGGGGTAGCATGTAATATGGTAGGCCCTAATGAGGTTAATAATCAAAATGAAATTCTAGGAGCTAATATAGATGAACCACATGATGATGATGCTATTCACGTGACTCAATATAGAAATATTCACTCTTCATTTCCATTTCAAGAATTATTTGAGCGGGTCAATTCATCAGTGAACAAGAAATGGCTTAGCACTCCTTTTTTCCCACGGGTACAAGTCCGGAACTAGGCAAAAAGACCTGTGGCGTTAAGATGTTTAGGCGAGTCGTGATGATAATAAATAAGGAGCGGGTTGATGTTCCATTTGATCCGGGTGGCTTTGGTCTGAAGACAAAACTCGAGGACGAGTTTTTTTAAGAGGGGGAGTATGATGCAGGAGCATCCCGTCCATTAGTCGCCCAGCCCATAAGTTTGTTTTTATTTATAAATAGGGTTGTTATGCATTTTATTTACTCAGTTGTTTATGTTTAATAAAAGTTAATTGTAAGAATGAAGCTTGTCACCGAATATTTCGGTTTGGGTTATTTTGATTATGATCAATTGTTCTTGAGCCATTTGAGTAAAGTCGTGGATTTGGCATCAATAAGAGTCTCAAAGCTACACATGCTAATGATATTGAAGCCTTTAGGAACTGTTTGAGGGTTCAAGCTGCACTTGCTATCTGCCAATCCAAAATCAACATGACCGGACAAGCTCTCAATGCTGATTTTGAGAAGAGCTCTTAGTATCTTGAATGTTGGCACGTCAGGATAACCGATCTGGGGCTAAGAAGGGTAATGCTCCTGAGGTTGAAGATAATGAGATAATGAGGTCAGATATGCTAAGGTCAAGTCTGGTAGTGGAGATAAGGCTGGTGAAGTTTCCAAGGAGTAATTGGTGATCTGGGGCGATGAAGGATATTAAAGACAAGGCCCGATCCCTCATTTTTATTCTTGGTTTTCGATCTGGTTGTAATTTGAACAATTTTCTTTCCTGCTTTGATAATGTATGTACCATAGTATAACTAGGTTTTAAAACAATGAATGGCTGGGGTGGAGGGATCCTAAGTTTCCAAATGAAGCCCTGCCATTCCTATCTTATTAGGAAAGTTTATGATATCCTCGATGGAGGGCTCCTGGATTTCCGGATGAAGTCATGGATATCATCTTTTGGTTTATATAATTTCTATCTTTTGGTTTTATCAATGTATACTTAATTTTATATTTTGGAGAGTGTTGTAATTAACTTTTAAGTAAATATTTAAGTAAACAGGCTTGTCAAAAATATTTGAGTGACTAGACATAGAATTTTAATAAGAAAACCAGTTGTGATAATAGGATCATTATATTATCATTAAAATCTTGGTGAAAACAAATTTATGGAAAATAATTTTTTGAAAAATGCTCTAGCATGATAGTCTTTGAGGATTACTTATGGTAACAAGTTGATCCTATGGATCCTTAGTAACAACTTTTGAAATAATAAAGCTAAGCTTTTGTGTTAACTTCTTTCGGATCAACATATAAGTGCCAATTATTTTTAGTTTTCAACACGTAAGTGTCATATGCTGGGGATAGGCCCAAAGATATATTGGGGACGAGCCCGATTACTTGAGTGACATGAAAATGTCAAAGCTATTGTTATATACTTGGGACTAGCCATGTTTGTAACATGAAAATGTTAAGATTTTGATAAACTTGGGTCCAGCTACAATTGAATAACATGATAATGTTATGCCCTTGATAATTACACTTGAGGATTCAATATTTAGCCAGTAATAACGAAATTGTCAGCCACTGTTACATGGACTAGTCCCACCATCCTGTACTACACATGGATACGTGTGCTCTTGGCGAGGTGTAGAAACTCTAGATATCTGAAAGATGAAAACCTTTAAACCGTAGAGGGAGTTTGAATCCCCAAGCTTAGAGAGGTGGCCAAACCCCTAGGAATGCATTCACTTTCATAGTTGGGATCCCGATATCCTGCAAAATACTTGAAACTTTGTGAGGGTGGGTGCTAGCTTGACTAACACCCCTTGATGCTTAAGTCGGTAATGGGATTCAAATGAATATAATAAATTGAATATTGAACAAGTAGGGTTAAAATACATACCATACCAAGTTAAAAACGACATTCTAACTTTCATGGAGTAGACTTTGAGATATACAGCATACCATACCAAGTTAGAAACGACATTCTAACTTTCATGGAGTAGACTTTGAGATACACAACATTCCAGGATCTTGACATGATCCTACCATCTAGGGTGACCAATTGGTATGCTCCCTTACTAGCTTCGGAATCGATCAAGTAATGCCATTCCCACTTAGGTTCCAGCTTTCCATCACTAGGATTGGTTGTAATTTGAAAAGCTTTTCTCAGCACCATATCTCCTACTTGAAATCTTCATGTTCTGGTATTCTTGTTATATATATGACTTGGTTATTCTTTGCTGATTTGCTATAATACAGAATTTTGCTGAATCTCTGAGTTTGTCGAAGGTATCGAGATCATTTGCGAGATCTTGATCATTTGTCTCAGTATTCTAGAGGCAGAATCTTGTTGTAGGGATCACCATCTTTGTCGGGATAACTGCTTCAGTTCCGAACACTAGAGAGAAAGGAGTCTGACCGGTAGCAATTTTAGAAGTAGTTCTATCTGCCCATAACACAAATGTAAGTTCTTCGGCCCATTTTCCATTTCTTTTTCCAGTTTCTTATTCAAGCTATTGATAATGATCTTGTTTGATGATTTCTCTTGACCATTGGCTTGAGGATGCACCGGTGTTGAAGTTATCATTTTTATTCCTTAAGCCGCACAAAAGTCAGTAGTCCTTTTACTAATCCTAAGAACCATTAATTATCACATACAATTTCTGCCGGGATCCCAAATATAGTTAAGATATTACGCTTGATAAAGGATATTACTTAATTTTCTCCGACTTTATGTTTCTGCTTCAATCCATTTGGAAAAATAGTCTGTCATTGCTAACATAAATATTTTTCCTCCTAAAGCCTTTGGTAGTTTTTCTACTATGTCAATTCCCCATTTTATGAAAGGCCATGGCAAGATAACTGGGAACATGGGCTCCGGTGGTTGGTGCAGGATGTTGTTATATCTTTGGCAGTGATCACACTTTTGGGCATAAGTTATTGCATCTTTCCTTATAGTTAGCCAATAGTATTATGAGGATTTTGGAGAACAATGATCTTTCCCAGTGCGATTACCACAATCACCTTCATGGATATCATTGAGTACATCTTTGGCTTCAAGATCCTCCAAGCATTTTAAGTACGGACCTGCAATATATTTCCAATACAGAACACTATGTAAAAGAATAAACCGAGATACCTTCATATGAAAAGCCTTGGGACTTTCACCTTTAGGAATATCATTGTCTTGTAAAAAACTCTTGATGGGTAGTGTCTAAGATCCCTTGGTTAGCTTCTGATTCCTTATCTTCATTGCTTTTGTATTCAGTACTTTGTTTCCATTTTTTAAGCATCTTAGGCCGAATTCAAGATATGGATGACTGGAATTTGCATATCCGTCAGAATCCTGAAAGCCGATCCAAGATTTGCTAAGGTATATGCGTCAACATTTTCTTCTCTCGGTACCTGGTCAATGACAAAATATTTGAAAGTTTCTGCCAAATTTTTCACTATCAGGAGATATAGAAGATATTGGGTTAGTCTTTCACTTTTTGCTGCTTAGGAGCCACTAAAGTGGTTTGCTAATAACAAAGAATCAACAAATATATGAATATTTCTAATTCTCATGTCCTTAGATAGACCAGCAATTAAAGGTTCATTCTCAGCTTTATTGTTGGTAGGTTGGAAATCACATTTGATTGTCTAGGGTATCATGTCCTCCTGTGGTGATACCATGATGATTCCAAGACATGTCCCCCTAACTTTTGAGAATCCGTCAATAAACAATATCCATTTATCCTTATCCTCCTCTAGTTGTTGCACCTTAAGGTCAACCTTTAGTTGTATATAACTACTAAAATCGGCCACAACCTCTGCTAGAGCCTGGAATTTAATTGTTGTTCTGGGCTCATACACAAGATCAAAGGTACTCAATTTTACATACCATTTAGCCATTCTAACTGACATTTCAGGTTTTCTTACAACATTTTTATAGGATAATTGGTTTGATATGAATCTCGTGAGTTTCAAAATAATGTCTTAACTTGGTAGAAGGTATTATTAAAGCTAAAAATAATTTTTTTCAATGAGACTTATGGGTTTAGCATCGAGCAAGCTTTTACTTACATAGTAGATAAGATGTTGCTCGCCTTCTTGATCCTTAACTAATACGACACTTACTATATTTCTGGATACTCCCAAGTATAAGAACAACGATTAACCATCTTTGGGTTTCATGGGTAGTGGTAATGATTAACCATCTTTGGTGTTTCGGACAAAAATTAACAAAGTAATTGTGTGATCAAATTCGTATGTGAGGTAGAGTGCTTGATCGAAAATAGGGTGAACACAATGATTTGATTTTGAGGGAAAAAGCCCTTGATCGTGAGGATCTCCGGCACAAAAAAACCCGACGGTGAAAACTATCACTGTCTATTTTATTAATAATAAAAAGGTGGTTACAAGTGATGGAGATGATAATAGATCGTGTACTAAGTGTTACAATGAGTGTCGAGAGCTAAGTAAGTGAAGTGTGTTTTCTAATCGATCTTATCAGCTCATTTAAATAAGAAAAAGAGTACAACAGAAATTCCGAGAAACCGGAACAAATCCTAGACTAAGTCTACCATAATCCGTTGCTGCCCACGTTTGAGTTGACGAAGTTTTATGAGTAGCCGTTACAAACCCACGTTTTATTAGCATATTAAACACGTGGTCTTATCTGCAAAACAAACAAAATAATAAAAGACAGTTGGATATCCCGAAGTATAATCCTCAGAATACTTGTATCGGCAGGATAGGCTGAAATTTCTAACTAACTCTCCGAGTATCCGGAATTGAAAGAGTCTTCCAATATAGCCGCTGGAGCACTCTTCTTTGAGTCTATCCATGTTCATCAATGTTCATCCCATGTGCTAATACTAACTATATGTGCGAGATTTCAGCATAGAGCTAATATTTGACTGTTAACCATTACTTGGCCCTTACTCCTAACGGTTATAGCTCATTCGACACATTTTCTCCAACCACCAACCGTGTATTTCGCATGGACTAAATCAACAATGAATATCTGCAATTATAAATCAACGCCAAGAGTGAAATATCTATTTATTAGCATTAATACTCAGGATATCCTGAACATATTCGGGATCCTGAGCATATTTAGGATCCTGAGCTGAGATCCGACTATAAAATTTGGGCCCTAACATTGGGGTTTCGTGGGTAGTGGTGATGATGAGAGGTACTTCTTCAAGTCTTCTAATGCCTTGTCATGTTTTTGTCCCAATCAAATTTTTTATACTTTCAAAGGATATCATAGAAATCTTTGCATCTTCCTGAGGATTGAGATGAATATGTTCAGATCTGCGAATCCTGCCAGTTAGCTTGTGGACATCCTTAACATTTTCTGGAGCTTTCATATTCATGATGGCTTTATTTTGTTCTATACTTGTTTCTATTCCTCTTTTTGTAACCATATATCCCTAGAATTTTCCTACTCTAACTCCAAAATGACACTTTGAAGGGTTCAACTTCATGTCATATTTGTCTAGGATATCGAAGGGAGATCCTTAAGGTGATCCCCAACCTTTTTTGATTTCACCACCGTATCATCTATGTAAATCACAATGGTGTCCAACACTTTTCTTTGAACATCATGTTGACTAACCTCTAATAGGTTGCTCCTGCATTTTTTAAACCAAAGGGCATAGCAATATAACAATATATACATGTGGGGTCATGAATGTAGTATCCTCTTGATCTGATGGTCCCATTTGGATTTGTTGGAATCCTGAGGAGACGTCCATGAATGTCATTATCACGTGTCTTGCAGTTGTATCCACCATCGGGTCTATGTGTGGTAACGGGAATGGATTTTTGGGCCATGCTTTGTTGAGATAAGTGTAATTAACACATACTCTCCATTTTTCATTTTTCTTCTGGATCACCACCACATTAGCTATCCATTAGAGAAATTTCACTTCTTTGATCATCCGAGTCTTCAATAGTCTATCAACTTCTTTTTGGATAATGATGTTTTTTTGTGATACTTTCCTTCTCTTATGATGGATAGACCTTAAGGTTTTATCTATGCCAAGTTTGTGAGTAATAATATCTTTAGATATGCATGTCATGTCTTCGTGTTTCCAGGCAAAAGTGGAGATCCTGCTTTTGAGGAAGTTGATTAGTTGACTTTCAGTATCCTTATCCTTTGGGATACCAGTTCCTATGAGTACTTTGATATCAAGATCCAGAGGGCCGAGTCAAACTTCTTATACATTATGCTCATTTGCTCCAAGACATCTTGTGCTCTATTATGTAAATGTTATGCTTGTGTTGGTCTTGTCGTCGGCTTCATTGATGATGCATAGCAATCATTTGCCTCTTGTTGATCACTTTGAATGTTGACTACCCTCCAAGGTGTTGGCATTTTACACATTGGTGGTATGTTGAAGGTATTGCTTTCATATCATGTATCAATGGCCTGCCCAAAATAATATTAAAAGAAGTTAGAACATCCATAACAAAAAACCTTTGGATAGAATTTACTCCCAGGGAGTTTGATTACTTCCTAGGTGCTTTTGGCTTCACCACTGAAACCAACTAAGATCGAGGATTTTGTTACGATCTCGTATTCTGAAATATTTGTTATTTTAAATGTCCAATTGGATGATGTTCACTGAGTTGTCACCATCTACTAGGATCATGCGAATAAAACATTTAGCAATATATAAAGTAATAACTAGACCATCAAGATGAGGATCTTAAATGTTATCCCTATCCTCCTCATTAAAGGAAACATCTGTTAGGTTGGAGAAAGTTGTAGCTCTCATTGGTGTTTGTGGTTTTTCAGCCTTAGCTACTTTAGCGTTCCTCCTTGCTGCTGAATAAGAGGCTTCACAAATGCCTGAAGTATCCAGGAATGCTAGAGATAGTTACATCTCATGGCTGAATTTATTTCTATATTAGTCACAAGAATAGTATTATTATAACAAATATTAACGGTGTCGGGATTGGCTGAGGATCCTGCAATAGTGCTGAGGTCTCTAGTAGTTGTGATCTTGGTGGAAAAAGTTGATCCAGGTATTCCAACTGCTTATTGCATATGCAAGAAATCATTATAATGATTTCCTGAGGATCCCGAAGGTCCAAAATTCAAAGTCCTGGTCTTCAGCGGAGTGGCCGATTCTACTACCGATTTCTTTTCTTGCGTCCTAATATCTTGGAGTTCCATTATGAAAGAACTGTTGGTTTGCTTTTGTTGCTGCATGTGATCCTTCATCTACAACAATATACCGAATATCTCATCGTTGGATATAAGGACGGGTATTGCAGTGGAGGATCATGGTCTTTGAGATCCTGAAGCATGAGCAGATTCTTTGGATCCTTGGATGGGTATCCCAGCGACGTCTGTCATTTTATGAACAACATGTGGAGGAGGAAGCAGCTGTGAAACTCTCGCAATGGAGAAGAGGTTGGCTTTGACTGAGAAGCCATTTCCAAATTGAGCTCGAACGGATTGTGATTGTAGATGATTTTTTTAATGAAAATCACCACTTGCCCCACGATGGCGCCAAACTGTTTCGGTCAAAAATTATCTAAGAAATTTAGTGATCAGACTTTATAACTGAGGTAGCGTGTTCTTAACAATATTGCAAGTGTGTGTATAAAGAAGTAAATGACCCTTGATCCTTAGTAGGTTCTCTAGCAAAAAACCTCGGGAGGGAAAAACTATATGCCTGCCTCAATTTATTAATATGTAAAATGTGTTACAATTCAAGAACTAATGATGAACAAGTCTATAGTACAAAGAGTGCTAGTGTAGTGTGAGTGGTTGTAAGTGTCCTATGTTGTTCATCATACCCTCATTAACTATGTCTACAGTAAAAATGGTTATCTAAACAATAAAAGCTATTAACTATGTCTTCAAGAGTTCCGTTGGACCAAGTCTGCTTTGTCTCCATGCCATGTTTGATCAGGTAACGAGTTACTTGCCGTTGATAGCTATTAATGGGTTGTTTCAGCTGAGACAACTTCACAATCGTAACCGACAACGAGAATCTTGGGCATTTAATGTGTTTTTCAATGCAATCATTAGTCTTGGCGGTTACAAAACTTTTTCTAGATATTTGGCCAAGAATTAATGAACTTCTATTGTTAATTAAGTCTTCAGTGACGACCTACAATATAATAGTCGTTAGAAACTGTTTAGGATCCTAATATCGAACCTGTTTGGGATCCTGTTGGCAAGATACTGAGACTCATGATCCTTAAGCGAGATTTAGACCCACAACAAATACTACTTATAATCTGAATCGGAAATGTGACCCTATGTATTTTGGTATGAACCTGACTTGTGTGACTTGTAATCCTGACATCATCCAATATCTTAGATATCTTTACTTTGTTAGAAGAGATGGTGGGTTTTATTTTACTCAGATTTACTTATCCACCAACATCCGTCACCATTAGTAACTTGCATAGGAATTTGCCTATGTTGATATGAACTATGAACCAGACTTGAAATCCTTACATTATACACAACTGGATTTTGGAATCACCAATTTGGCCCTTTAACATTAAAAGCAGATTCTTGGGGTAAAACCCACCTACAAACTTAGAATTTTGGTGCTTGAGCCGTAACTTCTTACTCAACTTTCAAAAGTTTCCAAAGACGAAAAAGAACACTTCTTTGATGAAAGCAAATGTTCCCTGAAATCACTTTTTTTTTAACTTCAATTCTCTCCACTCATTCCCCCCTCTTTTTCTTACTTTGATGCCTAGCTGCTATGTAATTCCAAAATATATAAAATTATAAATCCATAATAATGTTACAGTATATATATATTAAAGATGTATTATTCAGGGTTTGTGCCTAAGTTTATATATAGATACTATTTGATGCGGAATGAAGAAACAATTAGGTGTTGATGAAGTGGGGTTGGTTCATTGCATAAAAATCTTTTCTTTATCGTGCCCTTAATTCTCTCATTCTTTTCTCTTTTTTTCTTTTTCTTTTTCTTTTTTTTTTTGTTTTTTTTCCTTTTGTTTTTGTCTTCGAGTTTTTTATTATTAGATTTTTTTTTTCAATATTTATGTTATTAAAATTTAAGAACCAAACTCTCATCCCATACTAATAACGTTTACAAAATAAAAGAGCAAAACAAATATATCTAATAGTTATATATCATCAACTTGGGTTATAAGTTGTAGGCGGGTGTTAATTGAATGGTGTTTGCAGATTGATGGTGCAAACCGGTTATTGAAACTTCATATTATTTTATATTGATGCGTATTAAAAATAATTACAACAAAATATGTATAAAATAATTGGAAACCAAAATAGTGAAGTTGACCCATTTTTTTTTGGCAATTAAAACAAATTCTCAAGGATCTAATCAGAAGTTGGCAAGCTCGCTCGTTCGAAAAAAAAAAGACGTATTTGCAGCCGGGACGAAACAACACGAAAAAAAAACAAAAAATCATGCCATTAACCAACATTAACACAGCTACAAAAGAGCCACAAGAGAGCCTACTAATATATACATTCGAGCTGCATAGAAGCGGCTTTGCAACGGCTATAGAGGTCCGAATTACCAAATTTTGGGCTTCATAAGAGCAGCTTCACTTTATGTGTTTGTTGCTCTTTTGTAGCCGACTTAGCCCACGTGTAAGATGTTGGTTAAATACTATGTGGATTCTAGTAATTTTTACGTTATTCCATGTTGGCTATAAGCATGTTGGCTATAATGGTGGACGGTGGGGTGGTGTTCTCCTCCATCCCGACCAAAATTCCAACCTCCATCCCGATCATCTTTCCAGCTGGAAGTTTTTCTTCTCTGTTCGGCATGGCATCCGGCATGCAATCTCCGCAACGGGTTCATTTTTCTTGGTACCAAAGGAGGTGTGGCGGTTTTCCCGCTCTGTACTGATCGATGTGGCACCGCCTGGCTCCCGCCTCCCATTACCACCACCGTAAGAGGCATTCTCTGCCGAGTGAGTTTACTTTTAAACCATCAATTGGGACTTTTCAACTTTGATTCTTTTTGGAAAACACAGTCAATAAGACCATGTGTGGCGGTAAAGTCTTACCCTTAGGGGTTTTGCGACACGTGATATCCCAATCAGTAGTGGGACTTTTTACCAAAATTGGTATAAAGCCTCAAAAACCCACTAGCAATCACTATTTTTGTCTCTTTCTCTCTCACACAAACTCAACAATGGGCGAAATGCCCCACTACGGATTGTCTAGCTATATTAAAAAGTGTTGGAAATAATTCACATGAGTAATTGGCACGTGCATGGTTTCTCTCAAGTATCCGTTATGAAGTTTAATAAGTCAAGGTTGGATTAGTTGAAGACCTAGTATTTCTACGTATTATCAGTTCTAGTTTGTTTCCTATTTTCTTGTTAGTTTACGTTATGTATTTGGCTAATTAAGCCTTTGCTCTTTTCAGTTTTTATGTACACTGCAAATTTGATTTCAATTGAAAGAGAGAAAACCCTATTTGATTCAATACTTGTTATCTTGTTTGCTCTTGATATCCAACATTGTGGTATCAAAGAACCAGGCTGTGTGATCATATCCCTACCCGTGAGCTTCCTTTCTTTTGTTCAAACCCTAATCATGAGTGAGCCTACTGCAAATACCTCCATACCGGTCTTCAAGGGAGACGGATACGAACACTGGAACATCTGTATGAAAACAATTCTCATGTCAAAAGATTTGTGGGAATTTTTTGAGACGGGTGTCCCCGAAGGAAACGCTAATCAATTGAGAGAGGCCAAGAAGAAGGATGCTAAAGCCATGGCACTAATCCAACAAGGGGTAGCCGATCAATTTTTTTCAAGAATTACTGGTGCGTCAACTGCTAAAGAAACTTGGGATACCTTGAGAATTGAGTTTCAAGGTGATTCACAAGTAAAATCCGTGAAACTACAAGGTTTGAGAAGGGACTTTGAGAATCTCCAGATGAAGATGAAGAATGGAGAGATGATTGGTGACTATTTTTCAAGAGTCATGAGTATTGTAAGCCAGCAACGGGCTTATGGAGAAGCTGTAACAGATCAGAAAATAGTAGAAAAGGTTTTGAGAAGTCTGTCCCGAAGTTTGATTACGTGGTACCTTCAATTGAGGTATCATCAGACCTGTCGACTCTAACTCCGGTAAAGTTGATGGGATCTCTTCAGTCCCAAGAAGAGAGGATGTTGGGGAGAAATGAAGAAGAGAAGGCTGATCTGAAGAATGATGAACAAGCCCTTCAGGCTATGCAAAATACTAGAAGAAGCCCGGCAGATAGGGGCAGAGGTGGTGGTCAATTTAGAGGCAGAGGTAGAGGAAGATTTGGTGAAAGAGGTCGAGGACCTCAATGCCATCTATGTAAAAGATTTGGCCATTACAAGAAAGATTGTTGGTTTAATGAGGAAGAACAACATGCTAACTTGGCTGATCAAGAAGAAGAACAGCCTAGGAATGAAGATAAAATGTTGTTTGTGGCTTGTATTGATGGGGGAGATCGGTGCTCTCAAGACTTCATGCTGATGGCAAACACGGAGTCTCACACAACTAATGCCCTGTGGTTCATTGATTCTGGATGTTCGAACCGCATGACAGGAGTTAAAGAAGGGTTTGTGAGGTTGGATGAAACAGTTAAACTCCAAATAAATTTGGGTGATAAGAAGCAAGTAAAGGTTGAAGGAAAGGGGGATATACGAATCAACACTAGCAGTGGAGATTCAAAAATTTTGTGTGATGTGTACTATGCTCCCAGATTAGAGTATAACCTCTTGAGTGTAGGACAACTTATGAGAAGGGGATTTGTACTACACTTTGAGGATGATGAGTGCATCATCACTCACAAGGCAACTCGGACTGAGATGATCAGAGTCAAATTGGCCCCAAACAACATGTTCCTGCTTGATGCGGCTAAAACCAAAGATTATACAAAGCAGTCCAAAGGTGATGAGGTGTCAAGACTATGGCATGCCAGGTATGGACACTTAAATGTTGAAGGACTGAAGTTACTTCATGATAAAGGAATGGTACATGGCCTGCCTCCTATCAGGCCATACATTATTGTGAAGGGTGCATACTCGTTCCATGTGAACACTTGGCGAGCTGCTCAAAAGTTGGAACTTGTACACTCGGATGAGTACGGTCCAATGCAGATTCCAAGCCTTGGTGGAAGTAAGTATTTCATACTATTTGTTGATGACTTCTCTCATATGTGTTGGATATACTTTCTTGAAAGAAAGGCCGAAGCTTTCTCAAAATTTAAAGTTTTAAAGCCATGATTGAAAAGCAAAGTGGTAATCAAATTAAGGTGTTAAGAACTGATAGGGGTGGGGAGTATTGTTCAAATGAGTTTAACTCATTTTGTGAACTCAGTGGGATAAAAAGGGAATTAACGGCTCCTTACACTCCTGAACAAAATGGCATCTCTGAAAGGAGGAATAGGACCGTTCTAAATCTGACAAGGAGCATGTTAAGGGCAAAACATTTGCCCAATTATTTTTGGGCAGAGGCTGCAGCCACTGCAGTCCACATTCTTAACATGTCTCCGACTAAATCCCTTGATGATAAAACACCCTTTGAAGTGTGGATGAATAGAAAGCCAATTGTCCACAACATGAGGGTGTTCGGTTGTATTGCGTACGGTCTAGTTCTTGCTCAGATGAGAAGAAAGTTGGATCAAAGGTCTGAGAAAGATATTTTTATTGGGTATTCAAGTCAGTCTAAGGCTTTCATGTTGTATAATCCCATTACCAAAAAGATAAGTACAAGAAGAGATGTAGAATTTGTTGAAGAAGAACAATGGGATTGGAAGGGTAAAACTGACAATGAGTCATATTAGTTGGTTGAGGATGACTCAGAAGATTTATCGGATGAGGAGTATGTTGAGCAACCTGCTCATAACTCTGACGCCGGCCATCTTCTTTTCAAGGTGAGAATTCTTCACCTTCTTTTGTTACACCAGTTGATGCAGGGTCCCGAATTGCACCAACAGATATAAGCACTTCACCTTTAAGGGTACGAAACTTAGAAGAGGTTCTGCAATCCAGCCAATTTGCCTTGTCTACCACCGATCCTCAATGTTACAAAGATGCTAGTCAAATAAAAGAGTGGCAGAAGGCAATGAAAGAAGAACTTGATTCGATAAATCACAACAATACCTGGAAGTTAGTTAAACCTCCAAGTCACAGAAACATTATAGGGGTGAAGTGGCTCTACAAAACTAAGTTGAATCCTCAAGAGGAAGTGATCAAGTATAAAGCCAGACTTGTGGTTAAAGGCTACTCTCAAAAGGAAGGTGTTGACTTTCAAGAGACATTTGCTCCAGTTGCGAGGTTTGAAACTATCCGAATTGTTATTTCTATTGCTGCATATATGGGCTGGTCTCTATTTCAGCTTGACGTGAAGTCAGCTTTCCTAAATGGAGAGCTCAAAGAAGAGATCTTTGTGGAACAGCCGGAAGGTTATGAGATAGAAGGGAAAGAAGATCATGTATATGTCTTGTTTAAAGCCTTGTACGGCTTAAAGAAGGCCCGGGCCTGGTATGCAAAGATTGATACCTATTTTGTGTCTCATGGATATCAAAGAAGTGAGAATGAGCCGACTCTATACACCAAAAGAACTAGTGCATGTAATGTTATCTATGTGTGTATCTATGTAGATGACATTATTTACACTAGTTCTTGTTCCATGTTGGCTAATGATTTCAAACAAGGCATGATGACTACTTTCGAGATGACCGATTTGGGGTTGCTTAATTACTTCCTAGGCCTAGAAGTGAAGCAAACAAGACGAGGGGTATTTGTGTCTCAAGAAAAGTATACTGCAGAATTACTAAAGAAGTATGGGCTTGAATCAACTAATGAAGAAAGTACTCCTATGAATTCTCAAGAAAAGCTGCAACTTGATGATGGGCAGATAAGGTTAATGCTACTATGTATCGAAGCATGGTTGGTGGTCTAATGTACTTGACTCACACTAGACCTGACATAACGTTTGCTGTAAGTTATGTCTCAAGATTTATGCAGTCTCCATCCAAATTGCATTGCTGTCAAGAGAATTATGAGGTATTTGGTAGGAACAAAGAAGTTTGGTATATGGTACGGAAGGGCAGAAGATAAAAGGGAGATTAAGTTGATTGGATACTCCGATAGTGATTGGGCAGGCTGCGTAGATGATAAAAAGAGTGTTTCAGCTCAAGTGTTCTCAATTGGTAATGGTGTGGTAACTTGGAATACAAAGAAACAGCCCACAGTTGCATTGTCTAGCACTGAGGCGGAGTATGTAGCAGCCACTAGTGCTACATGTCAAGCTTTTTGGATAAGAAGGGTTCTACAAGATCTGGGCTGGGAACAAACAGAGGCTACGGTTGTGTTTTGTGACAACAAATCCACCATTTGTTTAACTAAAAACCCTGTCCTCCATAGTAGATTAAAACATATTGAGCTGAAATATCATTTCATTCGTGATATGGTGGAACAGGAAGTAGTAACGTTGGAGCATTGCACCACCAATGATCAATTAGCCGATATCCTAACCAAGGCCCTTCCTCAAGAGAAGTTTGTATTCTTCATACCTTGGAGTTATGGAATGCGAATTATGGGGGAGTGTCGGAAATAATTTACATGAGTAATTGGCACGTGCATGGGTTTCTCTCAGGTATCCGTTATGAAGTTTAATAAGTCAAGGTTGGATTAGTTGAAGACCTAGTATTTCTGCGTATTATCAGTTCTAGTTTGTTTCCTATTTTCTTGTTAGTTTACGTTATGTATTTGGCTATTTAAGCCTTTGCTATTTTCAGTTTTTATGTACACTTCAAATTTGATTTCAATTGAAAGAGAGAAAACTCTATTTGATTCAATACTTGTTATCTTGTTTGCTCTTGATATCCAACAAGAAGAAAGTTAATAACTTTGAAAATTTTGAAGATTTTTCATAAAATAAAAAATCTAAATTTTTTTTAATTTTAATTTTAACATATATAAAATCAATAATAAAGTAGCAATTAATTTAAACTTAAGAACCAGTCCAAATAAGTTGAATACGGTTGGAACCAAGTGTATATACAATTCAGTGGAATTCTAACTCATTTGTTTGTTTTACGGTTCAAATAAAACATGAACCAGTTTCATTGGTTGTATACTTGTACACTACATATATATATAGTATAGTAATATTTTATGATTAATTAAATATTGAATATGTAAGCAATGTGTACGTATCACGTTTTTCAGAACTCTTCCTCCTTTTCTTCACTTTCACCAACCATTGGATCTGTGAAGCAAGAGCTTAATTATATATATATAACCATCTATCAGTGTGTTATTTGTGAATAAGCTTTAAGTGTACGTATTCTTTTTTCCAGAGTTTCAAAAGAATTTGTTTCGCATAGTCGAAATACCACAATGGAAATGGCTGGTTCATCTAACGTTTATGCAAAAATAAACTCGAAGTATGACCTTGCATCAGCCGTTAAGGTCTCCAACTTTGTTTCAGTGAAGCTTTACTTCTATAGCAGTGCAAACGGCTATAAAATCTGGAAGGCTCAGATGCTTAACCTCATAGAGAGTCAAGAGTTGCTTCATATCATAAACGCCGAACATCCTTCTCTGCAGGTGGATGAATCAGTGATCGAGGATGTCGACATGATTTCGCAGTTTGACCAACTCGTCAAAGGTTGGATATTAAGTACTCTGGGTCAACGTATGGAATTCGGAGACCCTGGTACGGCACTAGAGGTATGGCTGAAACTGGAATCCCACTATAATCCACCAACAAGAGATACAGAAGAAGGTATGTTGTACTCCATTAACTACCTAACCCGCATATTTGACTTTTGAATTTGTATATTTTTTTAAAATATTGAAATGAAATGCAGTTGATCCTTCACAGAAACAAGACGACAGATATAACTGAGTGTAGCGACTATCAGATCTGGAAGATTCAGATGCTTTACCTCATAGAGCGTGAGAAGTTGCTTCACATTACTAATGCTGAATATTCATTTCCAGAGGATAAGGGTGTCCACATGATTCCCAAGTATGACAAACTTGTCAAAGCTTGAATTTTCACTACTATGGAGGAAGAACTGCTCGAGGATTTCGTAGGCTACTCTTCTGTACAATCTATATGGAAGCAACTGGATTCCCGCTTTAATCGACCAATAAGCTATAAAGAACAAGGTACACATTACTGAATTTTAATTATTAATTATTTTGAATGGTGATTTGATACAAGACTTTTCTATATACAAAATGAGAGCATTAATTAAGCTTTCATCATAGGTAACAACATAATTTCTCATGGCAAGTATAATGTCCTTTAATTAATTTGATTTCTCGTTGTAGGGTCGAGTGAACAGAATTTAGGTTTGGACAGGGTCGAATAATTTATTTTTTACTTCTTAACTTTTAATTTTTATATAATTTTTGAAATATTGAAATGAAATGCAGGTGTTTCAGCTGATGTTCCTGCGCTAAGAGAAGACCTGAAATATATTCAGGTATCAGCTGTTAACGTCACCAGCTTTGTTTCGGTCAAGCTTTCCGTCCACAGCAATTACAACATCTGGAAGGCTCAGATGACGTTCCTCCTAAACAGTCAGGCGTTGCTTCACATCATTGTGGTCAAAAATGTGTATACATGGGAAGGTGTTCCAGTGACTAAAAAGTATGACAACCTTGTCAAAGGTTGGATTTTTGGTACTATAAACGACCAACTGCTCAAGGATTTTGCAAGGAACGATTCGGTTCGAGAGTTATGGCAGGAGCTAAAACTAAACTTTGATTCACCAGAAGATACAAATGAACAAGAAGAAAAAGGTATGTGCTCAGTGAGCAGTAACTGCACTTTCATTTGACTGTCTCTAATATTGAATTGAAATGACATGCTTCAACAGATTCACCAAGATTTAAATTCAGAACAGAGCCCGCAATAAACGTTCCAGAAATGGAAACCACAGACAACAACAGACTAAAGAAAGGGTTGTACGAAGCTGCTGTTGTAGGGTGTTGGTGGAAAGCAAAATCGATAGTAAAAGTTCATGAGAATGCAGCCACAGAAGCGATCACTGAAAATGGAAACACAATCCTTCACTTGGCAGTTGAATTGGGCCACAACTATTTCGTTGAAAAACTGTTGGAGTTTTTGAAAGACGACAAAGATATTGAAACCCAAAATGATAAGGGTCGAACAGCTTTACACATAGCTGCAATGGTTGGTAATGCACAAGCCGCCCAATTCTTGGTTAAGAAGAGGAAGGCACTTTTGGAGATTAAAGACCATGACAGATGGTCACCATTGGATAGTGCTTTATCCCATATGAAGGTCAATATGTTTGCATATTTGTACAAATTGGCACTATCTTCTGATTTAAGCGATTATGGAACGAATAATTCGGAAATGGCTATCCAAGCTGCTATTTACACGAAACAATATGGTTAGTAGGTTGCACATCAGCTCCTAACACAATTATTTCTCCGTGCACACATGTTTCTTTTTCTACACTCTTTCTCCTCACACAAATGCATCTCATAAATGCATGCATTGGAGAAGGTCTTACCAGTAGGTTGGTAGTCATGTCAGGTTTTTGTGTCCTAAACTAGCGGGTAAATTGATATACCCGAACACAACTCATATGTTTATTCGTGTTGAAAAGACCCTAACCTGCACATACTTGAAACCATTGTTGGAATTGATCTACCCAAGACACATATTAGAGTTGATGTGGCTAGTACGTATTGATCCAAGTCGGGTCATATCCAATAACAAGCTAGACAAACACCGAGAATATTTGTTTATGTATGATATGATCATAAGTAAATGAATATTGACACTTGAGTTATTTGGAAAAAGGTTTCTAAATAAAAATGTACTTGTGTAATAAACAAATCATATGAATGATTTATGTTTTATGAGAGAACATTACATGTTGTTAATTAAGTTGGTTAAATAACAATATGTGAATAATGGTTACTAAGCATGTCACCCAACATGTAATAAGTTTTGTTATATCTTATAAATATATATATGGATATATATTTATGTTATAAAACAAAATTAATAATATTAATAATGTAAAGGAATCTCTTACACTTGATATTATTTTATTATTAAAGTTGAGGTAGTGGAGACATGCAATGGATATCATCGGTGGAGAGAAAGATGCTTTTGAATAAAACCAAGTCTTTCTCTTTCCTTCTTTGATAACACATAATTAATTATACACAAGTAACAAAGGTTTCTCTCTTCTCTTTTCCTCTTGGATTTTCGGCCAAGGAAGAAAGGCAAGGAAGAAAGGGTTATCAAGTGTTCAAATCCTAGCTAGCAGTGGTGTCTTGTTGGAGCTTGGGGTATACTAGCTTGAGGAGCTTCCATATTCAAGTTCTTGCCTTTCAATCATCATCCTTTTCACACTTCTTTGGTTACTTGAAAGGTAGTTTAACATGCATGAACTTATAGTGACATGCATGTGTTTGATAGTGTGTAATTCGTATTTGGATCCGGGTTTGGGTTTTGCATGTATTGAATTGGTTCTATACACTAAAACTAACAAGATTTAAAACTTATATCCACTGCGTTTTTGGTAAAATAAGGATTTTATCACTTTGATAATCTTGTTAAAACCCAACAATGGCATCAAGAGCCGCTTATACGAATGCATGCTTCATTAGACCCAAAATTTTTCGGTTTTATGGTGGGTTTCACCATTTGGCCAAAAATTTTAGGGGTTTTGGTTACCCCATGGTTTTTCAAGGTTATACTTTACATGCATGTGGTAATCTTGAAAAACCAAGTCATTTGGATGATTGTTTAGTTTGTTTGGACAAAACCCGAAACTTTCGGTTTGCTTAAGCTTGGCCGAAAGTTTTGAGGCAAAAGGGGAAGAACCATTTTGGTCTTGTATTATTGCATATTTGGATGTGTAATAGATGTTCATAACCTAGCCATGGCCTTGTGTTTGGTTGAATGATTGTGTTGGTTGTTTGTTCATTCGATTTGGTTGTAATATTTATTTGGGTTTGTAATCTATTTATTCATTCATATGGCTTGTAATAATAAGTAGATTAGATGTATTTCTTTTACTAGAAAAATGTATTAGGATATATTTTGTAAAAGAAGATGCATGGATGGAAGCCTAAATAAAATGATGAAGACCACAACACCGGGAGTAAACACTTGGAGCATATGGATGCGGAATCAAGTGGGAGTTCACCGACACAAGTGCATGTTCTTTTGGGTCCCTTATGAGAGACTTTTTGACACACTTATCTTCGGTCAACAAGTGTGGTCAACATTAAGAGGCTATGGTTATGAACTTGTGGTTGTGTATATTTTATGCTTGCATGGTTGATTTACTTATTATTTGCAATATGGTTTGCTTAACAACTTAAAATCAACTAGCATAAAATTGGTTCCTTAGAAATCGTTAGGTAATAAAAATTGGTTTTATTAATAGCTAATGATTTCATAATAAAATGGGTTTTATTAAAAGGAATTTTGAAAATGGGTTTTTCAACTAAGTACCATACATTTGAATGCATGCAAATGAAAGGTACAATAAATAGTTTTCCAATCTAGAATTTAGAAAACTAAAATCCCTTTTAAAAACAAGTTAAACATCATCCTTTTATACGACACTTAGCCACTTGTAGACTTGATAGTGGGTTAGGATCACCTAAGCACTTTTAAGAAAACTTGTGATCTTAAGGTGATTTTACAAGTACTTTTGGCATTAGGATCACCTAACCACTTGTATGAGTAAACTCACACGTGTGTATAAGTAGGACGACTTGATTTGAATCCATAACTATAGGATCACCTTAACATGGCGTTCAAAGGTGTTGATGGGATTTAACATACCAACTAAACATATGATGTTTAACCGATCCCATAAAACTAGAAGTTGCAAAGGGTTGCAATTGTCAAACGTTGACTACCTTGTTAATTCGAATAGTAGGATAAAGGTCACCTAACTACTATTTGAATGAAATGTTGGGTTCTAGATTTTAATCAATAATTGTCTTGGAGACATTAAAGGGTATTAAAGATTAAAATTTTATTAATATCGAAAATACTAATTTGAACTTTGTTAAAATTCTATTAGATGGCCGCAAACAACGCACCGAACGCAATTATCCCACACGTGCATAATCTATCACTAAGATCCATTCTGGATAAGGATCGTCTAAACTTTAACAACTTCATGGATTGGTATCGAAACTTGAGAATTGTTCTCAAGCAAGAAAAGAAGTCTTATATTTTAGACGATCCTATTCCCGATGAACCCGATGTCAACAACTTGGATGCCTATGCGGATTGGCTGAAATACAACGAGGATTCGGTGCAAGTTTCTTGCCTCATGTTGGGAACAATGATTCCCGAGATCCAAAAGGATTTCGAGAATCATGGGGCGTATGACATGATTACCCAGCTTAAGGAAATGTTCCTTACTCAAGCTCGGGTTGAGCGATTCGAAACGGTTCGAGCGCTTCATGCATGTCATATGGAAGAAACCCAATCTGTTTCATCTTATGTACTTAAGATGAAGAGCCATATTGATCGGCTTGAACGGCTTAACTGTCCCGTCTCAAAAGAGTTAGCCACGCATTTTATCCTAAATGGCTTAACTAAAAGGTTTGAGACATTCGTCATGAACTACAACATGAACGGATGGGACAAAAGCATTAGTGAGCTTCACGCAATGCTTAAGACAGCCGAAGCCGGCATGGGTAAAAAGGTTTTACCCATTCTTGCGATCAATGAGGGTGGCTCAAAGAAAAGGCATCACCCGGAACCAAAGGCAAGGGTTGCCGTTGGCAAGGGGCAAGTCAAGAAGGGGTTCAAGGGAAAGGCAAAGGCGGAACCAAAACCAAAGAAGCTAAAGGTTAGCGCTGAGGATCCGTGCTTTGGTTGTGGTGAGATAGGTCATTGGATGAGAAACTGTCCGACCTATCTCAAGGAGTTGAAAGCTAAGAGGGATGCGGGGCAAACCTCAGGTACAACTTTCATGATTCACATTGATCTTAATATTATTTCTTCTAACACATGGGTATTGGATACCGGATGTGGAACTCATATATGCAATTCATTGCAGGGGTTCAAAAGAAGAAATGAAGTGAAGAAAGGAGATATAAGTCTTTTCATGGGCAATGGAGCAAAGGTTGACGTCCAAGCCCGATGAGATTATGTTTTAAAACTTCCAAATGGTTTGGAAATTATTTTGAAAAACATTTTATATTCCCCTAGTTTGACTAGGAATATTATCTCTGTTTCTGTATTAAGACAATCTGGTTATGACTTTAAGTTTGTTGATAATGGTATTTATGTTTTCATGGATAATTTCTTTTATTTTAAAGCGATGCCGTTTAATGGCATTTATGAATTAATTCATGATGACTCATACATTGATATCTCGTTGTACCAAGCTAACACCAAAAGACTCAAAATGGATTTGAGTAATACTTTTCTTTGGCATTGTCGTCTTGGTCACATAAACAAGAATCGTATTCATACACTTCGAAAGAATGGTCTTTTGAAATCAAATGTTGATTCATTTGATGAATGTGAATCTTGTTTATTGGGAAAGATGACCAAAGAGCCCTTTAATGGAACAAATGAGAGGGCGAAAAACTTATTAGGTATCATACATTTGGATGTATGTGGACCTTTTAGGACAATGACAAGAAATGGTGAAAGATACTTCATTACCTTTACCGATGATTATAGTCGCTATGGGTATGTGTTCTTGTTAAGACACAAAAATGAGGCCTTTGAAATGTTCAAAGTCTTCCAAAATGAAATACAAAATCAACTCAACAAAACAATCAAAGTACTACGTTCTGATAGAGGAGGTGAATACCTCAATGATACGTTTCTAGAACATCTTAGGAGTTGTGGGATTGTCTTACAACTTACTCCACCTGGAACACCACAACATAATGGTGTGTCCGAGAGGAGGAATCGAACTTTATTGGACATGGTTCGATCCATGATGGCTAAAAGCTCATTACCTCTATCATTTTGGGGTTTCGTTGTGATCTCCGCTGCCCGTATTTTAAATACGGCACCAACCAAGAAAGTGGATAGGACACCTTTTGAAATATGGCATGGAAAGGCTCCAAAATTTTCATATTTAAAGGTATGGGGTTGTGAGGCTTATGTTAAGATCTACACCCCTAACAAGCTTGAATGTCGATCCACTAAGTGTATATTTGTAGGATATCCCACGGATTCGATGGGATATTATTTCTACAATCCAAGCGAGCATAAAGTGTTTATAGCTCGAAAGGCTAAGTTCTTGGAAAGAAGGTTCCTTATGGAAGGAACTGATAGAACTGTAGAACTCGAAGAGGATCGAGAACTACAAGCCGATACACGTTTGGTTGACACTAGCAATCAACAAGAGGTTGTTGAGGATGATCAAATGGTTGATCAAAACACACAAAACATTCGCAAATCTGGTAGAGTTAGCACCCCACCTGAGAGATATGGATTTTTCATGGATGGATGCTACGTGGTAGATTCGCATGAACCCACCACATACCGAGATGCAATGTCGCAATCTGATTGTGACAAATGGCTAGAAGCCATGAATGTTGAGATGCAATCCATGCATGACAATCAAGTATGGGACTTGGTTGCTCCACCTCTAAATTCCAAACTCGTCGGAAGTAAGTGGGTTTTCAAGAAGAAAACTGATATGCATGGAAACTTGGATACTTATAAAGCTAGACTTGTAGCAAAGGGTTTCACTCAAACTCAAGGGGTTGATTATGATGAAACTTTCTCGCCCGTGGCAATGCTAAAGTCTATTAGGATATTGTTTGCCATAGCCGCATATTATGACTATGAGATATGGCAAATGGATGTCAAAACTGCTTTTCTAAATGGGCATCTTAATGAAGATGTTTATATGGTTCAGCCTGAAGGTTTTGTTGATCCACAACATCCTAACAAAGTATGCAAGTTGAAGAAATCAATCTATGGATTGAAACAAGCATCTAGAAGTTGGAATCACCGTTTTGATGATGAAGTTAAGAAATTTGGATTCATCCAAAACGCTGATGAAGCATGTGTGTATAAGGAAGCTAGTGGGAGCATCATAACCTTTCTGGTATTATATGTCGATGACATATTACTGTTTGGAAATGACATTCCAACCTTGGAAGGTGTAAAAGCCTGGCTTGGAAGCTGTTTTTCCATTAAGGATCTTGGTGAAGCCACCTATATTCTAGGAATAAGGATCTATAGGGATAGATCAAGGCGGTTGATAGGTTTGAATCAAAGTGCATACATAGACAAGATCTTGAAAAGGTTCAAGATGGAAAACTCTAAGAAAGGTTTGGTACCTATTCAAAGAGGAACGATGTTGAGTGCTTCTCAATGTCCAAGCTCAAAGGATGAGCAAGACAAAATGAGTGGTATCCCATATGCATCTGCTATAGGATCCATCATGTATGCCATGATTTGCACTAGACCGGATGTGTCATGCGCCTTGAGCATGACAAGTCGATACCAACAAAATCCGGGAACTAGCCATTGGATGGCTGTTAAGAGCATATTGAAATACCTTAGAAGGACTAAGGATATGTTTCTAATATATGGCTCTGGTGAGGAGGAACTCGTTGTAAAGGGTTACACTGATGCGAGTTTCCAAACTAATCGAGATGATTCTCGATCACATTCGGGATATGTTTTCGTTCTCAATGGTGGTGCTGTCTCATGGAAGAGTGCAAAACAAGATGTGGTAGCCTTATCCACCACTGAATCAGAATACATCGCCGCCTCATTGGCAGCTCAAGAAGCTGCATGGATTAGAAAGTTCATTACCGATCTAGGGGTAGTCCGTACCATTCAGGACCCTCTAGAAATCTTTTGTGACAACGAGGGTGCGATTGCTCAAATCAAGGAACCCCGCGCACATCAAAAGACTAGGCACATTGAGCGGAGATTCAACTACATAAGGGATGAAGTTGAAAATGGAAAGATATGTATTCGCAAAGTTCACATTGATCAAAACATTGCGGACCCACTCACGAAACTCCTTGAAAGGCCGAAGCATGAGGGTCATACTTGCGCCTTAGGATTTCGATATTCTAGTGATTGGATTTGATCAAAATTTGTATTTGGATATTGGAACAATTTTATTTTAACTCAATCATATGGTTTTGGTTATGGTCATGTTCTTGAGTTATGTTCCATTTTAGTATGTTTAAATCCGTGAATAATTTGAATTATTCTAAACGTCCGTAGTTGTTCATATTTGTGGGAACAAATGTGAAAGTAAGACTATTATGAACATTGGATTTGTAGATATTCATGAGGTATGAATATAGCAAAGGGTTACTGCCAAGGTTCATAGATATTTATGGGATAAATATTGGACTGACCCGCTCTCAATTTTACTGCATGGAATCCTTGGGATTTGTGATCATAAGTAAATTTGAGTAAAGGCGAACTTCATAGTATCCTCCGACCTGAGATACATATTGGGTCTTGATATTCATCCACTATTATGCTTTGACTTAGTTCTTCGCTGCTCTGAAATGTGTCAGTACATAAGGCTAAGCTCAAGCATAGTACAAGGTGATAGTGAGAGACGTATGTAGTCAATATGGGATTTGTCCCTCTTATTCGTTGAGAGTTAAATGTCTAAGGCATGACAAGTTAAATCAATAGAGAATGATCACTCTGTGTCTCTGGATTTAACATAACATTTGTGGCAAAAGGATAAATGATGGTTTCACCTAAATCATTTTCAAGTATGGGACTTGAAAGGGATGATGTTATTGAATGGCACTTCGTCATGCGTATTAGGGGTAGTAAACCGTAGTTAGGCGGTATTTGCTACTTGCATCAATCTTCTATGTATCTTGTGCAAGTGGGAGATTGTTGGAATTGATCTGCCCAAGACACATATTAGAGTTGATGTGGCTAGTACGTATTGATCCAAGTCGGGTCATATCCAATAACAAGCTAGACAAACACCGAGAATATTTGTTTATGTATGATATGATCATAAGTAAATGAATATTGACACTTGAGTTATTTGGAAAATGGTTTCTAAATAAAAATGTACTTGTGTAATAAACAAATCATATGAATGATTTATGTTTTATGAGAGAACATTACATGTTGTTAATTAAGTTGGTTAAATAACAATATGTGAATAATGGTTACTAAGCATGTCACCCAACATGTAATAAGTTTTGTTATATCTTATAAATATATATATGGATATATATTTATGTTATAAAACAAAATTAATAATATTAATAATGTAAAGGAATCTCCTACACTTGATATTATTTTATTATTAAAGTTGAGGTAGTGGAGACATGCAATGGATATCATTGGTGGAGAGAAAGATGCTTTTGAATAAAACCAAGTCTTTCTCTTTCATAATTAATTATACACAAGTAACAAAGGTTTCTCTCTTCTCTTTTCCTCTTGGATTTTCGGCCAAGGAAGAAAGGCAAGGAAGAAAGGGTTATCAAGTGTTCAAATCCTAGCTAGAAGTGGTGTCTTGTTGGAGCTTGGGGTATACTAGCTTGAGGAGCTTCCATATTCAAGTTCTTTCCTTTCAATCATCATCATTTTCACACTTCTTTGGTTACTTGAAAGGTAGTTTAACATGCATGAACTTATAGTGACATGCATGTTTTTGATAGTGTGTAATTCGTATTTGGATCCGGGTTTGGGTTTTGCATGTATTGAATTGGTTCTATACACTAAAACTAACAAGATTTAAAACTTATATCCGCTGCGTTTTTGGTAAAATAAGGATTTTATCACTTTGATAATCTTGTTAAAACCCAACAACCATTTTGACCCAATCAATTATATACATGAGTCAACAGATTGTGAGGTTAAACGCGTTGATGGGTTGTCATCTAGGTTTAAACGAATTACAATAAATAGGTTAAACGAGTCATAATGGGTTCGTGGGTAAACCATATAAAATATAACTTTTTTATTATTATTTTTAATGTAATTATAAATGGGTAGATGGTTTAGTTACTTGGTTTAAATATGTCAATATGAACATGTTTGTCTATTAAACATATTATACATGAACACAACAACCCAAAACAAAACACTATTATTTTTTTAATGTTAGGTTCGGGTCATGCAAAGAATCAACACTCTAAGTTATTACGTCATGTGACTGAAAGTTTCAATAATTTAAAACGTGCTCGTACTTTCTCCTATTAATTCGTGCAGCTTTAGCGAGGACATTGCTCGAAAATTTTCCACAACGTGATTATGAAGGGACGTTGATGGCAATAACTATAACCTTCCCAACTGATCTTGGCTTCATAGAGTCATTAATCTATCCATGTATTTCTCTTAACTTGTTTACACAAATAATTCAATACACCATGTAGATACATTAACTTAGACACATTTATTCTACTATGTTTTTCTTGCAGCTTTTAAAAATGTCCCCAAGAAAGGAGTCTTAACAGGTTCTTGACTATTATACCACAATATCTCCGTTAAATGTGTCGATGGCATCGGATGGGTAATGTTTAGCTGTAATGACATGTGTAACAGATGGTTAAGGAAATTTTCCATGATATTACTTGGTGAGCGTCCAAATATATATATATATACACACACTTGACACTAGTTCTATTTGTATCTAAAAAGCTTTGCTTATTTCTTGTGTAGTCTCAATAGCCACACTTTATCTTATAATATATCAGTTGATTTGCATCCTCTTTCTACTACTTCATTTAACCTTCTCTATGGTGTATTTCCTTTTATGGAAGGTTTTAGTAATTACAGGTAAGTGACTTGAGATAATGAATTAATGTCCACTAACTATTCAATCATCATTTTGTACCTTCATTTTTTAATGTGTAGTGCGTCCAATCAAGAGTATAGAGAAGAAGAAAATTGATTATGAAGAAGCAAATAAGATTTTGAGCTTCATATGTAATCAGATGGGCACATCAAACAACGATTACAGAGAACCAATTCTTGTCACTACAACAAAAAGGGCTATTTAGTACGCACAAAGTGTCCTAAAATGCTATTTTATAGGACCTTTCATTTAATAGGACCAACGAGAAAAGCGTTTCATGTAAAGGGGTCGTAATAAGTCTTGGAACTCAAAAAGCGTCCTGATATCCCAAATAAGATTATGAAACCAATTTTATGATCGCATAATATATCCGTTAACAATCCAAAAAATGTCCCAATAAAAACATATTAGGACACTTTAACAATGTTCTAACACATGCTTACCTAATTGTAAACTTTTGATACACATACAAGCGTCCTTAAAAATTAATTCATAGGACCCTTATGATGGAACATTATACTACCAAGAAAAGAGTCCTAACATCCCAGACAAGATATTATGAAACTAAATTTTATGGTCGCGTAATATGTTTATGAACAACTTAAATAGCGTCCTAAAAACATATTATGATACTTTTACAGTGTTCTAACGTTTAATAGGACAAAAATTCGAAGTCCTAACAAATCATATTATACAACACTCTTTTAAACATCCGCACACACAATTTTACGATAAGGTTATGGACATCCAAATAATGATTTTTATTAAACAATAAAAAGACTATCAACATATATAATCCTGATAGTTATTATGTATAACATCAACAATTGAAAGAAATAAAAATTCATTATATTAAATAAGCAAGCTAATTCATAGCTTAAAAAAACTAAACATAAATAAGTTATAACATCATCCAACATAAACTCTTGTAACATTCAAGAAAGAGATTAAAAACAATAAAATATACAAGCATCATAAAAATCCCGAGTCATCTTGCGTCCTCAATCCTCACGGACTACCTACAAATAAACCATCCATGTATAATATATATATATATATGTTGATTTTTAGTATTTTTTTTATAGTTTTCGGATATATATATATATATATATATATATATATATATCCAAAAACTATATATATCCGAAAACTATAAAAAAATACTAAACAACGACATTTATAACTAGTAGTACGTACCTTTAAATCAAACAACAATAAACGCACCTCGTGAAGTTGGAGCGACTCGTACAAAGTGCATCTAAAATGCAAATTAAAACAAAAGAACAGTTTGTCATTTTACTAATATTGAACCTGATGAGAGATCAAAAGAATAGTTTGTCATTTTACTAAATAGATAACAAACCTGGTTAAAATTCTTAAAGTTCATTTGTGAACCTTGTCAAAAGTTAGCCAATAGCAAAAAAGTGTGTTTTGCAAAGAAAAATTACTAGTCACATTAATACATTATGTTTCAAAGCCATTAAAACAATAAACATTCAAATCTTTATAGCACACACAGAGCCATAACTTCGCACAAAATAGGTGAGCCCAAAATAAAACAATTAAACAAAACACAGCTTGTTAACATATCCTCAATTTGTTAGCTAAACCACAAGATCATCAAAATTGACCAACCCAAATATAGATAGCATTAAAAAAACATACATTAAACCTAAACAAAGAGCTTCAAATAGGGGTGTTCAAAATCGGATATCCATAGCCTCGGATATCCTAAACTTCGAATGGTGGATTTCACTGTCAAAATTCATATCCAATAGTTTGGATATCCGAAATTTGGATATTTAAATTTCTGATATCCCTGGCCATTTAGATATTGAAACGGATATTCAAAATGTAAAAGGAAATAAAAAACATGAAAACTAATCTTTACTCATTTAAGCTCAAATTTAGCCTAATCTGGTGTAATTAATCAAAGAAAGCTAATGAACAACTAACAGATCCAATACTAGATTAAACATACCACCAATTAATGAAATAATAGTTAAAATACAAGAAAAAAGAACTATAATCAGATAAAAATTGCAAACTGTGAAACCCTAGTTTATGAAGATGAATAAGCTATATCTTTCAAAACATACCAATTGGCGACACATCGAGGAGCGGAAGCAGTGGTTGTGGCCGGTGGTTGTGCTTGCTGGCCAGAAGGGAACGAGAGAAGAGAGACGCAGGCATCTGGATAGAGATTAGGAATTAGGGGAAAAAGAAGAAGAAGATGAAAATTAATAAGAGGAGAGGAGACGATTGCATCAAGTGACATCAGCGAAGACCAGAGCTATACGTGATGAAGTTTGCGTCGGTAACACAGATAGAGATATGGGATGAAAATTAGGGTTAATGAAGGGACATGAGATACATTTAAATATATTAAGAAAATATAGCCAGTTCTGTTTAAAGATGGCACGTTTGTTGTGTATGTGCCAAAAATAATCATTTCCACTCACTATTTTTATTTTTTTTATTATGACACTTAAATAATGACATACAAAAATGTGTGTCATAATTCTTTTAAATTTTGAAAAGGATGACACTTTTTCTATGACAAACGTTTTTGCATGTCATAAAATAGTGTGTGTTATAATATGTATGTCATTAAGGCATATTTTCTAGTAGTGATATTTCGCTACGGATTTCAATTGCGACGAAATATATGTAGCTAAAGCGTAGCAAATTGTATTCATAGCTAAATCATAGCTAATTCGTAGCAAAATTTGCTATCAATTATGTCCGTAGCAAAAAGTCTATAGCAAATACCTATTTTTGTAGTAGTGTATCCTATTATGGTGTATTACAAAAACACCAAAATGGTTAAACATCATGTAAAGGTTAAAATTATAAGACCCAAGTGTCAAGTGTCATATTAAGTTATGTTATATTAAAACTCTAGCGAATAAGCGTCCTATAAAACATATGTTTTATGACTACAATATCAAGTGTCCTATTACGGTGTATTATAATAACACCACAATGATTAAGCATCCAATAAAGGTTAAAGTTATAAGACTGAAGTGTCAAGTGTCCTGTTAAGTTATGTTATAATAAAACTCTAGCGAATAAGCGTCCTATAAAACAAATGTTTTATGACTCGAATATCAAATATCCTATTACGGTGTATTATAATATCACCACAATAATTAAGCGTCTTATAAATGTTAAAGTTATAAGACCATAGTGTAAAATGTCCTATTAAGTTATGTTCTTATATGACTTCGACTAGAAAGGGTCCTATAACACCGAACATTTATGACTTAACTACAAAGTGTCTTATTAACTTATGCTATAATAAGACCTCCAGTGATCAAGTGTCCTATTACATTACCACATAATGGGACACTAACAAATACATGTCTTATATATTACTTTATTAAGATTACATTTTAAGTGTCTTATTAAGTTATATGATAATACGACCCCAAAAAATCATCCATCCTATTAAATAACTTTTTAGGACACCGGTTCCGTAGCGTATATTGTAAAAGGACCCCAAATGTTCATTTGTCCTATTAAATAGATTTTAGGACCCTATTTTACAAGCGTGCCACACAAAAGGTCCTAAAAAGCCCTTTTTGTTGTAGTGTTGAGGCAGTGCGTCAAGGTACCTATGAGGTTGTTGATGAAATTATTTTTAAGTCACCTGATGCAATCAACTATAAGGATGAAGAAGGGCATAACATTATTCAGCTAGCGGTAATAAACCGTTCCGAAAAGGTGTACAACCTTATCCATCATGTAATTGAGCGAATAGAATCTTACAGAACAAAAGAGGATTCTTTTAAAAACAATCTTGTTCACTTAGCTGGAAGATTGGCACCTTCATTTGTACTCGGTCGTACTACAGGTGCAACACTTCAACTACAACGTGAGCTTCTATGGCGTGAGGTATGTCACAACTCAGATATCAGTCATTATCTTGCAGAACTCAAACTCGGTTAAATTTTACAGGAAGTCGAGAAGCTCATGGTTCCTCTAGAACTTATAAGAAAAAATAAGGGTGGGGAAACACCAGCAGATGTGTTTACCAAGGAACACCAAGACTTGATGAAGCAAGGAGAAGCTTGGATGAAGACAACAGCCGAATCTTGTAGCATCACCGCTGCATTAATCGTCACAGTCGTATTTGCAGCAGCAATCACTGCACCAGGTGGAAGCGATCAACAGTCCGGCATCCCTGTGTTCAAAAAAGAAAGTGCATTCACTATCTTTGCATTATTCAATGCATTCTCACTATTCACAGCAGCTACATCATTATTACTTTTCTTATCAATACTCACTACAGGTTTTTCCGAAAGAGATTTTCTGATCAGTTTTCCAAGAAGGTTGATTTTAGGTCTTCTCACATTATTCCTCTCTACAACTGCCATGATTGAAGCCTTTGGTGCAATATTCTACCTTGTCTTTTGTGATCATTTTCAGTCGCTTCTGACCACTTGATGTTTTTTTATTCCAAAAACTTAAACCGAGACCAAAACCAAGGAGTGGTTGTAATAGGAACGGAGGCCCAGTTGAATCACGTATGTTAGGTCTGGTTTGCGTCTTTTAAGGAGTGGTCTTGTTTTGTCTCATGGGTTTTTATGTGAGTTTGTTAATCCGGGTTATGTTTAATGTCTAGCAGGTTAACTGGCCTGATGAAAGTTGCCCAATATTCACCTCAGTGTTTTTGCATTGCAGCCTCATAATTAATGTATTAGATCATGTTGACCATTATTAATCAACAGCCCTTCATAGTAGACGTGCACAAATCGGGTTCACCTTGAAAACCCGAACCGGTTCGGAACCGGTTTTTTTTTACACCAGGTAGAAAATGACACCGGTTCCAGTAAGGAACCGGTTCGGTTCCCGACCCGAACCGATGCCCAGAAATGCAAACTTTTAGGAACCGGGTAGGGTTGGAACCGGGACCGATTATTACGTAAAAACCGGTTCCACCGGTTTTTTTTGAAATTAAAACATTATAGCCGTTAGAAACCGGTTCCAACGGCTATATAGCCGTTTTTGACCTTTGGAACCGGTTTTATTACTATATATAGCTAATTTTCATTCTATAAAAATATATGTATGAGTGGGTACTTGTTAAATCACTTCCAAAACTATAAAACACACTCCAAAACACAATTAAGCTTAAACCGACAACAAATGGCAATTAATGACGACGTTGTTATGGTGATCGAAACAACAAGATGCCCCGATGTTTGGGTTCATTACGATTTGTGTCTAATGACCGACTCACATGAGATGGCACGTTGCAAATATTGCTCGAAGTTTCTTATAGCAGGGTCCAACTCAACATTACGAAAACATACGAATAAGTATTGTTGAGAGAAAAGAAGTTTGGATGCTAAAAAAGCGGAAGTGGGAGAATTGTCCGGCTCTACAACCCAAAAATAAGTATTCTCGAATTAAAACGACGGACTTTGTTTTTTAAGTTTTAGTTGTTATGTTTAGTATCGTTTATGTTTTAATAATGTTTGTAATAGTTATTGTTTAAATAAATAAAATGTTCGTCGTTATTAAAAAAGTAACAAAAAATTAATCATGAGTAACAAAAGTAATTATAATTAAACAAATCAAAACTAAATATTAGTTGAACAGGTTACAAATAATTGTACTAAAACAAATAAAAAACACAAATTACAACTCTTCTTCGTCTTTATTCTCGTCTTCACCCTCGTCTTCGTTATCGGAAGAAACCCCGTCCTCCGCCTCCTCATCATGAATATGACGCTCTATTGGTATTTCGTCTTCAAAGTTCGCCTTGTGTTGTACACGATTCACCGCATCCAAATGGTCCTTTAAGCAAATGCAAACCTCTAGAGACTCGGGAGTTAATTTTGTTCTTCGCATAGATAACACCCTCCCACTAAAAGAAAAAACCGATTCGGAAGCAACCGTTGAGGCTTGTACGGCAAGCAAATCACGAGCCATGGCGGATAGAATGGGAAATTCGTTTTGTTTACCTTTCCACCAAGCCAACAAATCAATATTGCGAATTTCGTCGACCGTTGCTCCCTCAACATAGTTTGCTCCACTATATCGACCAAGTTCGCTAGTTGGTGTGTTTCCTCTTTGCCTCTTAGATGCCGATTCATGAATCCCATTCATCAAGTTTATAAGTGGGTCATTGCACGGCCTACTAGTTGTTTTTTTTCACAAAAGACGATCTCGTGCTTGGACCATACATTTGAAAATAATGGTCATAAAGGTCTTGAAGGTTTTTGTTGAACTTTTCCTTCTCTTCCGTCGACAACTTCGGGTCGATCTCGTGCATACCTAAGTTGTCGAATATTTCCTCAATCGTTGTCTCAACCCCATTAACATTCCAATAGGGGTTTAATGCGGCGGCACAAGTAAAGACCGGCGGTATGTTTTCAAAATATTTTATGAATTTTTCCTTCATCACCGCAACAATATTCTTGAAGAGTTTGTTCTTCTCCGCAAAGCTTTTAAAAACACAAGACATATAGTACAATTCTTGCAAAACCCAACAACTAGTAGGGTAATAAACTCCCGATAATTTTGTTGTTGACTTTTTGAACACGTCAAGATACTCCAACAAATAACCGACTTGGACCCAAATACTTTCCGGAAACATATCGGCCTCGCGTTCTTCAACAAGATTGTTATGTCGAGTTGGACCCTGCTTTAAGAAACTTCGAGCAATACTCCAACAAATTACCGTTGGAACCGGTTACAACGGCTATTTTGTGTCTCAAAAACCGGTTCCACCGGCTATATTACCGTTGGAACCGGTTCCAACGGCTAGTTTGACCTGTGTTTGACTTTTCAAAAAAAAAAACCCGCCGGAACCGGTTTTTTCGGATAGGAACCGAACCGGTTACAATTAGGAACCGGGTTGGAACCGATGGGGACATACAAATAGGAGAACCGGGTACGAATTTCGGGTACAAAAATACCCAAACCGGGTATTGGGCCAACCGGGTAGGAACTGGAACCGGTTCTGGTTCGGTTCCACCAGTTAGGTTTCGGAACCGGTTTTTTGTGCACGTCTACTTCATAGTGGTTACCCCTAGTTCAATTTCTAGTTTGACTTTATTTAATTAACCGTGCTTCAATCTTCATTTTTTTATTCCAGAAGGAAAATAAATTGCGTTTTAAGAGACTGATTATTCGCATCTTGGCAGGGCAGTCTGCATGGTTATGTTAAAAAATATTGTGCTTTTAACATTGTAACCGGTAAGTTTGCAGCCATAACGGAAATATCCTCTTTCTGTATCCGTTTACATATCTGAGCCTCGTTTCACACTTTTCTGGCTACTCTAGTGTGCTATACTTGAGCCCTCGCCATTTAATTCCTCTAGACAAAATGCCGATTGCCGGTTGGTTTTGACTTACATTAATCGCTTTGGCCTGAAATCCAGTTTGTGCACCTTCACAATCACCAATACCTTTATACCACAGTCGTATTTTTACTTTATTTAGTGAAACGTTTTTTTTTTTTTTTAGATTTGTATCCACTTTTCAACCACAAAATTATATCGATGAATCCATTGTGGTGGTGACAATGATAATTATGATGATCATATAACAGTTGCTGTTTGACATTGCATATAGTAATCCTGACCAATTTTCTTATGAATGCTTCAACTTGGGTATGTTTTATGGTTATCAGGTTAAGTGGGCCGATTGAAATTATACCTTGTAAGTCATTTGAAGCCTATGATGAAAAACTCCAATGTATTTCAGCTAATCTGCATCTCGGCAGGGCAGCTTCATTGATAATTGTATGTTTGCAGTCGTGGCAGCTTTATGGATGTATTGCATTTCTTCCATATTACTTCTGTTCTAATTGACGTCCTATTTTGACTTTATTTGGTCAACTGTGTCTCTTTGATGCTGTGATTTTTTAAAAAAACAACATTATGGATTGAAATACGTTTTTCAAATACCCAAAATTACACTGAATTATGGGGAAGATCGCAGCTGAAGTTGTTAAGAATATTAACCAAATTTCTTATCATCACAATCAACGGCTGGAATGGGTCATAACGTGAATTCGAATACGGGTCTGGTTACATCCGTGGATCCAAAGCGTGGGCCGGGTTTATTTTTTGAATTCGGGCCTAACTCGTCTGCTGGGAAAGGTGTCTTCAAGATTAATGAGTAGTAGGAAGTTATTATTATGTGTTTCCAACAAACAGAGAGCTGAAGATAAATGGCTGTGATGGGTAACAAAACTTTAACTAGTTACTTCAATTTCTAATCAATATTAATCTGTTGAGTTGTTCAAGAATGTAATCTGAAGATCTGGTTGCATAATTTGTATAGAGAAGTCAAAATCTAGGGTTATTTTGGATCATAAGAAAGACCAGGTACAAAAGATGGACAATTAATCAATGAACATTGCAGCACAAACGTTTACTTTATGTGATCTTTTCTGCTGCAACAAAGAATTTTAGGCCCGGGTATTTGTTAGGAGAAGGTGGTTTCGGGCATGTCTACAAAGGTCGTTTGTTTATTTTCCAAGTTTTGGATAGTGTTCTAGACAATAGATCATGTTTATTTGTTAGCGGGTTTGTTTTCCTAGGTTTTAGAAGTCAAAGTACGTGTTTATGGGCCTATACAATCCGCTTAGCAAATCAAATTAATTTCTCATTGATTTGTGGATAAGCTGCTCGTAGTAGACTTATTAGCAAGGTGATCGTGTATTCTCGTTTTGTTCAAGTGCATGAGGGTTCGCCTTTAGGTCCAGAGGCGTTTTGTCGGGGCGTTTATTTATAACCAAGTTTCAAATTATATAGTTTGGGTTTTAAGAGTGGTTCCTCTGATCAAACTGAAATCCTATGTTGACTTTAGTTAGTCAAATATTGCTCTTTGAAATTAAACATAATACGCGTATATGCTGTAATTTGAACCATCTCCTTTAATACCTCGATAATCTTATTTGTAACGCTAATTATATATAACTTTTTGTGAATGCAAGGAGCTGCACAATGCTAGCTAAGTTGAGATTATCTAATTAACTCATATTCAAGGAATTACGTATTAATCCCTTTTCTTTGATTTGGGATGTTATACGGGTTAAATGGGCTGATGAAAGTATGCATCTATTAACTTTGCAGCCTCATAATGAATGTATTAGATCATGTTGACCTTTATACTCAACAACACTTTAAAATGGGTAACACCCCCCCTCCCCCCCCCCCCCCTCCTTCCAAAAAAAAAAAAGAAAAAAGGAAAAGAAAAAACAAACACACACGTGCGCGTTCATATTGAAGTCCTAGTTTAACTTTATGTAGTCAATGGTGGTTCTTTGACGCCTAAGATTTACAGAAATCAATATTATGCATTATAAATAGATACTAGTACACTAAAATATTACTCTAATCGTATTTTTCTGGTAAAATTAAAAAAGGAGATAGGATTCGTTCAATTTTTTGTTCCTGAAGGATGAACATTTGTTGCATTTTTCTTGGCGGTGCTGATGAAGTTCATTCGCTTAAGTGGATTTGAACAAAGTTGAGATCATCCTAACTTTGGTGGGGTGGGGGTGGGAATCTTCATGGCAGGGATGGACATAGAGAGATAGCAGGGGTATCCGCTACCAATCAACTTTACGCCTATAGTGTAAAAATACAATTTCAGTCAGTTTTCAAGTTTCGTTACCCCTGAAAGTTATAATGTTACCCCTATGTGTTTTAAGCTCAACCAATTTAAAAGTTTAACTCAGCTAAAGCCCAAGAAAGTATAAAGTCCAAACAAATAAAACTCATTTATTAACCCTTAAAAAAACTCTTAATTGAAACATCATCAGAGGCAGTAGCAGCAATCGCCATTCACAATTCACTCCATCAAAATTCAATCAACCACCCTACCACCAACCTGATTCCTTCTTGAACCACTCTGGCACGACGGCACTCCACCACGATTCGACTGTGCTTAGTCCTCAATTTAGGTATTCTTATAACTAAAATTTTAATTGTTTATATGAATTCATTGTTAATTTGAAATTGTTTATTAACAATTGAATAATTGATTATGGTTTTTTGGATTTTTGGATAATATAAACTGGAAATTGGAATTTATTAGGGATTTAGTGTTTATGTCCAAATTGAAATTGATTAGGGATTTAGAGTTTATGTGTAAATTGGAATTAATTTTTAGGTTTATGGTTAAATTTTGTTTAGAGAACTTGGAAGATGAGTAAATAAAGTCTTATTAGCAATCTTTTTAAACGACAAAGAGAAGAAAATATTGTTGATATCGGTCCAACATCAAGATTAAATATTATTCATACTCCATGTTCAAATATTGTTGATGATATGCAAGAAAATGAAGATATCGATCCAAGTTCAACTAATGATGTACATGCAAATAATAATTTTAGTCAAAATATTCCTTCGGCTTCAAGACCTTCAATATATTCAACAATCGATTTGAATGACCTTCCTTCCGATCCTTCTGATAGACCATCTATTGCTAGTTATCATCCTAATTGTAACAACTGCCAAAAATTAGACTAATTTGGTAATTATCTTAACCATAATCACGTATTAATTAGTGAGATAAATATATAAGAATAATATTTCTACCTAAAGCCTTTGATTTTAGTTGAGTTTTAAAGTATGGAACCCGAAAAAGTTCAATTTTGTCGTGTATTACAGATTGACACCGGGTAATGACTCAAAACAAATAAATTCATAAACGTGTCAAGATGACCTCGAAAAATTAAATTTTATGTTAGGATATTAGAGATAGTATATAAACTTAATTTTAGAAGGTTCGAATCGCAAAAATTAGAAAATAAGTAACCGAAAGACAGTAGAGGACACCGTAAGGACCTGACATCTAGTTTTTCAGAAAATTATGTTTTTAGGCAGACATTGACTGTAATTCAATTTCGCTCAGAGTCTAATGAAAATTATCGAAAACGGACTTCGTTTAGGTAGATAAATTAAGAGATACGTTAAACCTTATCAATTAAAACAATACCATGTATTATTATTCACCAACTCTACCATTTTTTCCCTCCTATTTCGGCCGCCACTTTCACACAACCCCAACCCACTTGCATTGTTATATTCAAAAATACCTAATGATTATTATAGGTTACTTATAAGATTAACAAACCCTCCAACGCACTACCCTATACAACAACTCATCAATTCTACACCTATTTCTCTCTCAATAAAATCGGTCACCACCATCATCCTCATATTATCACACTTCAAAAATTATTACATGCATATTATTGAAGAATATGAACTTTTGGTGAGAGATTAGGCAAAAACAAGAGTTTAGGAAGCTAAGGAAGGAGTTTTAAGCTAGCACAAGACCATATTTTCTTTCCTTTAGTCACCAATCCGAAAATCCAAGGTTACCCACTTCAATATTGAGTATATTAGTTGTTATATGATGTTTAAAGCTTATTTTTAGTGTGCTTGATAATGTGCATGCAAGTGTAATATGGATGTGTGCATGCATGTGTGTGATGTAACATCCTACTTTCGGTTATATTAACAAAATAAAGTTCGTTTATTTTATAGCGGGTCGTTATCAGTTTAGTTGAATAGAATATGAGATGGACTTGTGTTGGGTAAATGGATATGGGTTATGGACTTGGGTTATGGAGGAATGAAGGAAAGACCATGGGCTTAAGCCCATGATCAAAAATATATATACCCTTAATCCTCCATTTAATTCATTTACACATATCCCTTACACCATCCAAAACAAACACTTAAGATTCTCTCTCTCGTTCTCTCTCTCTCTAAACCGATATCAAGAAGGAAACCGAGAACTGACCCGAGGTAATGATAGTATTTTATTGTTTGAGCTTAAAACCGTTAGTTATGAACACGAAACGACGAGCCGACACCGTTAAACCGTTTAAGTCACGAGATCCGGGTGGATTCGGGTATAAACCGAACCTATGATGAGCTTAGGGGTCACCCTAGCTCAGATCTGAATCGAACGGGACAAAAAACGGTGAAAAACGAGTTAAAACATGTTTTTCCGGCGAATCCGCGGTTTTTCGGCGGTGGTGCCGGAAAGGCGGCGCCGGAAAAGGTTGGTACGAGGTTAGCGATGTCAGGGAATGTTCTGACATTCCCTGACCTAACCCTAATTCGCTAAGGGTAACTAGCGAAGTAGGTGTGATTCCCCAGCCGAATCGCTAAGGAAAGATTAGCGAACTAGCATGTCATTCGTTAAGGAAATAAGGGCGAACTAGGCCATTCGCTAAGGCCATTCGCTAAGAGAGGGACGAATGAACCCCCTTCGTTATAGGGTTCATTCGTTGACCAGATTAGTTCGTTAAGGTCCAATTCGCTACAAGGACCAGTTCGTTAAGATGCCTGATTCGTTACAAAGGCAGATTCGCTATAATGGCTAATTCGTTATGAATTCCCATTCGTTAAGAACTGAGTGACGAACTTGAACTTTGAAAGAATGACAGAACAGTCCCTGGACTTAGAAAAGAATGTTATAATTACAAAGAGACCCTTGGACTTTGATGATTTATGAAAGATGCCTTCAAGGGTTAAAGTGTAACGATTAACTAACCGGTAATAATCCAATGAAGTAAAACCGGCTTAGATACGTAAGATTAATTAAGTATACGATAGGAAGACTTAGAGCCGTATTTAATATATGTATGATTATACAGTTAGTCGTGCTTAGCTCAGGAAAGGATTAACTATAAACGGTGAACGCAACCGCCTTGAGGTGAGTTTCTAGCCCCACTTCCTTGTTATGTTTTCGAGGCTGTGTGCATACTCGATGTGATAGTTAATACACTTATCTTAAGTGGTAAGTGTATGCCTTGTATGATTTATGTATGATGATTGTTTGACGGTGCGTGAACGATCTTCGGATATTGCATGTACCGTCAGGTGGTAGTTAAGATATGATTGATAAGTATGATGAAAGATATGATGTATGTATGAATATATGATGTATGCATAATGTATGTATGTTATGATGATGGTACGTGAACGCTCTTCGGAGATTACACGTATTGTCAAGGAAAGTATGTATGAACAGGTACGGTACAGTTACACGAAACAAAGGGACCAGACCCTAATAATATATGTGATGATAGGGACCAGACCCTAATAATATCTGTGATGGTAGGACCAGACCCTAATAATATCTGTGATGTTGGGGACCAGACCCTTTATAATATCTGTGATGTTAGGGACCAGACCCTTATAATATCTGTGAGGTTATAGAGCGGAAGGCTCTTTAAATAGAACGGATAGTTATGTATGAAAAGTAAGTATGAATAATGTACACCCCTTCGGCCACGTGTGCAAGTATGAGAACAGATTGTATGTTGTATGATTAACTAGAACTCACTCAGCGTAGCTGACTTTTAGTATGCACGCAGGTGAGTAGATTGAGGCAGCCTGCATAAGAGGAAGAACATGGCATGGACTAGAAGAAGCTAGCATCTCAAGAAATGTTATGTTATTCTAAAGACAATGTTTTATGTTTTAAATGATTTGAATGCCCGTTAAGACAACAAAGTATGGTTTTGTAATATGATGGTTTGAATGTTTTAAGATTCCGCGAATGATTTTATTAACTCTTATATTATGAACTGTGTTTATGAGTAAATCCAACGTCCAAATGTGAGGCACCGGTAACGGGGCCTTACAAGTTGGTATCAGAGCAAAGTTCGAGAGATTTAAGCATCTTATATGCTTAGACTCGAACAGAGAATGGGATTAAAGTAATAATAGAAAGAAGATGCCAGTTCAAGAATGCCATGTGTCACTCAAGCAAGCTCAGTAACGGTAAAGTGTATGATTAAATATGTATGTTAATGTTAGCTTGATTGCTAAAGAAAGGATATGTGAATGTTAGGGATAAGATTACTTGATTGATTAACTGTTTAGGATAGAACCAGTACAAATAGACTCATAAGGGAGGTGTATAGGACACGGAAAGTAACGTGATCAGCTAATCACAATTGGCCACTGTTATTACCTGTTAGCCTTACTATCCTTGTACTAAATGGTTCCTTAAGTGATGACGTTTATGTTTCCTTATAGAATACGATGGCTGGAGTTAAGAAAGTTGTTAGAAAGAAAGGACGCACGGGACGCCGTGGCAGGCCACGCGTTGTCAGAGAGCCGTCGGTAGCACCAGTTACCAATGCTGAAGGAGAAGGGAGTGCCGCTGGAGGAAACCCGAGTAACAACGAGGGAGTTCAGCTGGATCCCGATGTTCATGCTGCTATTGCCCAAGCGGTAGCAACTGCTATGAAGAACATGAATCACGATAAGCCTGCTGGAGGCCCAGAAGGAACCGCTGTAAAGGCGGAAGGCGAAGGTAGGAAGGATGATGAAGGGGAGAGGGTAGAATCGAGCGTTGTGAAATCGGTGAAGGTGGATGGTAGAAAAGGGGGCCAAGGTGGATGCAACTATAAGTCTTTCAAAGGTTGTGATCCACCACAGCTAAATGGCTTGGGAGACGCAATCGCTACTCTCCAATGGATAACCGCCATGGATAAAATTATCCGAATTAGCGAATGCCGTCCCGACCAAGCTATGTGATATGCCACCCAATCATTCGGTGAGGAGGCAATGTATTGGTGGGAGTCAGTTGAGCAGAGGAAGAGTCGAGAAGAGATCAAGGCCTTGAGGTGGGACAATCTGAAAGATTTAGTGATGAAACGATTTTGTGCTGATGCTGAGGTAGAGAAGGTTGAAATGAAGTTCTTGAGTCTGAAGGCGGGTAAGATGACACACCGCGAATACCTCATTGAATTCAACCGCCTGTCAAGGTTGGTGCCAGATATGGTGGACACCGAGGCCAAGCGGATCAAATGTTACCTTAGAGGACTGCCGCAGAATGTTCGCGTCTTGGTCAAGACTGGTAGACCGGGTACCTTTGACTCTGCTGTGGGACTCGCAGAAACGGTTTATGAGGACTTGATAGATGAAGTGGTTATGGAAGAGAAGAAAGAGAAGAAGTGGATCGCTCCTGCCAAGAGACCTGGTACTCAGTTATGGAACCCCAAGAACAAGCAACCTGGAGTTTGGGAAAAGAGGTCGTGTAAGACCTGCGGAAAGATGCATGGTGGTGAGTGCACGTGGGTAGAAGTTCTGATGTTTGTCTCAAATGTGAAAAGGCTCATGGTGGAGAATGCAGAATGGGGTCGAATGCCTGTTATAAGTGCGGGAAGGTAGGGCATTATGCCAATGAGTGCAGTGCGAAGCCAGCATGTTACAAATGTGGCAAGACAGGCCATATGGCAAGAGAGTGTACTGAAGGTGAGGCTGGAGGTAGTGGGAAGAAAGATTCTGATCAAGCAAGGCCAAGGACTAGAGCCTATATGCTGACCCAGGAACAAGCTAGACAGATTCCTGATGTTGTGACCGGTACGTTCTTAGTAAACGGCATTTTTGCTTCCGTATTATTTGATTCTGGTGCGAATAGAAGTTTTGTAGCTACGACATTTAGTAAACTAGCTAAAATGAAAGGCTGCCGAGTGTCTGAAACTTTTATAGTAGAAACCGCTAGTGACACTTCGGTTAAAATAACAAAAATGGTTAAGGATTGTAAGATAGAGTTAGAGGGACATGATTTCCCTGTTACTTTGTATGTTATGACCTTAGGAGGGTTCGATGTAGTCTTGGGAATGGATTAGTTGTCTGAGTTTGAAGCTCAGATAATATGTAAGAGTAGAATAATAAAGCTAAGGTCTTTAGATGGTAGTGCGGTGACGGTTTACGGTGATAAAGAAAGTTCAGGGTTTAACGTCATTTCATTGATAAAAGCCGAAGGGTTATTACGACGAGGATGTGGTGCCTACCTGGCGTATGTTGTCAATGCTACGGCCGAGACGAAAGAAATGAAAGATGTTCCTATCATGTGTGACTACCCAGAAGTGTTCCCTGAGGATCTTCCGGGGTTACCACCGGAGCGAGAGATAGAATTCCATATAGATTTAATACTAGGAGCCCAGCCCGTCGCGAAAGCACCTTACCGTCTAGCTCCATCCGAGATGAAAGAATTGATGTCCCAACTGCAAGAACTCCTTGAAAAAGGTTTTATTAGACCAAGTGTTTCCCCGTGGGGCGCACCAGTGTTATTCGTAAAGAAGAAGGATGGAAGTATGAGAATGTGCATAGACTATCGTGAGTTGAATAAGCTTACGGTGAAGAATAGATATCCTTTGCCAAGGATTGATGATCTGTTTGACCAACTGCAAGGTTCAAGTTGGTTCTCACGGATATATCTCAGATCAGGCTATCATCAACTTAAGGTAAAAGAGGCAGACATCCCTAAAACAGCGTTCCGAACGCGGTATGGACACTACGAGTTCCTCGTAATGTTATTCGGTCTAACGAATGCTCCCGCAGCAATTATGGACATGATGAATAGGGTTTGTCGGCCGATGTTGGATAAGTCGGTTATCGTCTTCATTGATGATATATTGATTTATTCAAAGAGCGAGTCTGACCATGCTGAGCATCTGAGAGAGGTATTGGAGACTCTGAAGAAAGAGAAGTTGTATGCTAAGTTTTCGAAGTACGCGTTCTGGTTAAGAGAAGTGCAATTTCTAGGTCACGTGATTAATCCGGAGGGGATTACCGTGGACCTAGATAAGATTGAAGCGATAACGAATTGGAAGACTCCACAGAATCCGACTGATATACGAAGTTTCCTAGGGTTAGCTGGATACTATAGGAGATTCATCGAAGGTTTCTCCAAGATAGCCGCACCGCTGACCGGTATGACCCGAAAGTCGATAGTATTCAGTTGGGGAAAGTTTCAAGAAGAAGCCTTTGAGAAATTAAAGAAGAGACTCACGCAAGCTCCAATCCTTGCTCTACCCGATGGTGACGAGGATTTGGTAGTCTGTACTGATGCTTCGCATCATGGGTTAGGTTGCGTGTTGATGCAACGAGGGAAAGTGATAGCTTACGCGTCTAGACAGTTGAAAGTCCATGAGAGTAATTATCCGACGCATGATTTGGAGCTAGCAGCAGTAGTGCATGCCTTAAAGATATGGAGGCATTATCTGTATGGTACTAAGTGTACCATCTACACAGATCATAAGGGTTTAAAGTACTTCTTCGAGCAAAAAGAATTGAACATGAGACAAAGAAGATGGTTGGAGTTGATAAAGGATTACGACTGCGATATTAAGTACTACCCTGGCAAAGCTAACGTGGTCGCCGATGCACTAAGCCGTAAGAATGAGGAAGTCCTTGCAACTGTGAAATCATACAAATTGATTATGAATTCAAGCCTTTTCGAAGAAATCATCAAGGTGCAGTAAGAGGTGCTAGTAGACGAGAAGTTGGTAAAGAAAGAAAGAGTTTACGGCCAACAAGACGAGCTAATGGAAAACACTCATGGTGTTAAGACTAGGTTTGACTGTATGTGGATCCCACGCCATGGAGATCTCAGAGGTCGAATCTTAGATGAAGCTCATAAGTCAAGATATTCGATTCATCCAAGAACTACGAAGATGTACTAGGATTTGAAAAGAGATTATTGGTGGCCAGGAATGAAGAATGATGTGATAGATTATGTCAGTAAGTGCTTAACTTGTTTACAAGTCAAGGCAGAGCACCATAAGCCTTATGGAAAGATGCAACCTTTGGAGATACCAGAATGGAAATGGGAACACATCACCATGGATTTCATAACTTTGCTACCTCGTACATCTAAGCACCATGATACCATCTGGGTGATTGTGGACCGTTTGACCAAGAGTGCTCACTTTCTGCCTATACGAGAGGCTATCTCGTCAGAAACGTTAGCAAGCTTGTTCATTAAAGAGGTTGTATCTAAGCATGGAGTACCGTTATCAATTGTGTCTGATAGAGATACACGGTTTACTTCGAGATTTTGGAAGAAGTTCCATGAAGCTATGGGAACGAGGTTGAACATTAGTACGGCGTATCATCCCAAACAGATGGACAGTCTGAAAGGACGATCCAAACCCTTGAGGATATGCTACGTGCTTGTGTTCTAGACTTTGGTGGAAGTTGGGATGATCATCTGCATCTGGCAGAGTTCTCTTATAACAACAGTTACCATTCAAGTATTGGTATGCCACCATTCGAGATGTTGTATGGGAGACGTGTATAACTCCCGTATGTTGGGGAGAGATTGGTCAGAATGAGATGGGAAGCCTAGAAGTTGTGCAAGAAACCTCTTCGAAGTTCGATCAGATCAAGGCAAGAATGAAAGCCGCTCAAGACAGACAGAAGTCGTATGCTGATAAGCGGCGACGACCGATTGAGTTTAACGTTGGTGACAATGTGATGCTCAAGGTCTCGCCTTGGAAAGGAATCATTCGTTTCAGGAAGAGGGGAAAGTTGAGTCCAAGGTACATTGGACCGTTCAAGATTTTAGATCGAGTAGGTGAAGCGGCTTATAAGTTAGATTTGCCAGAAGTGTTGGAAGGAATTCATTCAACCTTCCACGTTTCTCATCTGAGAAAATGTCTAGCTGATGACACATCTCACGTGCCATTGATGGACATCGAGGTTGATGAGCAGTTGAACTACATTGAGCAACCGATAGAGATAGTTGACCGCAAGGAGAAGCAACTTCGTCGCAAGGTTATACCTTTAGTGAAAGTGATATGGAAGCATCGCAAAGGTTCAGATGCCACTTGGGAAGCGGAGGATGAGATGCGCAAGTTTTATCCGAATCTGTTTATGTAATAGTTGGGTTTCGGGGACGAAACCTCCCGAAACCTCTTTAAGGAGGGAAGACTTGTAACATCCTACTTTTGGTTATATTAATAAAATAAAGTTCATTTATTTTATAGCGGGTCGTTATCGATTTAGTTGAATAGAATACGAGATGGACTTGTGTTGGGTAAATGGATATGGGTTATGGACTTGGGTTATGGAGGAATGAAGGAAAGACCATGGGCTTAAGCCCATGATCAAAAATATATATACCTTTAATCCTCCATTTAATTCATTTACACATATCCCTTACACCATTCAAAACACACACAAAAGATTCTCTCTCTAAGCCGATATCAAGAAGGAAACCGAGAACCGACCCGAGGTAATGATAGTATTTTATTGTTTGAGCTTAAAACCGTTAGTTATGAACACGAAACGACGAGCTGACACCGTTAAACCGTTTAAGTCACGAGATTCGGGTATAAACCAAACCTATGATGAGCTTAGGGGTTACCCTAGCTCAGATCTGGATCGAACGGGACGAAAAACGGTGAAAAACGAGTTAAAACATGTTTTTCCGGCGAATCCGCGGTTTTTCGGCGGTGGCGCCGGAAAGGCGGCGCCGGAAAAGGTTGGTACGAGGTTAGCGATGTCAGGGAATGTTCTGAAATTCCCTGACCTAACCCTAATTCGCTAAGGGTAACTAGCGAAGTAGGTGTGATTCGCCAACCGATTCGCTAAGGAAAGATTAGCGAACTAGCATGTCATTCGTTAAGGAAATAAGGGCGAACTAGGCCATTCGCTAAGGCCATTCGCTAAGAGAGGGACGAATGAACCCCCTTCGTTATAGGGTTCATTCGTTGACCAGATCAGTTCGTTAAGGTCCAATTCGCTATAAGGACCAGTTCGTTAAGATGCCTGATTCGTTACAAAGGCAGATTCGCTATAATGGCTAATTCGTTATGAATTCCCATTCGTTAAGAACTGAGTTACGAACTTGAACTTTGAAAGAATGACAGAACAGTCCCTGGACTTAGAAAAGAATGATATAATTACAAAGAGACCCTTAGACTTTGATGATTTATGAAAGATGCCTTCAAGGGTTAAAGTGTAGCAATTAACTAACCGGTAATAATCCAATGAAGTAAAACCGGCTTAGATACGTAAGATTAATTAAGTATACGATAGGAAGAGTTAGAGCCGTATTTAATATATGTATGATTATACAGTTAGTCATGCTCAGCTCAGGAAAGGATTAACTATAAACGGTGAACGCAACCGCCTTGAGGTGAGTTTCTAGCCCCACTTCCTTGTTACGTTTTTGGGGCTGTGTGCATACTCGATGTGATAGTTAATACACTTATCTTAAGTGGTAAGTGTATGCCTTGTATGATTTATGTATGATGATTGTTTGACGGTGCGTGAACGATCTTCGGATATTGCATGTACCGTCAGGTGGTAGTTAAGATATGATTGATAAGTATGATGAAAGATATGATGTATGTATGAATATATGATGTATGCATAATGTATGTATGTTATGATGATGGTACGTGAACGCTCTTCGGAGATTACACGTATTGTCAAGAAAAGTATGTATGAACAGGTACGGTACAGTTACACGAAACAAAGGGACCAGACCCTAATAATATATGTGATGGTAGGGACCAGACCCTAATAATATATGTGATGGTAGGGACCAGACCCTACTGTGATGTTGGGACCAGACCCTTTATAATATCTGTGATGTTAGGGACCAGACCCTTATAATATCTGTGAGGTTATAGAGCGGAAGGCTCTTTAAATAGAACGGATAGTTATGTATGAAAAGTAAGTATGAATAATGTACACCCCTTCGGCCACGTGTGCAAGTATGAGAACAGATTGTATGTTGTATGATTAACTAGAACTCACTCAGCGTAGCTGACTTTTAGTATGCACGCAGGTGAGTAGATTGAGGCAGCTTGCATAAGAGGAAGCACATGGCATGGACTAGAAGAAGCTAGCATCTCAATAAATGTTATGTTATTCTAAAGACAATGTTTTATGTTTTAAATGATTTGAATGCCCGTTAAGACAACAAAGTATGATTTTGTAATATGATGGTTTGAATTTTTTAAGATTCCGCGAATGTTTTTATTAACTATGATATTATGAACTGTGTTTATGAGTAAATCCAACGTCCAAATGTGAGGCACCGGTAACGGGGCCTTACATGTGAGCCATGAGTTTGTATGTGAATGTATAAGATGGGTTTTGTTGATTATAGGACTTGTTATGGTTATATATTAGCTTATTTAGATTGTCCATATTGTGTTTACTTGAGTTTGTTTAATAAATGGATTTAAGTATTGTTATATAATGAAAGTAAATATGTAAATGGTCAAAATATTAAAGATGGATTGTGGGTAAAAACACCCACATTGGCCGTGGGTTTTGGTTCGGGTAATGGTATGGAGTTATTAGCTTGTTAAATGTTAAAATGGTTAAGAATAATTGATAATTTTGAAAACCCACTTAGTTGATTTACTAAAGATTACATGAATATTTATAAGTAATAATAATAATGGGTTTTGAAAATGTGAATAAGATCTTGGAAAAAGGGTTGACAAAATGATGTAGAGATTTGTTTAACCTTTGTAAAAATTTAGTTATACATGCAAGTAATACAAAAACTTGATTTTGGTCATAAATTTAATACTTGTCTCATATTGATTTTTGAATGGATTGAAATTGACAAAGTGTGTGATTGAATGGGACATATGGAAAGGAATAAAATCAACTAGAAGTACTAGGATGCATGAAACTTGGTAACTTAAACAAACAAGAATTTGTGTTAAGACTTACTAATAAAAGAAACTTTGTAAATTGTACAAGATTTTTTGTAAGTTGGTTTGATAAGTGCACATAATCTAGTATAAGTAATTAAAGACTTGTGGTTATGATTACTTTAGTAAACTCTATTATGAAAATTGTTGGGATAATAATAAGATTGTTAAAAATTGCTACTTGCTAGTAATAGTAACTTTGTTAATGAGTAAATGGAAAATCAAGAACAAGTGTTTAATAAATTTTTAAAAGCTTTCTATCAAACTAGTTGAATGAGATAGATATAAATTACACCTAATTACATTTGAAATCTTGAATTGAATGATGGTTGATAAAATAACCGAATTGCCAAATATAGAAACTTTGTTGTTAAAGAACCAAGAATGTTTTTGTTCAAAGGATGATAATGGGATGGATTAAGAGTATATTATGGGTTGTTAAGATCTGGAAAGTACATAAACATTTTGTAGAGATTATAGAAAACAACATGCTTAATGTATTGTGGAAAACTTAAGCTAAGGCTTGAGCATGTGTAGTGAAAGATTTGTTTTGTGTGCATACTTGGTGCTAGATGATCAAACATGTATGTGATGATATATTACTTGTTATTATATGTATATTTGCTGCACCAAATGATTTGGTTTTGACATTATAACTTAAATAGCTTGTCAGTGACTTTAACGGTCGGAAAGTTCGACTTTTAACGTGAACCGACATGAATTCTTGGAACTGATTAGAACAGCTCCTAAAGTCATAATATTCTTATATTTAACATAATTTAAAGTATAAGAAAAGTCAAAAATAGCAAAACTTAAACCAACACGGTTCGTGTCGCGAAAACTGACACAAAAACGTTAAAAATTGGCATTTTTAAGAAATTGGCTGAGCCATAAGCTACGGCTCTTGCCTTACGCCAGCTGCCAGGTCGTATTATACGGCCCGGAAGGCTTACGGCGGGCCTTGCTCCAAATTTCGGTTTTCTCATTCTTTTTGATTCTCGTTCGTCCAATTAAGCTCCAAATCACCTCTCTTCGCATAATCTTGATTCTTCCATCCTTAAACTCTCCAAATTAGACCCAAATAAGCTCCGTTAAGCTCCGCACACCTGTAACCACAAATGCACTCAAAGTACTCGTGTTCGCAATATTTAACTAATTAAAACGCACGAAATTAAACACTTTACGCACATACTTTTACCCACACATCACTTGGAATGGGCTTCTCGGCATTTCTTTTAGCACCCTCATTGTCAGGCATCTCAGTGATCTTGATGTCATTTGCAGCCATATGTGGGTTGGTGCATTCTCTTTCAAAGTGACCCGATTCGTTATTGTTGTAACAACAAAGCTTTTCCTTCTCAAACCCAATCCCCTTCCCATGAAGCTATTCTTGCCATACTTCTTCATGAAATTGGAGTCTCGGTGAATAGCCATGGACATCCGGTACTTGATGTCCATTTTCTTAAGATCCTTTTTGTTGATCTCGGGAATGTCTCCTTGCTCAAATGAAGGAGGAAGCGGTTTTCCTTGTAACAACTTTTCATGGCTTGCCATAAAGGCATGGAATAGTGCCACGTTGGAGTCATCAATTGGATAAGCTTGAGGAGCAGAGTGAACTTGAATGCTTGTGGGTTTCTTGATCCCATGGGCTTTTAAAGCTTATACAACAACTTTATCAACAATGTCTTGAAAGGAACTTGAACTTGATGATACTTGCAGGGTTGTTGTTGTCTTGAAGGCAGAATTAGAATAGTGAAAAGTAGGTTGTGTGTGGCTCATAAAGGCTGTGTTTATTCCTGATCTAGTGGATATCCCAACCTGATTAAAAGAACTGATGTGATTTCTCATTCCGAGTTTATCATCCATCTCAAATGACTTAATGATGGGTGTTAAATCGAGGAGTACTCTGGAGGTTAATTGTTCTTTTGATTGTAATCACACTGCTATTCTAGGTATATGGTAGGGAGTTCAACAACTTATCATTGATTTCAATTTGGACATAATCAATTCCTTGATTTTAGTAATCAAAGTTTCAAATCTATGGATGAGGTTAGTGACCGATTCTCCTTGTACGTAGTTGAACATATTTAACTCACCCTTTATCATCCCTTTCCTAATATTTATCATTTCTTCATTTCCTTCAAACTTGCTACCTAACGCATCCCAAAGTCCCTTAGTAGTAGTGTAGTCTCTCAATATTTGAGCAATTTCATTTGAGAGGCAAACACTAAGAACACCATATGCTATATGATCATCACTAAAAATTTTTCTATCATTATCATCATAGACTATTGCGGCCTTAGAAGTTGAACAATCAGTAGTTTCAGTTATGGGAACATCTGAACCTTGCTCAAGAGGTCTAAGAAGATTATAATCAAGAATTCTAATGTAGTTCTTAAAGCGCCATTTGAACTCTTCAAAGTCATTGTCCCATTTAAGTAGCTTTGGAGGCTTGGTCTTAGTTCCGGCCTCATTCTCAAAGATCATGTAACTCTTCATAGCTTTACTTAGCTTCTTCATTCATATTGGCCATTGCTTAAACAAAAACAAGTTCACACAGGTTCTGATGAAAAATGACAAGTCCAAAGTAATCGAATACAATGTAGTCGAATGCAAAGTAATCGAATGGTTAAACAGTGTATGAGAAAACTTTTCTAAGTCTGATGTAATCGAATGGGAATGTAATCAAATGATAGAGAAATCTAATCGAATGGGATTCTTTTCTAATCGGATTGTGATGAGTCGATTATAATTTTGATTCGATTAGAGTTGTTTCTTGAATTCGATTCGATTATACTAAGATTTGATTAGAGAACTTTGAAGAATCGATTAGATTGAAGATTCGATTCTATTGCTTGGTATACTCATTTCTATTACTTTCAATTCGATAAGGAAACCTTTAATTTGATACGAGAACTGCTGAGTCGATTCGTTTGAAGCAAATTCGATAAGATCAGATTTTACTTAAGGAAAGCACGGATTGTACTTTCTGGCACCTTTTACAACTTCTTCCTTTTTAGGAAGTCACATCAATCAACTTGACACTTTATGGATCTATATAAAATCCATATTTTAACAACTTTTACCAAATCTTGAAATTTTGAAGCACTTTAACACTTGAATCTTCACAAACTAACACACAAACTTAATCCGAAGCTTGAACACTTGAAGTTTTGTACTTTTGAACACTTTATCTTCAACTTATGGTACCCGTAGCCCACTTAAACACTTGAAAAATCCGTGTTTAACACAAACAATACCAAAATCCAAGGTTGTGACCCAAGATCCACAACTAGTAGAGCCCGAAAGCTATGATACCAATTGTAGGTCCTATGGGGGGGGGATTAAACAACACAACACTAGTCTACTTGGATTAATCTCAACACTAGCTAGCAGAAGTCACTAGTGAGGAACCGAGATCTCGGATCTTGTTTAGTATTGTTATTGCTCAGAGGGTGAGGAGAGGGAAATGAGAAGAGAGAGTTCGATAATAAGGATATGGTTAGATAGAATGACAAAAGGTTATTTGTGAATGAGACACACACACTATTTATAGTGTGTGCGCTCATGCACCATCATTACATTATTCACGGCCCATTGGGCTACAAGATACATGGCATTAGACCCAAACATACAAACAAAAGTAATCTGACTAGCTAACATACATAAAGCGTTAAAGTATAATTAAATACAAAAGACTAAACACAAAATGGGCCTAACATAATTCATAAAATTACAAGTAAGTTTGCTGCCATGATGGATTTATCCTCTTTCTTTGATTGTATACAGATTTGGGTCTATTTACCTATACATTTGCATGCTACCTTATTCTTGTCTCTATGTTACTTAGATGTATTATTTGTTTATTTTTCATCATTTTACTTATATTTTTGCATGCACCTTATTCTTGCCTACATCCGACTGCCAATACCCTATCAATAACTTTTCTGTCAACATAATTCTTACTAGGTATTATTGTTGGTTTGTATGTTATTTATCTAAAGAATCGAGTTATACTATGGGAATAATTTCTGGTATTTTATGTAACAACTAACTCCAATAAGCTATAATATTTATTAGATCCGAAATTCCGAATAAACAGCCAAGCTCTATTTAAACTTCTATTAATCTTGCTAACAATCAAGCTGGTTGAAGTTCTTAGTTATACATGAAAATATAATTATATTGGTTCATTTGCGTGGTTAGGATCAACTACATGTACAACTTTGTCCAACTGTGAAGCCTTCAATGAATCCACCCACCATCCCCAAGACTCTTCACTACTGCACGTTCGGAGTACATATTGATAGTAAGGTTGCTCACACCTTAATAAATTACATATTGTACCTTTGATATAAATGTATTCATCAGCCTAACTACTACATGTTTTCATTATGATCGTAAGTAAATGCATGTATGATGAAAATTATTAACCATATTTTATCAACTTGTTATGATCTAATCTTCCTTTACAATACAATTTTTAAACATAACTTCATTTCTAATGAGATAACCTATTCTAATTCATAAATGCAAGGACCAAACCTGACACCAACACAAGCGCAATTTAAAGTTTTCTTTTATTTTATGTTTTTGTATATATGCCCTAAAATTGTATATATAACAAAAAAGTATACAAAATAATGGGAAAACTACAAAATGCACAAGTTGACAAAAATCTAATTTTCTTTTCTTCTCTTTTCTTTTTTTTATTTTTTATTTTTCAGAATAATCAATCCAAAATGACCTAGCCACCTTTGTAGCTGGCATGAAATAACACAAAAAACCCATGTGACATCAACCAACATCTTACACATATATTTGACTGCAAGAGAGCCAGCTATGCCACAGCTAAGAGAGAGTCAAATTACCAAATTTTCAGTTAAAGAAGAGCCGACTCCATATGGCTAGGAGAGAGATGGAAATAACAACTTTTCGGGAACATCAGAGCTTACCAAATTTTCGGCTAAAAAAGATATGACTCCATATATGGCTAGGAGAGAGACGGATTGGCATCTTTTTGGGGAGCATCAGAGCCTTGACCCCTCTGTAGCCGCCTACAGTGACGGATCCAAGAAATTTTCTTACAGCGTCAGAAAATTTCTGGGTCGGTGCATAGTTTTATAGTCTTTTTAATGGTTCGGTTGTTCAGGTCAGCTCAAATCAGTATTACTTTCTTTCCGGTCCGGTTCTACCGTTCCGATTGGATCGAATCGGGTCGGGTCATATAAAAAAGATAATTAAACAAAATATCATTAGGAATGCATAATTAAAAAACTAGATATTTAAAAATTTTTATTACATGTTTAAATTTTTTTAAAATCTAACTTGAAATATTATCAACTTTTGACAACCGTAAACAAGTCTTTCTCAATGAAACAATACAACTATCGTTTAGATTCTCATCGCTTGTTGAGTTCTTTTAGCATAACTTGTTCTTTTAAGGATGTGATAAATAGTAATTTAAGTTTTTTCTAAAAAATATTTAGTAAATAATATCAACAAATATTGTTCTAACTATTATAAAAAGCAAAGATTTATTTAGATTTTAAATTAATAAACAATGTACTAAACTAATGGAGAAAAATTTTGATTTAAAAATGAAATAAAACGAAAAAAAGGTTCACGTTCAAGAAAACACTATAACCAAAAAAAACTTATTTGTAAAGGCCAAATAGGACAAAGTGCTTAAGTTATGGTTTTGAATTTGAAAAATAGGGCAAAGTGCTATTATATTAGATTAAGTTTCTTCTTCCTCTCTATTCTATTTGTAACTTCACTGTCATAGACTTATGAGAATGAAAGTAGGGCCGTCTTTGAGGTATGGCAGGGTAGTCGACGGTCACCCCGTTAGGTTCGAATTTTTTTTTTAAATTATATTTATTTTTATTAAAAACATGTGTATAATCAATGTTTCAACACAATTACATAACCACTAGCTTGGTCTAATGGTAAAGGGGCATGACATCTAACTAAAAGGCTGTGGGTTCTAGTTTTATTTGAGACAATTTTTAAGTTTATTTTTATACAAAAGTTTTTTACACAACTTAAATCATAATCAAATAAGCCAATTTATAATTAAATTGTTTAAACCCAACAAAATGCTTCTTTTACTTAAGGCCCAAAAAAAGTTCGCCTTTGGCCCAAATTTTTTTCGTCAATTTTTAGTTAATTATATACATTTAATAAAAGCTACATCTACTCTGCCAACATCTAAATATATCTATCTAAAAGGCTACAATTACCAGCTACAACTTCCACCCACTAGCTTCAAGCCAAAAGCTAGCATCTTTCAGCTACAACTACCCGCTAGTTTTGCCAAACATACCCTAGTAGCGTTCAAATATGGAGCTTTTTCTACCAACCTAAAAGCTTGAAGCTACTTTAACCAAACAAAGCTCACACAAAGCTTTTTATTGAATATGAGCCTTTTTTAAAGAAATATTGGTTTTTAATACTCCAACTTTCCCTCATTGGTAGATAACACTCCCAACTTTCGATTTGTCACCCACCACTCCTAACTTTCACCTTATTTTCTCGTACCACTCCCCGTCTAACGAAACACTAATCTCGTTAGTGTTTTGGACAAAAAGTGTCATTCAAGTTAGTTGAGGGGTGGAAAAAAATTTGTTTAAACTTAAATCTGATAACATATAAGATAGAGAGATTTCAATAATAAAGAGAGAAAGCCGATGAGAGTGAAAGAGACAGTCTACCATTTTTTCCAGCGACGGTCTGCAATATTTTCCGACGAAAGTCTGATATTGCATCCTTGTTCCTCGCCAAATCCTGTAACAACACACGGTTGGGACTGTGGTGATTTGTACAAGTACAACAGCACGGGTGGATGTATGTGAAGAAGAAGAAGGCAGCGGCTACTAGGGTTCCGCCACCTCACTACCGTCATACCCCGGCAATGCATTAGACGAAAATGAAGGTCACAGGTTCCGTTCAAACACTAGGGGAGGACCTTGAAACATATTAGAAATATAAAAAAACACCTCCCGCGCCTGTGGAAGCAACGACCGACAACGGTCTATTACCCAACCCCGCTAAAAACTCTAACCTCTGTAATATGTAATTAACTGGCCGGTCTACAAATTGTTAATCCCCTATTCTGATTTGAGTTACAGTGATTCGTAATTTGATGTTGTTTATTTGTAATATGAGATTGGGTGTAGGTGGTTTTCAAGGAAAGGGGGGGATGTTGTAGGTGGGTTGATGTTGATGAACCGGAATCGTGGGATCGATTCATAGTGTTTCCTAAATGGTTTTTTACCGACTCGATTGCAAACACTAAAGAAGAGGGGTGATTAATGGCTGTAAGTGGCAGTGGTGGTTGGTGGCTGTTAATGGCGGTGGTGGTTGGAAAGACGAGATAGCCGGAAAACTCAAATTCGCCGAAAAAACGAGGTCGCCGGAAATGGAGGTAGTGTGTTAAAAATAAAATTTCTGTTTTACCCCCTCAACTAATTTGAATGACATTTTTAGTCCAAAACATTAACGAGGTTAGTGTTCATTTAGACGGAGAGTGGTACAAGAAAATAGGGTGAAAGTTGGGAGTGGTGGGTGACAAATCAAAAGTTGGGAGTGTTATCTACCAATGAGAGAAAGTTAAGAGTATTAAAAACCAATATCCCTTTTTTAAAAGCTTGAAGCTAGAAGTTTTTAAAAACTCATTGTCAAACATAAAGTGTACAGTAGTATAATTTTATGATTAAATATTTTTTACGTAATCAATGTGCGTGTATCACGTTTTTCAGTACTGTTCCTCATTTATTCACTTTCACCGACTCCAACTTTTCAATAATGCATCCGTGTTATCCTGAACCGTTGGAGCTGTGAACCAATATCTTGTATATAAAGCATCCGTTCAGTGTGTTATTTGTGAATAACCTCAAGCGCATAAATATATATATATATATATATATTTATTTTTACAGAGATTCCAAAGTCGTTGTTTGACATAGTTGAAATAAGCCAATGGAGATGGCTGGTTCATCGAAGGTTTTTGAAAATATAGAATCAAAATATGAGGTGGCATCAGCTGTTAACGTCCCCAGCTTTGTTTCAGTGAAGAAGCTAATATTGCGACGTGAATATAACTTCTGGAAGTCTCGGATGATTTATCTCATAGAGAGTTGGGAGTTGCTTCACATCATTAATCATCCTTCTGATCCGGAGGATGAATCAGTGATCGAGGATGTCGATATGATTTCGAAGTTTGACAAACTTGTCAAAGGTTGGATTTTAAGTACTCTGGGTGATTATTTTCTCGAGAAAGTACAAGCTGGCCTGGCTCTGAGAAACACAAAAAATTTTTGGGCCGAAGGCAAATCTAAATTTGGGCCTTAAGACTTAAGTAAAATATAAACTCGATAACGCAAATAAAAAAGCAAATCATACGATGATAATATTAATTTCAATACACAAAACATAAATATTGTAGCAAAATAATGTAATTTACATACCTAAACGAAACGCGATGCTCGCCTTGCATTTTTTGAAGCAAATTAATCATGTACGGATTAAGGCCATCCCAATTTCTAGGATCAAAAATATCAATTTTTGTATTTATATTACCTCCATTCACATTAGCTCCATCCATATTAACATCAACATCAACATCATGATCATCATCTTCATCCACATCATCTTTATCCACATCAATATCATCTTTATCAACACGAACATCCACATCAATATCATCTTCATCCACATTGACATTACCATCAAAATTATCTTCGACATTAATCACATTATCATCACAACATAAACACGTTCTTGTTCTTCATTAACATTAGAAGTTTCCGGTTGTTTTGTTAAAAACTTGAATATATCCCCGGCTTGAGACTTTCTTATTTCTTCGTCACGTTTCCTCTTTTTGCGTTTTTCATTACCGGACAGGTATTTGTATTTAGGAGGCATTTTACTAAAAAATAATATATATGTGTTAATTCAATAAACAAAAACAAAGTAACAATTAACAATCAAACCTACTGTTGACATAAACTGATAAATTGATAAATAACAATTCAACAACTTTTATAACAAAACTGACAAACTGTTACCAAAACTGATAAACTGAACTCACTAACTTTTATAATTAAAGTATAAAACTAAACAAATTATTTGTTAGAACTCACAACTCAGAACTAATTATTAACCGCTGACGGAGTCGGACTGTCGGACAGTCGGAGCAGGGTGGTTGGAGCCGGCTGCCGCCGCTGCGGTGGTGGTGGACTGGTGTCTGGTGCCGGTGGTGCAGGCTGCTGGCTGCCGGCGGTCCGCGGTGGTTGGTGGCTAGCTGGCGCCTGGCTGTAGTCTAATATGTTGGTATGGATAATGTTAGGTTGTATTTTATTTTTTTTAAAACCTCAGTGAATGATTAATCTTTAATGTGTATGGGCCTAAACAAATTTGGAAGATTATGTCACACCCCGACCAAAGGCGGCGGAACATGCCGAGGTGTAACGATTTCCCATAAGCGCATGACACTATTTAAAGCGACAATATTTAACAAACTCATTTCATTTCACAACATCGAAAATGTCACATAACCAAATATTCATAAGTCAAATACAACAAAATATAGAAAAATATAGCAAATCAAATATTATTCATTTTTGCTAATATCCTAACGGTATTTGTGTCATTTTCTTCACCGAACTCCATAATCAACCTAGATGCAAACCTGTAACATTTCATAAAATAAAGTTGTCAACACAAAGGTTGGTGAGCAATTCATAAGTTTGAACAATAGATATATAGTATGAAAAGCCACAAAACTAGTATACAAAACCATAAATAATAGCTATAAACTTGGATAAATTGACAATCGCTAATAGAATTACGTTAGCGCCACCTAGCTACAAGGGATTGCCAAGTAGTCTAGGATTTAATAGAATATCGTTAATTGCATTACGTTAACGACACCTTTCTACAAGGGGATGCCAAGTAGTCTAGGATTTATAGATTCCACCAACCGAAAGCGATAAACACATAGGCATATAAGCATAGAACACCAAATCGAGCAATTATTCAAGTAAAGTATACAACAACGTTTGTGGTTTAAGACTCAAGTATAAAGCATTTGATTTGAATAAGTATGAAATGTCACCCCAAAACAAAATATAGAAAACGGGGTATGAAGTTACTTACGTTCGAGTATAAAACTTGATCGGTAAAAGATGAATAACCGGATGGATGAAGTTTAACGAGCAAGGCCTAAATGGCAATAAAATCTTGGATTTAGAATCGTTGTCTTGAAGATCTTTAAATAAAATAATTGTTGCAAAAAGTAAACAATTAAAGTTCAAGATTTAAAATGTAACTATTTAAGAATTTACAATAACAATCCTTTAAAAATGTAAGTTTGCTCGAAACCGGGTTAAAGTATCTAACCTTAATATTTACTTAACCAATGTTAAGTAATAAGGTGGGAAAAATGCTAAAATGCAAGTTCCTTTGGGACAAAGATACTAAAACGGGTTTTTAACGAGTGTTCGGGTTGTCGATTCGGGTCTTGACAAATGGTCAAACCCAAAGTCAACTTTCCAACATATTAATTGTTATGAGATAACTCATTAAAATATACTAACACTTAACCAAGTATGTAGATCTATTGTTTAGAACTAACAACGCACGTTAAGCGAGTGTTCGTTTTTGTCGGTCCAAACTATGTGATGAGATCAAGTTGGATCCAACAATTCCAAGTACTTAAGAAAATAATTAAAATCAGTTTGTAAACTATTTTTAAAGAAATATACAAGTCTTGATAGCTAAAAACACACTTGTGTGTCTTAAGCGAGTGAAAGTCGGTATAGTTCGGTTTGGTTCGGTCTCCATCTCACAAATAGTTCATAGATGGTTTTTACATGCCCAAATATCGTAGAACTTGTATATTGGTTTATAAATGAAGAAAACTTAAATTTTACAACTAAAAAGTTAACTACAAGTCTTTTATGCAAAATTTTCGGTTTAGTTCGGTTTCCATCTCCCAACGAGTTCATAGATGGATTCCATATGCTTAATATCAAAGAACTTGTAAAAATGATTTTCAAAACTCAAATCTAGCAATAAACATGTTTAAACAACTATTTTAACAAAACTAGTAAACAAAAGTTCGGTTTCCGGTTTGGAATAGTTTCGGTTAAACCGAGGTTAGTCTTATACAAACGCACACCATGGAACTTATAAATAAGATGAACAAACTAAAATGGTTAGAAGTTAGTCATAAGTGATATGTATAATAAGTTATGTGTGTGTGTGTGTATATCAAGAACACGAAGTCCTCCATGAAACCTTGCCTTATGACATTCGAAACTTAACCAACCGGAGTCGGTGAAGTAACAAATAAAGGAAAGAAGGGGTGTGTATCATATATATATGTTGTACCACCATATTCAAGTGTTAGTAATATTAGATGAACAAGTTAAAATGAAAGATTATAGTTAGTTGACCTTAAGAAATCAAAATAACAAAATGTTGAAGATGAATACTTGGATTTGAGAGAGATTTTGGAGAAGATGAACAACCAAAATGGTGTATGGAGCCTTGATTTTATAATGGTAAGTGTATGGTTCATACAAATAGGGTAAAGATGCATGTGATGGTTGAAATGGTCAAACAAGTTTTTGGTAAATGGCAATAATAGTCCCCAAAGTTTGGTTTAAGTCATTTTAAGGAGTTTTAAGGACCAAAAAGAATGTTTTCAAGACCCAACAAGTGTAAAACAATATTGTAACATAAAATCCATCATTTGATTATATCATAAGCTTTGGTTTACAAAATGGGTCGGTTTACATGATAAACGAATACAAAAACGAATACAAACGAGACCCGAAATTGACGAATGTCACAGTATCCCCTACTTTAGGAAATTTCGTCCCGAAATTAAGATGACGATGGTGATGCAAACAAGTGTGGATACTTCTCCTTCATTGTGTCTTCTCGTTCCCAAGTGAACTCCGCGCCACGCCGTGATTCCCATCGAACTTTGACTAACCGAATACGACTACACTTCCCATCGAACTTTGAAAAGTCGGATGAACACCGGCAAGTTCTTCCGGTAGTTCGAGTTGATAAGCCACCTTCCCAACACGTTCAAGGATTTTAAAAGGACCAACGAAACGAGGAGCTAGTTTACCCTTCTTTCCAAAACGGACTACCCCCTTCCAAGGAGATACTTTTAAAAGGACAATATCGTCAACATTAAATTCGATAGGTTTTCGCCGTATATCGGCGTAACTCTTTTGACGATTTCTAGCGGCTAGGAGATTCTTACGGATTTGATTAATGACATCGGTGGCTTCTTGGACCATCTCGGGTCCCGTGATTTGAGCTTCACCGATTTCGTTCCAACAAATCAGGGAACGACATTTACGACCGTAAAGAGCTTGAAAAGGAGCCACATCAATGCTATAGTGGTAGCTATTGTTGTAGGAGAACTCGATGAACGGAAGATGAGAACCCCAATTCCCACCGAAATCAAGAACACATGCTCGTAGCATATCCTCGAGTGTTTGGATTGTACGTTCGGATTGACCGTCCGTTTGAGGATGATAAGCGGTGCTAAGATCGAGACGTGTTCCCAAAGCTTCTTGAAGAGATCGCCAAAAATGAGAGGTAAAATGGGCATCGCGATCGGAGATGATAGACAATGGCAAACCGTGTCGACACACGATTTCCCGAACATAGATTTGAGCAAGCTGCTCGACAGAGTACTTCTCGCGAATCGGAATGAAATGAGCAGATTTGGTTAATCGATCGATGATCACCCAAATGCTATCGTTGCCTTTCTGGGTTTTGGGTAATTTGGTGATAAAGTCAATAGCAATGTCTTCCCATTTCCAAACAGGAATCGGTGGTTTCTCGAGTAGACCAAAAGGTCTTTGATGTTCGGCTTTGACTTTCGAGCAAGTAAAACATTTAGATACAAACAACGCTACGTCCTTTTTCATACCCGGCCACCAAAAGGTAGCACGAAGATCTAAATACATCTTATTCGCACCTGGATGAACGGAATAATGCGAATTATGAGCGTTGTCGAGAATACAAGTACGAAGGTCATCGCGATCGGGAACCCACAAACGATTGAGAAAATACAAAAGACCATCGGGTTTGGTTTCGAGTTGAAGTTCGGCTCCACATGACATTTCTTTGTACATATTACCTTCTTCGACGGAGTTGCGTTGAGCTTGAAAGATACGAATTTGAAGATCGGTTTGAACAATAACGCTTAGAAGTAGAACGGATTTAACATTAACCTTTCGACTTAGGGCGTCGGCGACAACATTCGCTTTACCGGGGTGGTAGCGAATCTCGCAATCGTAATCATTAAGTAATTCGGCCCATCGTCGTTGTCTCATGTTGAGATATTTTTGGTCGAAAATGTGTTGAATGCTTTTATGATCGGTAAAAACCACACATTTTGTACCATAAAGGTAATGTCTCCAGATTTTGAGAGCGAAAACGACGGCACCAAGTTCGAGATCGTGAGTCGTATAGTTCTTCTCGTTGACCTTAAGTTTCCTTGATGCGTATGCGATGACTTGACCTCATTGCATGAGAACACAACCAAGGCTTTGATGGGATGCATCACAAAATACAACAAAATCTTCGTTTCCATCGGGAAGGGTTAGAATAGGATAATTGCAAAGCATGTCCTTGAGAGTACAAAAGGCTTCCTCTTGCTTCGAATCCCAATTGAAGGGTTGTCCCTTATGGGTGAGAGAGGGAAGAGGCAAAGAGATCTTGGAAGAATTCCAAATGAAACGCCGATAATATCCAGCCAAACCGAGGAAGGATCGAATTTCCGTGGGAGTCGTTGGAGTTTTCCAATCCTTAACGGCCTCAATTTTAGCAGGATCAACATGAATACCTTTGTCGTTTACTATATGTCCCAAAAATTGAACTTCCTCGAGCCAAAATTCACATTTGGAAAATTTGGCATAGAGTTGTTCGTTTCTAAGGAGCTCGAGAATGGAACGCAAATGATGTTCATGTTCGGCTTTGGATTTAGAAAAGATAAGGATGTCATCAATAAAGACAATAACGAATTTATCAAGGAATGGTTTGCAAACGCGGTTCATGAGGTCCATAAATACCGCGGGTGCATTTGTTAACCCGAAAGGGCATAACAAAAAATTCGAAATGTCCATATCGAGTACGGAAAGCGGTTTTAGGAATGTCTTCTTCGCGAACACGCAATTGATGATAACCCGATCAATTTTGGAGAAACAAGTTGCGCCTTGAAGTTGGTCGAATAAGTCGTCGATACGTGGCAATGGATAACGATTTTTAATAGTAAGCTTGTTGAGTTCACGATAATCAATGCACATACGAAACGAACCATCCTTCTTTTTCACGAAGAGAACGGGAGCGCCCCAAGGAGAAGAGTTTGGACGAATGAAGCCTTTATGGGAAAGTTCTTCGAGTTGGTTTGATAGTTCTGGCATTTCCGACGGGGCTAGACGATAAGGAGCCTTGGCCACTGGCATCGCGTCGGGCACAAGATAGATTTGGAATTCAATCGGACGAACGGGAGGAAGACCGGTAACATCATCGGGAAAGACATCAAGGAAATCACGAACAATAGGAATATCTTGGATCTTCCTTTCCTTTTGTCTTTTGTCACAGAGAGAGCTATAAACGGATCGTACTTTTGGCGTAAGTACTTTTGCGATTGAGCACACGACATAAGGTTTAGCCTTCGTGACGTTGTGTTTCCAAAGACCTTAAGAATTTTAACGTTGACGAGCGGGATGTGAATGAATTTATCAAAACAAACGACTTCGGCACGGTGCAAAGATAACCAATCCATGCGTACTATAACATCGAAGCTACCCATTTGTATAGGGATGAGATCGATGGAGAATTTATGCTTAGAAAGAATAAGAGAACAATCGCGGACGACGGAATTGATGGTAATAGAATTGCCATTGGCGACTTCAACAGAGAACGGTCGGGAAAGCTTAGTTCGAGGCATCGCAAGTTTCGACTCAAATTTCAAAGAAATAAAACTTCTATCGGCACCGGTGTCAAATAAAATAGAAGCCAAATGATAGTTCACCAAAAACATACCGTTCACAACATCGTTTGCCACTTGAGCTTGATTTGCATTCATCATAAAAGCTCGCCCTTGATTACCATGGTTGACTTGAGGTGCTTGTTGTGGAGGTGGAGGTGGTGCTTGGATTGCTTGGATGGGTTGGATGAGTGGTGCATTGAGTTGGGGAATTTGGGGTTGATAGGTTTGGACTTGGTAAGCTTGGGTTTGGTAGTAAGGTACGGCCATGGTTTGGTTAGTAAAGGTGAGGCGAGGGCAATTGTTGAGAAAATGGTTTGGATCTCCACAATTGTAACAAGCTTGGGGTGGTTGGGGTTGGTTTGGTGGGTAGGGTGCATATCGGTTTTGGGAATTTTGGGGAAAAGTTCTTGGTTGGTTTGGTTGGTTGGGTTGGGTTCGTTGGGCGGATCGGCAAGTGGTGTTGAGATGGCCAATTCGGTTACAAATGGTACATTGATGACAAGGCGAGTTTGTTGGGTGGTGAAATTGGCAAGCGTTACATAGCGGGTAAGGACCGGTATAGGGGTCTTCGATTTTGGGGAGCTTGGGTTTGTTGTTGAGGTTGGGTAATGGCAAAGTTTCGGTAGTTGTTTTTGGGTTTCTTCTTGTTGTTGTTGTTATTGTTGTGTCGGGAGGAGTTTGAGTAGTTTATGGCTTGTGGTGCGGGTTCAACCTTGGCTTGCGGTGCGGGCTTGGGCTTATCTTTCTCACTTGCTTTCTTGAGGGTTAGGGTACCCGCCTTCACGTGATTTTCCGATAGCCAACCGACTAACGTGATGGCTTCCTCAAGGTTCGCGGGTTTGCTACTCATAACCGAGTCCCGGATTTTCATCGGTAAACCCCCAATATATTTGTCAATTTTACGTTCGGGTGGGGTAACCAAGTGAGGTACAATAACGCTTAGCTCGTGGAAACGGTGCGAGTAAGCGGCGTTATCACCACTTTCTTGTTTTAGGTTCCAAAATTCTTCCTCAAGCTTTTGGAGCTCGTGTTTGGGAAAGAATTTCTTCTTCATAAGTGCCTTGAGCTCGGCCCATGGAAGAGCCATGGCAACATCCGTACCTTGGAGGTGCATAACACTACCCCACCATGTTAGGGCGGTTCCCCTAAACATGCTTGAAGCGAAGTTTGTCTTTTTCGCTTCGGGGCATTCGCTGTGTAAAAACACATTCTCCACAGATTTGAACCATTGCAACAAGGTAGTCGCACAGTTGGTTCCAAAGAATTCGGACGGGTTGGCACTGGTAAATTGTTTAAGCAGGTAGGATGCGGGTTTGGGTTCAATATGTGCAACAATGGGTGCGGGTTGGTGTGCTTGTATTTGGGTCATAAGTTCGGGAATCACCGCGGCCATTTGCTTGGCGACGAGAGCGGCCATACGTCGGGTGGAGTCATATCGCGGTTGGCGTCTTAGCGGAGGCATGCTAACATTTATAAAGAAAATGGGATAAGTTTTGGATAAAAGGAAATGAATATAAAGGTGTTTAAAATAAAATGAGATTTCGATTTTTGATTTGTGAATCCTAGAGTTAGTATTGAGAAGATGTTAGTGTTAGATAAAATATAAAACTTTGTTTATAAATAACAAAACCGTAAACAAAACGTAAATGATTTTTTTTTGAGATAGTTAAGGCTTGAAAATTTGAGATTTTGAGATTTATAGAGTCGGAAGAATCGCGCATGAAATCACCATGACTTGATATTTCAACACTAAATAAAAGGTTTTATAAAACACCGCGTTGGAGTCCAAACGGGTGCACGTAACCACCGCGACTTTTTCATGTTTTAGACTCAAATAACAATGATAACACAATAAATCGAGATATAACGTCATACAAAAACACTAGTCCACGAAATCACCGTAGCCCTATTGTTTTAACACCGAAATATTAGGATGACGACCGGAACGCTCGCATTCGACTACTTAAAGAATTAACATTTATAACACGGTTTATGGCCTAGAAAACGAGCATTATAACTCAACCATCCCAGGTAAGTAAATCACCTTCGATCATTGAATCTTTTTGTCAAATGGTCATTTTATAATGTCTCGTTTTCTATGATGGCTACAAACCCGATATAAACGCAACCTTTAAGGGATTTGAAACAACAGGATCCAAGTTAATCTTGTAATCCATAAAACACAATAAAAATCTACTTTTTGCGTTTTAAGGTAAGGATACCTTGTAAACACTATGAAAGTGTGTGTATGTGAACATTTAGGATATTGGTGAATTTTAAACAAGTTCATAAATAAACATGCGATATGAACAATAAAATAGAGTAAACACGTATGAACACACGTATAGGACCCTTAGCATAACAATTCTAGGTCGTTACGTCTAACCACCTATCTTAATTGTCATGGCTCTGATACCAATCTGCACACCTCGACCAAAGACGGCGGAACATGCCGAGGTGTAACGATTGCCCATAAGCTCATGACACTATTTAAAGCGACAATATTTAACAAACTCATTTCATTTCACAACATCGAAAATGTCACATAACCAAATATTCATAAGTCAAATACAACAAAATATAGAAAAATATAGCAAATCAAATATTGTTCATTTTTGCTAATATCCTAACGGTATTTGTGTCATTTTCTTCACCGAACTCCATAATCAACCTAGATGCAAACCTGTAACATTTCATAAAATAAAGTTGTCAACACAAAGGTTGGTGAGCAATTCATAAGTTTGAACAATAGATATATAGTATGAAAAGCCACAAAACTAGTATACAAAACCATAAATAATAGCTATAAACTTGGATAAATTGACAATCGCTAATAGAATTACGTTAGCGCCACCTAGCTACAAGGGATTGCCAAGTAGTCTAGGATTTAATAGAATATCGTTAATTGCATTACGTTAACGACACCTTTCTACAAGGGGATGCCAAGTAGTCTAGGATTTATAGATTCCACCAACCGAAAGCGATAAACACATAGGCATATAAACATAGAACACCAAATCGAGCAATTATTCAAGTAAAGTATACAACAACGTTTGTGGTTTAAGACTCAAGTATAAAGCATTTGATTTGAATAAGTATGAAATGTCACCCCAAAACAAAAGATAGAAAACGGGGTATGAAGTTACTTACGTTCAAGTATAAAACTTGATCGGTAAAAGATGAATAACCGGATGGATGAAGTTTAACGAGCAAGGCCTAAATGGCAATAAAATCTTGGATTTAGAATCGTTGTCTTGAAGATCTTTAAATAAAATAATTGTTGCAAAAAGTAAACAATTAAAGTTCAAGATTTAAAATGTAACTATTTAAGAATTTACAATAACAATCCTTTAAAAATGTAAGTTTGCTCGAAACCGGGTTAAAGTATCTAACCTTAATATTTACTTAACCAATGTTAAGTAATAAGGTGGGAAAAATGCTAAAATGCAAGTTCCTTTGGGACAAAGATACTAAAACGGGTTTTTAACGAGTGTTCGGGTTGTCGATTCGGGTCTTGACAAATGGTCAAACCCAAAGTCAACTTTCCAACATATTAATTGTTATGAGATAACTCATTAAAATATACTAACACTTAACCAAGTATGTAGATCTATTGTTTAGAACTAACAACGCACGTTAAGCGAGTGTTCGTTTTTGTCGGTCCAAACTATGTGATGAGATCAAGTTGGATCCAACAATTCCAAGTACTTAAGAAAATAATTAAAATCAGTTTGTAAACTATTTTTAAAGAAATATACAATTCTTGATAGCTAAAAACACACTTGTGTGTCTTAAGCGAGTAAAAGTCGGTATAGTTCGGTTTGGTTCGGTCTCCATCTCACAAATAGTTCATAGATGGTTTTTACATGCCCAAATATCGTAGAACTTGTATATTGGTTTATAAATGAAGAAAACTTAAATTTTACAACTAAAAAGTTAACTATAAGTCTTTTATGCAAAATTTTCGGTTTAGTTCGGTTTCCATCTCCCAACGAGTTCATAGATGGATTCCTTATGCTTAATATCAAAGAACTTGTAAAAATGATTTTTGAAACTCAAATCTAGCAATAAACATGTTTAAACAACTATTTTAACAAAACTAGTAAACAAAAGTTCGGTTTCCGGTTTGGACTAGTTTCGGTTAAACGAGGTTAGTCTTATACAAACCCACACCATGGAACTTGTAAATAGTTGAACAAACTAAAAGGGTTAGAAGTTAGTCATAAGTGATATGTATAATAAGTTATGTGTGTGTATATATATATCAAGAACACGAAGTCCTCCATGAAGCCTTGCCTTATGACATTCGAAACTTAACCAACCGGAGTCGGTGAAGTAACAAATAAAGGAAACAAGGGGTGTGTATTATATATATGTTGTACCACCATATTCAAGTGTTAGTAATATTAGATGAACAACAAGTTAAAATGAAAGACTATAGTTAGTTGACCTTAAGAAATCAAAATAACAAAATGTTGAAGATGAATACTTGGATTTGAGAGAGATTTTGGAGAAGATGAACAACCAAAATGGTGTATGGAGCCTTGCTTTTATAATGGTAAGAGTATGGTTCATACAAATAGGGTAAAGATGCATGTGATGGTTGAAATGGTCAAACAGAGTTTTTGGTAAATGGCATATTTTGAAAACATTCGAAATAATAATTTAAATTGTTTAGTATCTTATGCAACATCAAAGTAGTGTGTTGGTCAACCCGCAAACATGTGCATCACTATCGCGTTCAAAAACCTATATATACATATATTTTGAACACATACATACATTTAAAAGCGATCGGAGGTCAAAGAATATATATTAATACATAAATACATATTCACATATACACAAATTTAACTAATTATGTATGTACGTAATTCTACGATTATACTAAGATTATTTCACTTAATTCTACTATCAGAGAACAAAGCATAAATCATTCTTGCACTTCTTGTACTAAGATTATTTCTTGTATGAACTAATTCTATTTATATGTGTGAGTGTATGTATGTATGTACGTGCATACTGCATACGCACGCATGCATGTATGTATGTTAGCAATAAGAACAGGAAACGTTTGACCCGTTTAGATCTCGCTAAACTCTATGATGTCGCCATAGGGTTAATACGACATCATTTTCATTACTGACTATAAGTTAACTGTAAGCATTAATATATTGTCGGGAAAGAATATGAAAAAAATATTTATATTACACTAAATTTAAGAAAAGGAAAACTGACCAAACTAAATTGATGAAAGGCAACGACCTGTCGTGGAGGGAAAGTTTTCTATGTTCTCGCTAACTCTGTCTTCACGACAAGTCATCGGGATAGGCAGTGACGAACCCAAGAATTATTTTACTTGGAAGCGACATCGGAACTTAACACTAATATAAATGAGGGTGATCGAGATTTTTACATACAAATAACACTAAAAAATTTTTTAAGGTGACCGACCGCCCCTCAACTAACACATAGGTCCGCCCCTGGGATAGGCCGACCCAAATGACAAATCATGCTTTGCCTACGCCGATGTACGACATGTCGGCGCCTTTGGTGATCTATTCCAACGAAAAAATTCGTCGCTATTTGATCGACTATATAGACACGTATTTGATTTCATTTAATTTCTCATAGTAGAAATGGGAGTTAATAGTAACCCCGGACTTTTAAAAATTTATTTCCTTTCTGAAATATTGAAATCAAGTGCAGGTGAAGACCTGAGATATGTTCAGTCTTCAGCAGTTAACGTCTCCAACTTTGTTTCCGTCAAACATTCCGGGGGCAGCAACTATCCTATCTGGAAGGCTCAGATGATGTGCCTCTTGCATATCAGGACTTGCTTCATGTCATTGAACGTGGTAATTCAATGAAAGGTGGCCCCATGACTGAAAAATATGGCATTGAAGGTGGTAATCCATTGAATACTCAGGACTTGCTTCACGTCATCAAAGGTGATGGCCCCATGACTATAAAATATGAGAAGCTTGTCAAAGGTTGGATTTTCAGTACTATGAGTGACCAACTGCTCAAGACTTTCACAAAGATGGCTTTGGACCAGCCTTTAGAAGAGTACAAATCGGTACATTTGCTATGGGAGGAACTAAAATCAAAGTTTGATTCAACGCCTTTCCTTATCGATGATCCACCAATAAAAATACGAGGTACGTACTCCAAATATAGTAGAAATGCGACTTATCAGTAACTAGAACTTTATTTAAGTTTCTAAAATATCAAAATGAAATGCTTCAACATATTCACCAGGAGTTGAATTCAGACAGCAATCCGTAAGTACCATTCCAGGAAATGAAATATCAGACAACATAAAAATAATAAACGATCTGTACGAAGTTACTGCTGAAGGGTGTTGGTGGAAAGCAAAATCCATACTGAAAAGGGATAAAGATGCAGCCACAAAGGCTATCACTGAAAATGGAAACACAATCCTTCACTTGGCGGTTGAAATGGGCCACAACTATTTCCTTGAAAAACTGCTGGAGTTTGCCAAAGACGAAAGTTATATCATAAACCCGAATGATAAGGGTCGAACTGCCCTACACATTGCCGCAAAGGTTGGTAATGAATGCGCAGCCCAACTATTGGTTCAGAAGAGGAAAGAATTACTGACAAAGGAAGACGAAGAAAAGAAGTCACCACTGGATATTGCTTATGCCAATAGGAAGTTCAGTATATATACATATTTATTTAGAACAACAACACCTGATTTTAGCTCCAATACAATTAGCGGTACACAAACTATGCAAGCTAAGCAAGCTTTGCAAGCTACGCAAGCTATCCAATCTGCTATTTTCACAAAAGAATATGGTGAGTTAAGTTGATGAACCCATATGTTTATCCGTGTCTAAGACTTCAAATTAAAGACCCTAATGTGACCCCACAATAAATATATACTGAAGTCAATATATATATCTAGGGGTTTTAGATTTCTTGATGGGTTGTCATAATTTGAGAACGGGTTGAAATAGATAGGTTAAACGTATGCTCATACTTTTTTCAATTATCATATTTATTCATGCAGGTTATGCAAAGGAATTGCTCAACAATTTTTCCAAGTCTATACAGGATTTTGAAAGAATGAATGTAACGGGAAACACGCCGGAAAGGGTAAAATTGATGAAAATGAAGGAGAAAACGAAGGCAATTAAGAAAGAGTTATTGATGGCAATAACTGTAGCCTTCCAAACTGATCTTGGCTTCACATAATCTTATAACTATCCATGTATATCTCTTAACTTTTTTTTCTTTCAAAAGAGTAAAGGGTCTGAAATAATATCAATCAGTTACTATAGGGATGAAAATGGGTCGGGTTTGGGATGGATTTAGGTATTTCCAAACCCACCCGATTATAAAATCTTGTCTCAAACGATATTTCGAGTATATACGCTAATTTATTGAAAATACTTGTCGGGATCTAAAACCCAGTAGGTATCTATCGAGTTTTGATAGAATATAGTCAATCAATTAGGTAAGGTAGCTATTAATTATTAATCAATTACGGAAAAGAAAATAAAGAATGATTACCTTAAAATATCTCAAATATGAATTGTAAGAAATAAATGTCATGAACAAGTTCTGAGAAATAAGTAAATATACAAATATAAGAAAATTTAAGGCGGGTTATTCCGGTATATAATCGAGTAAACGTGACTATGTTATTGGGTGGTTGGGTCGGATTTCCGGGCCTATTAGAAATCCCATATCAATCCAAAATACGCAAAGAATTTTAAAATTAATCCAAAACACGCAAGATATAAGTCACACCACTTGAATTGAATCTAGGGTCCAAAGATCATTGCTCAAAGTTGCCGACTTTGAGTTAGCAATGGGAAAGAAACGCCGACTCCTTTCATAATAAAAGTTCAATACATATATAGCTAAACTTGCACTAACCCACATTCTGAGTAGAAATGAGCAAATGGTATTGGGTATCAAATTTAAAATTAGGTACCGTCAATACCATTGTGGTACAAACTTTATAAGGTTTCGCGATTAGTATGGTATTGGTATTTTTCCAAAATTTGTCTTTCGGTACCGAAGCCCAACTTTTGCAAGTTTCAGCATTGGTATTTCGGTACTGAATACTAATACGGAGCTCATCTCTACGTTTGTGCAATGTAACTAATATAGGACTTAAAAAACAACCAAACCAAACATTATCAGGAAACAACTATAAAATAATGGAAATGACTGTTGTAAGTGGTGAACTCAGCGGCTTTAGTTTTGCCTGAATATTTGTTCAACCTCCATCCAATCCAACAGTACAGGGGTGTTAGCTCACATCGAACAATTCTAGCCGTTAAAAACGGTTAGAATATTTAAATATATGGTTTGTTCAATCCTAGAGTTTAAAATTTATTATTTCCATCCCCAAATTTTCATTTCCGTTGCAATCAACTCCAATTAATCGTTAACTTTGTTAAACATGTGTAAAATAGGAGGCCATTATGGTCCTTTTTTTTTAACTCATGTATAAGTGTTATATTATGGAAATAACTGTTGAAGTGGATTTTGTTGTCGGAAAATTCAATTCCCACTCTTGATTATCTTCCCATGTCTCAATCTACTATAAATTTGGTGTTGTCGGTCCGGAGGTTACTGAAAAAATGAAGATGGGGAAGGTAGGTTTGAAGGGGGTGTAGTCGATGTTGGAAGCAAGTCGAGGACCTCCTGAACGCATGAACCACCACAGGCACCACTCCATATCTAGCATAGCCAGACAAAGGATTTATGGTAGATCGAGAAGGAGTACATTTAGCCTCCCCCTCCCTCCTCTATGCGTTAGAATGATATTTCCTACAAGAGGCTGCTTGGGTCATTTATTCGGGAAGGTGGTAATAGTTCATCGTCCCGACCATCTTTGTCGTTCAAATATATGAGATATTGTTGATACTCAATAGATCGACAAGGAGGGGTGGCGAGTTGAGTTTTGGATATGATGTTACAAGAGGGTGGTGGTGAGGGTTAACTTAGGCGACGAGGCGACATCAATGATTTCTAGATGACGAGATAGCGTGGTTGTAGATAGTGATTGGAGGTGGCGTGGCAGGATGGGTTGGGGAGATCGACAAGCGTTATGGGGAGGTGATGTAAGGGGGAAAAGGGTGCATTGGAACCAGCCATTGGGTAGGGTACCCGAATTAGGGTATACCGCCTCCTTCAAAGTTTGTCAAAATAGGATAGTGAAAATCAGTTTGTATAACCCGATGAAAGAGAGTGTTAGAGAGGGGTCGGGGGGGGGGGGGGGGGGGATGGAACTTAATTAAATTAGATACAAAAAAATTTTATACTTTAAAGGAGTGTTATTTATGGTTTAAATGATTTTGGAATAGTTGATGGTGTAACCGGCATTGATGGGTTTGGGGTACTTGAGGGTAGCACCCCTCTCCCATAAATAGGGAAGAAGAAAGACGCAGATCCCACTAACACACAAACACTATTAATTAGCTATCAAATTTGTGGGACTGATTTGCATTTTAGTTTTAGTTTTAGTTTTAATAATATCAAGGGTATTATGGTCATTTCAAGTCAAACTACATAATAAGTGGATGGAGTTTGATGCACTGGACTAGATTAATCTAAAATGAAAGTCATGTGACAGAAATAGCACACTTTAAACTTTTAGACTAAAATAACATATTTGAATAACCACAGGAGTGAAAACCACACTTTACACTTTCTTCTCAAAAATATCAAATCAACTATGTATATATTAATTGAAACCCATATCTTGTACTATGTATCTTGCAGCTTTCAACAATGTTTGTAACAGAACATCCCCGAGAGGTTTTTGGCTATTTCACTATAACATTGTGTATAAATATGCCGACGACATCTTATGGGTAGTGAAAATGTTTAGTAACATGTGTTGCATCCGACTAGAGAAAACTTCCATGACATTACTCGGTGAGTGGTAAACTATATATATATATATGTGTGTGTGTATGCATATTTACACCTGACACTACTATTTGTATCTAATAAATTTTGATTATTTCTTATACAGTCCCAATAGCCACAATTTATTCAATATATCAGTTGATTTGTCTCCTCTTCTTGCTGTTACATTTAACATTCTCTATGTTTTATTTCCTCCTGTGGAAGGTTTTAGCAGTTATCGGTAAGTGATTACACACATATCTGGATATGGAAATTTGAATTAATGTCAACTAACTGTTCAAACATCAAGTTGTACCTTCATTTTTTTTAAATTGTAGTGCCGCCAATCAAGAATATGCAGAAGAAGAAAACAGATTATGAAGAAGCAAAGGAGCTTTTGAGCATGATATGTGAACAGGACGACACATCATTCATGGATCCAATTCATGAAGCTATACGCCGAGATATTTATGAGGTTGTTGATGAAATTATTTTTAAAAAACCTAGTACATTCTACCATTGGGATGAAGAAGGGCATCAAATTGTTCAGCTAGTGGTAAAAAACCGTTCAAACAAAGTATACAACCTTATTCGTCACATAATTGAGCAAAAGGAGTCTGGCATAACAATGACAGATTCTGTTGGTAATAATCTTGTACACTTAGCGGGAAGATTAGCACCTTCATTTGTACTAAGTCGTGCTACAGGTGCAGCACTCCAACTACAACAGGAGCTTATATGGCGTGAGGTATGCCACAAGTAAGTTATAAGTCACCGTCTTGCATAAACTCTAACTCAGTTAAACTTTACAGGAATTAGAGAAGCTCGTGTCACCTTTAAAGCTTTTAGAAAAGAATAAGGATGGGGAAACACCAGCAATGGTGTTCACTAGGGAACACCAGGATTTGATGAAGCAGGGAGAGATCTGGAAGAAAACAACAGCGGAATCATGTAGCATCACTGCTGCCTTGATTGTCACAATTGTATTTGCAGCAGCAATCACTGTACCTGGTGGAAGCAATCAACAGTCCGGCATCCCTGTGTTCAAAACTGATAGTGCATTCACTATCTTTGCAGTATTCAATGCATTCTCATTATTCACAGCGACTACATCATTATTACTCTTCCTATCAATCCTCACTGCGCGTTTTTCTGAAAGAGATTTTTTGGTCAGTTTACCAAGAAGGTTGATTTTAGGTCTTCTCACATTATTCCTCTCTACAACTGCCATGATTGTAGCCTTTGGTGCAATATTGTACCTTGTCTTTTGTGATCATAGGCCATGGATGCTAGCACCAATATGTGTATTCGCCTGCCTGCCAATTTCGGTTATTGTTACTATTAAACTTCCCCTACTGGTAGACTTGATCCAGTCAACGTATATCCCCATCTTTGGTAAGAAAAGTTACCTCAAGTCTTGTAAAATTAGTCGGAAAAACACATACTTTACTGACTAAGGGGGGTTTGATTACACATTTCCATGTGGTTATTGTATAAGTTGCATGGGATATATGCATCTAACCTCTCTTTCTAGGTGGTACTCATCTCTTTGTAAGCTTAATGTTGTTTGTATTTGCTCATGGTCCTTGACTATCTGAACATATTTGTTATATTTTATTATTTGATGCAAAATGTTTAACTATTTTCCTCTTATTTTCTCTCTCAAATTAAGGAGCATAATTAACTCATTTACACAAGGATTTCCATATTTAACTGCATTTTTTCAAAAAAATAAACCTTATTCATGGTTTTCTAGGATTTGAAGAAGTTGAAAACACTTACCAGTTACCACATGTATCTTGTTTGGATTTGCGGGTTTCATCTTTCTCCCCTCTCTTTGATCATTGTCGATTTCCCCAATACACACACACACACACCCCTAAATACTTGGGTGAGATACGTGTATTCGCTCGTGTTTTTCTTCAAATGAATTAATGCCGACCCGAACCGACCTGAGGCCGAAACACATAGAAAATCCATAACTGAAAACCGGACCTTCACATAATTATGGGTATCGGGTATTTTAGGGTCACTTCTTCAGGTTTGCAGGCAAAAACCAAAACCGAAAAAAGGTTGAATTTCATCAAAAATTAACTTTGAATGTTGCTGGATTTCCATCCTCTCTAATGAAAACCCGCTAGGATTGTGAATGGTTTAGGAAGTAGAAGAAGAGAAGGATAAAGAGACGAGAAATAGTTCTTAAAATATGTCTGCAACTTACCGAAAGAAGAAGAAAAATAAAACTGTGAGTAAATATGAGAGTATTAAAAAACTCAGAAGTTGCGGGTACTATCTTTGGTTTCTCTCCAGGGACACACCAGACTTTTTTGTGTAATAAGTAATCCCAAACTAGAGGAAATTAAAAAGTAAAAACAAAATAACTAAAGAAGACCAGCATTTTTAATTTAGTTGAATACTAGTTGCACTTTTCAATGGAAATTGAATAGTAGTTATATTTTGAGTATAGACTTGATTTTTTTAATCCTTGTAGACAAATTTTTAATAAGCTATTATCATTTTTTCACCGTCTCTCCTCCACTCATCTATTTTTTACTCTAAACGTTTACCAATAAACGGAGAGTTCTTTGAAGATATGAAGAGAATGGTGAAAAGATTGATCTTCATATTTTAGAGGAAAATTGGTTTTTATTGGTCCCAACTATTTTATTTTTGCCGTCGGTGGTCCCAACTATCATTTTGGCTGGCAACGGTCCCAACTTTCACCTACGTTGAATCCACCAGTCCGCGACTAACGGAGTACTAACTCCGTTAGTTAAAAGCTGATGTGTTCGTTTTAGTTGTCAAAAACAGCTGACATGGGCATCCTACGTGGACCGACTGTGTATTATACATACTCCCCAAATCCCCAACGTTCGAATACATCAACCAGCTCTCGGTCTCGAACCATCGAGAGAATCAAAACCAAGTCCTAACTTAACAACCTCCTGACTCACCTTCCTCTTCTTATTACTAACCCTAACCTCACCATCATCAAATTCATCCTCTTCAACTTTCACTTTAACAACATCCACCGCCTTCAAATTGGACACGAACGTAGTTAAACCTCTTTCGACCGCGATTCCGGGTGTATGGCGTGCAAGGAGATGTGGCCGAGTAGACGATGTCAAGCGGAACGTACCTAGATGATGATTGTTCTGGATGTGTAGGGGTTAACAATTGGGAAGAAAATGCCATCAAATTTCGAGGAATTAGGGTTCTTGAGTTAGAGAGAATTTGGGGATTTAGAGGGTGTATAATTTGAGAATTTATGTTTGTATAATGTTTAATATAAAATGTTGGTTATAATACACAACCGGTCCACGTAGGATGCCCATGTTAGCTGTTTTTGACTACTATGACGGACACATCAGCTTTTAACTAACGGATTTAGTACTCCGTTAGTCGCGGACCGGTGGATTCAACGTATGTGAAAGTTGGGACCGTTGCCAGCCAAAATGATAGTTGGGACCACCACCGACAAAAATAAAATAGTTGGGACCAATAAAAACCAATTTTCCTATTTTAGATAGATTATGATGAAGATGACAATCCGGACAGAAGTAGGCTAATTGGGTCGATCTTAAAAAAGTGGGATTTACTCGGGTAAAGACCGAGACCCAGCCCGAAACTGAAATTGTTTGAAACCTAAGACCGATGGACACCCGAAAAACTGAAATTACTCACTAGTATACACATTCCAAATCTAATTTTGATGCTTTTCAATATAATAAAAGAATCCAATTACAATAGAGAGGCAGGTAAACGGACAAATTTCGCTGCCACCCACTTTTGAAAGGCAAAACCAACATTTTAAGTCAGTTCAGGCCACTTTGTGTTTTTCTGTTCCAAAGGTGTGAGAAGTGTGAGAAAACAATGTATGGCCTATGGGATGATCAATAAATAGCTGAGTAGTCGATAAAATTGACGCAGCGTGATGATAAAATTGGAAGTCAAACACGTTGATTATGCAAATACCCGTGTGATTCTTCCCCGAACTTCCAGAAAAGGCGTAGATCGTAAATAAGATAAATAATTGAACCTGTTGATTCACACGAATATCATGATCAATTCTTCCAACTATCGTTGATTCATAAAGAATACCGATAATTGGGTTCTTCACACATAACACACACCGTGATAGAGAGGAAATGTTTTTTTTCATATATACCAAACCTCATTTTTTTACATTACAAAATCTCATGTATTTAAAAGAAACAGAATACCATTGGGCTTCTAATTATGATTAAACCAAAAGACATAAAATATTAATTTTAAACTCTTGTAATTCCATAATTCATGTCGTCATTATTTGGTAAACGTTTGATCTCCCCACATCAAAAATACTTTTAGCTAAAGTAGGAACAAGAACATTTTTAAGCAACTAAGTGCAATGAGATAATCCGAAGATATGAGTGAATGGTATGAGAGATAACGATCATCATATCATCACCAATGATAACTTGATAAGCGTATTGAACCGAATCATGTTTCATAAAGATATCGAACGCCATGTGAGCGGTGGCACCGGAATCTAGAATCCATGACTCAACCATGTGACAAATATTTGATAAACTCGCTTAAAATGCGAAGGCCTAAACTGTGAAGATGCTGCCAAAGAGCTTGAATCTATTCGGTCAAAGCCTGTAAATTTATAGTGATCAGCCTGTTCTGTTGGGTCTAAGCCCAAAATCACTTGAGAATTGAAGCTTTAAGTTTGCAGTCAACTGTAGCTCTTTGACGCCTTATTTATACTTTAGTCAAATGTGGATTTTTGATACCTATGATTTTCAAAGATCAATATTCTGGATTGAAATACATTTTTCAAATACACAAAATTACATTGAATTATTTTTACCGTTAACCAACTTTATGGATAAACAATACATTTTTTTGTTGCATATTTGAGGCTCATGAGTTTTATTGTCCTCAAGTGGATTTTAGGAAAGTTTGCAGCCATGGCTGGTTTATCCTCTTTCTTTGATTGTTTACTAATCTGATCCCCATTTTACAATGCAACAATAACTTTTACCAATTTACGTTTAAATCGCTGTGAGTTACCGAGTATAAATATCAAACAGAAAGGTCACAGTCATAGTTACCTAATTCGCTACCCTAGCCGCGAATTTCGTTTTGAATCGGTTCGTACCGAATCGGAATTCGAAAGCGAATTCAATCGCTTTGGTTCGGCGTTCCGATTCCGGTCAATTTGGCGTTCCGATTAACCCCGATTCAGTGTTCCGATTAAGCCCGATTCGCCGATCCAAATCCACATCATGCGCCTGTAAGGCCCCGTTACCGGTGCCTCACATTTGGACGCTGGATTTACTCATCAACATAGTTCTAATCATCAGAGTTAATAAAAACATTCGCGGAATATAAAAACTTTCATAAAACATTTCATAACAATCCAAAACTTGTCTTAAACCAACAACTTGTCTTTCAAAAACTAAGTAATTAAGACAAAACACGTCTTGAGTCTTCCGATGCCAGTCTCTTGTCCGTTTGCCACGCGTTACCCTCAAGCTAGCCGTCTTAATCTACTTGCCTGCGTGCATACTAAAAGTCAGCCACGTTGAGTGAGTTCTAGTTAATCAGGAAACATACAATTCATTCTCATATATTTCTTAACATATCCGAAGACACGTATTAATACTTTATCTTTGTATAAATATCCATAAAAGGAACGTCACATAATATCTATTACTATATGTATTCTCCATAGAAGGGACACTCTATATACTTTCCATAGAAGGAACATTATAATGTCCATAGAAGGAACGCTACACTATCCATAGAAGGAACATTATACTATCCATAGAAGGAACACTACACTGTCCATAGAAGGAACACTACACTGTCCATAGAAGGAACACTACACTGTCCATAGAAGGAACATTATACATTATCCATATAAGGAACTTTATATATTACCCATATAAGGAACACTATCTGTAAGTTATTATTTAATATCCATGTATGGAGCTAATCACTTCCCTTGGCAATACGTGCAATATCCGAAGATCGTTCACGTACTGACAAGCATTTCATTCTCAATCAAGTCATATATAGATAACATATAAGTCATACATGGCATACACTTACCATTTAAGGTAAGTGTATTAACTATCACATCGAGTATGCACACAGCCCCGAAAACATAACAAGGAATGGGGCTAGAAACTCACCTGGATCCTGTTACGCTCGCCGTTAACGGTTAATCCCTTCTTTAACTGAGCTCAGTTAACTGTTAAATATATATTTGTTAATTAGCCGTAAAATTAATTTGGTCTATTTTAATTAACCAGCACATTTTCTAAGTTAGGCTCGTTTGTTTAACTTATACTAATGGGCTAGCTCGTTACAAATGGGCTTAGTTAGATCAAGCCCATCTATTTTAAATGGTATCTGGGCCGAGCTGAGACCAGGCCCAATGCCCATAACATAATTGATCAGCCGAGAACTCTTGGCAGAGAACTCAGCAGAAAACCCATGACCGAAAACTCTTGGGGACCGAGATCCCCTGTTTGACTGAGAACTCTTGAGGTGACCGAGAACCCTTGGTTACCGAGAACCCTCGTTGACCGAGATCTATCGTTGACCGAGAACTCGAGTGGGCCGAAAACTCATAGATGTTTCCTTAACTGTTTTGGCCGAAAACTCATAGTTCATTGCTTTATCAATAATCATGACCCGATCTATCATCCTACCAATTTTCATGTAAATCCGTTCATGAAAAGTAAACATTTTTAACAAAAACGTACCTTTGAAGTTTTTGTATGAAATCACTCGAGATGCTCAAAACCATATCAAACGAACTCCGATTTGAGTGATTCAAGCGGCCACGGAACCGTCTTGTCCCGGTCTTCAAACCCGTCAGCTCAACTTTGCCGGAAACCGCCGCTACAGTAGCCGGAACAGCTGAACAGTCGCCGGAATCTTCACTTTTGAGCTGCTGTGGTTTTACTGATAAAAACCGGACTTCCCGACCTCTGATCGAAGATCTTTTCGGTGGAAAACTTCACTTATATGTCAGGAATACTCGATTATGATTTGAGACCGATCCGACTGCTAGATCTCCAGGAATCTTTGTGTCTTTGTGGGTGTTTTTCTCAAAAATGAGAATTGGGTTAAGTGTGTGTTTTGATGGTGTAGGCTATGGTGTGGAGATGTATGAAAATGGAAAGAATTAGGGTTTTAAGGGGTATTTATACTCCCTTAAGCCCATGGACCTTAGGCCCATCTTTCTTTTTTGGTCCATAATTAATTACATCTAATTAGCATACTTATCCTTACATCTTTATTATTTTACTATTTTTCTATTAACTCAAGTAAACTTTTTCATCTTAAATAAATAATATATTAATTATTTATTTCTTAGAAATTTCGGGATGTTACAAGTCTACCCACCTTATAAGAGGTTTCGTCCTCGAAACCTGCTTAGTCCTTGTAAAAGGAATACTTCTTATATTCACATCCTTTCTTTAGCACCCTGACTTACCGGTTTATCTTTTGTATTACAATCAACGAGTGATGTCAATTAGTTTTAGCTTCCTTGGTAGCTTGTCCATGAAGTCATCTATGATACGCTTCCTTATCTAGACTTTTCAAGTGCATATTACTTTCACAAGTATGTTCTCCTTTCTTGTCCTTTAAATTAGCATTGAATGGCCATTCTTTCTAGTTTCTCCTTAAGGATTACTTCTTAAAATCCCTTTGTCTATTCCTTAAGAGAGAACACTTCTTGCAATTCTTGAGCCCATCCATTGCATAACTTGTCGGAGAACTCCTTAAGTAACCATTTAAACCTTCTTTCATTCTCAGCTCTGTATCAACATGTAGGGTTCATGATTTATAGCTGTCTAGGGTAGCTTGATCATGAAGTCCATGATGATACATCTTCCTTTTCTTGACTAATCAAGTCTCACGTTGTTCTATGAATCCATTATTGTTTGTTGTTGCATATCAGGCTGCCTGATCTATCGTAACAAACTACCTTAACCGACTTCCTTTATGGTATGTCTTGATCTTTGTTTATAATACCATTCTATGCTTTCCGTTCCAGAGGACTTCCCTTCCATGATCACATGATTATCAATTACACACTAATCATTTGTGTCAAGACTCAATTCAGGTAGACATACGTCTAAACCATATCTACGCTTTCCTCGCATGTCTTTCCACCTTTTGTCCCCGGTTTCTAGCATCCCCTTGCAGTGTGACTGTCGGCTCCACATTCGTAACACTTGGGATTGTTCTTATCCGTGTAGGAAAAGTATCATGTCTATCCACAGCTGTCACATACCATGGACTCATCTTCATTTGACTTCTACTTAAGCGTTTCACTTCTATTAGTACACGCCTTCATTATAACCGACATCTAGACTTATGACCTTCATCTAGGATTTGGCCTCGAAGATATCCATGACGTGGAATCCTCAGGTGACCAAATATGATTTTCACATCATAAGTATTATCTTTCAACTCTCGGTGTAATTAGAGAATTCATTTATTTCTCATCTTGCTCTCATCCTTTATAACTTTTAACTATGTCTCATGAATCTCGCTAATGCAATCCGAAGTACTGACTAATTTGTACTACTTAAATGTCGTGATATGTTCTCCACATTCTGACCGTCAGCAACCATATTAGCCTTACCAGGATAATACTTGATTCCCCAATCGTAATCCTTTATCAGCCTCACTCATCTTCTTGCCTCGTATTCCGTTCCTTCTGCTTCTTATGACATGTGTCAATGGTACACCTTGAAAACTTAGCATACAATTACTCTTTTTTCAGCTTTTCCAACACTTTTCTCAAGTGTTCAGCATGGTCGGACTTATCCCTTGAATAATTGAAACTATCGTCTGTGAAGGCAACGACATATTTATCCTAATATCGGATGACATGCCCTATTCATCATAACCATAAATGTTGCTTGAGCATTCGTCTACCAACAATATCACGAGAAACTCGTAGTATTCATATCGCGTCTGAAATGTTGTCTTAGGGATATCTGCCTCTTTCACTTTCAACTGATGATAGCCTGCTCTGAGGTCTATTTGCGAGGACCAACTCGTACCTTGCATTTGATCAAACAAACTATCCATTTGTGGCAATATCTATTCTTCACAGTAAGCTTGTTCAACTCATAGAAATCTATACACATTCTCATACTTTCATCTTTTTCCTTTATGAACATCGCCGGTACACCACGTAGGGAAATACTCGGCATAGAACACCTTCGTTGAGGAGTTCTTGTAGTTGGGATATTAACCCTTTCATCTCGGACGGCGCCCGGCAGTAATGTGCTTTCGCGACGGGTTGTGCTCATGGTATTAACTCTATCTGGAATTCTACCTTTCGTTCCAGTGGTAACCCTGGAAGGTCCTATGGGAACACTTTTGGTTAGTCACACACTACAGGAACATCTTTCATTTCTTTTGTGTCGGCCGTAGCTTTGACAACATACGCTAGGTAGGCACTGCACCCTCTCCTTAACAAACCCTCGGCTTTTATCATCGAAATGACATTAAGCCCAGAACTTTCCTTATCACCATAGACCGTCACTGTACCGTCATCCAATGATATAAACCTTATCAACTTACTCTTACATGTATACGATCTTTAACTCAGATGTCAAATCCATTCCCAAACGACATCGAACTCTCTTAAGGTCAATCATAAAGAGTAGAAAGGAACTCATGTCCCTATAGTTCTACCTTACAATTCTTAACCATTCTCATACTTTGACAAAAGTATCGCTAGTGGTCTCTTCCATAAAGTATCACGTACACAACTACATTCTTCTTAACGTCTTCTTTCATATTTGCTAAACTATATAGTCTCGTACTTTCATTCCTTTTCAACTAGGATGCCTCGACTTCCACCCGTCCTTCTCGATCATCTCTACTTTCTCGGCATTCGCTTCGTTACTCACGATCCCAACAAGTTCCCTTATGGAGTTAACTATTGTAGGCATACTACATGTCTTGACTCATTCTATTTGGTTTATCTCTGTTTCTTTCATGTTTCTTCCACTTGGATTCCCTAGTTTGGGCTACCTTTGATGCTTTAGCGAACATTGTTGGCATTGTATTTCGAAACAATTGAGCAACTCCTTTAATGTTCATGACTACAAGCTCCAAGCGTGATCCTTCTTCATTACCTCTTAAAGTCGGCGTCCAAATGCTTTCGTGTATCGCTTTGTCACATCTTCTTCAACAGGTTTCGGGTTGGCACGTGCCTTACCACAGCGTCTAGTATGACCTCTTCGCGCTCGCCCCTTTTGTAGCAGTCATCTATCTTATTTCTAAGGAAACACAAATGTTATCACTCTAGGAATTATTTAGCACATGATTCGTAAGGTAAGTACTTAATGACAGTGGCCAAGTGTAATTAACTCTTTACATTACTCCTCAGGTTCTACATATTTCCCTTTATGGTTTCACTTGTGCTAGTTTCTACTTCTCACACAATCATAACATACATATAACCTACATTCTTATCCTTAGCAATTAAGCTAGCATACACACATTCTTTCTTTAGCAATTAAGCTAACATTCAAATATTCTTTCTATAGCAATTAAGCTAACTTCCTTACACATTCTTACATTATACATGAAATTAATTATATACTTCACCTTTTTCGAGTTTGCTTGAGTGACACATGGCTATCTTGAACTGGCATCTTCTTTCTTTTCTTACTTAAATCCCATTCTCTGTTCGAGTCTAGACATTTAGGATGCTTAAATCACTCGAACTTTGGTCTGATACCAACTTGTAAGGCCCCGTTACCGGTGCCTCACATTTGGACGTTGGATTTACTCATCAACATAGTTCTAATCATCAGAGTTAATAAAAACATTCGCGGAATATAAAAACTTTCATAAAACATTTCATAACAATCCAAAACTTGTCTTAAATCAACAACTTATCTTTCAAAAACTAAGTAATTAAGACAAAACACGTCTTGAGTCTTCCGATGCCAATCTCTTATCCGTTTGCCACGCGTTACCCTCAAGCTAGCCGTCTCAATCTACTTGCCTGCGTGCATACTAAAAGTCAGCCACGCTGAGTGAGTTCTAGTTAATCAGGAAACATACAATTCATTCTCATATATTTTTTAACATATCCGAAGACACGTATTAATACTTTATCTTTGTATAAATATCCATAAGAGGAACGTCACATAATATCTATTACTATATGTATTCTCCATAGAAGGGACACTCTATATACTTTCCATTGAAGGACTTTCCATTGAAGGAACACTATACTGTCCATAGAAGGAACGCTATACTGTCCATAGAAGGAACGCTACACTGTCCATAGAAGGAACGCTACACTATCCATAGAAGGAACACTACACTGTCCATAGAAGGAACACTACACTATCCATAAAAGGAACACTATACTATCCATAGAAGGAACACTACACTATCCATAAAAGGAACATTATACATTATCCATATAAGGAACTTTATATATTACCCATATAAGGAACACTATCTATAAGTTATTATTTAATATCCATGTATGGAGCTAATCACTTCCCTTGGCAATACGTGCAATATGCGAAGATCGTTCACGTACTGACAAGTATTTCATTCTCAATCAAGTCATATATAGATAACATATAAGTCATACATGGCATACACTTACCATTTAAGGTAAGTGTATTAACTATCACATCGAGTATGCACACAGCCCCGAAAACATAACAAGGAATGGGGCTAGAAACTCACCTGGATCCTGTTACGCTCGCCATTAACGGTTAATCCCTTCTTTAACTGAGCTCGGCTAACTGTTAAATATATATTTGTTAATTAGCCGTAAAATTAATTTAGTCTATTTTAATTAACCAACACATTTTCTAAGTTGGGCTCGTTTGTTTAACTTATACTAATGGGCTAGCTCGTTACAAATGGGCTTAGTTAGATCAAGCCCATCTATTTTAAATGGTATCTGGGCCCAGCTGAGACTAGGCCCAATGCCCAGAACATAATTGATCAGCCGAGAACTCTTGGCAGAGAACTCAGCAGAAAACCCATGACCGAAAACTCTTGGGGACCGAGATCCCCTGTTTGACTGAGAACTCTTGAGGTGACCGAGAACCCTTGGTTACCGAGAACCCTCATTGACCGAGATCTATCGTTGACCGAGAACTCGAGTTGGCCGAAAACTCATAGATGTTTCCTTAACTGTTTCGGCCCAAACTTAACCCGCGCAACCATAAAGCTTTGACCTTTATGGTCCAAAATGCTTAAACTAGATCTAGGGCTTTCTTTAAACGAGCCGTACATAGCCATAGGTTCGTTAAATTCATTTTAACATCAAGTTTTCTACTTTATGGATCTTTTATACCCTATCTACTCTACATTTAAGTTTCATCCAAAACCAACTTCGTTTACCCGTCCTTTTTACAAACCGAACACTTCTCGTTTTACCCGAAACGAACCAACTAACCCGTTTACTATCAAGTTCATTGCTTTATCAATAATCATGACCCGATCTATCATCCTACCAATTTTCATGTAAATCCGTTCATGAAAAGTAAACATTTTTAACAAAAACGTACCTTTGAAGTTTTTGTATGAAATCACTCGAGATGCTCAAAACCATATCAAACGAACTCCGATTTAAGTGATTCAAGCGGCCACGAAACCGTATTGTCCCGGTCTTCAAACCCGTCAGCTCAACTTTGCCAGAAACTGCCGCTACAGTCGCCGGAATAGCTGAACAGTCGCTGGAATCTTCACTTTTGAGCTGCTGTGGTTTTACTGATAAAAACTGGACTTCCCGACCTCTGATCGAAGATCTTTTCGGTGGAAAACTTCATTTATATGTCAGGAATACTCGGTTAAGATTTGAGACTGATCCGACTGCTATCCGGGAATCTTTGTGTCTTTGTGGGTGTTTTTCTTAAAAACGAGAATTGGGTTAAGTGTTTGTTTTGATGGTGTAGGTTATGGTGTGGAGATGTATGAAAATAGAAAGGATTAGGGTTTTAAGGGGTATTTATACTCCCTTAAGCCCATGGACCTTAGGCCCATCTTTCCTTTTTGGTCCATAATTAATTACATCTAATTAGCATACTTATCCTTCCATCTTTATTATTTTACTATTTTTCTATTAACTTAAATAAACTTTTCCATCTTAAATAAATAATATATTAATTATTTATTTCTTAGAAATTTGTGTCAGTGAAGCTTTCCGGCTTTTTCCTCCTACAGAGTCAGGACTTGCTGCACATCCTTGGTTTTCCAGGGGATAAGGAAATCCACATGATTGAGAAATATGACAAACTTGTCAAAGGTTGGATTTTCGGTTCTATGAACGAAAAAGTGCTCACGAAGTACGCACAAATCTATTCCGCACGAGATCTATGGAGGCAGCTAGAATATACCTATAATCCACCGACAACCTTTACTGTAGGTACGTAGTCCATTAACTGATGTCCCTCTGATCTAGAATCTGTCTTTGATTAAAGGAGTTCGACTTGGACACCATAATCACTCACAATTCCAGTAAACACTTGTATGATAACAAGAACAAATCAATCAAACTTGAATGTGATTAAACAACGTGATAAACTTATATCTTTTACAATGAAACTTGAAAACTTATGTCATAATCGGTTATGGGATAATCGTTAATAACCATCTCCCTATAACAGTGATTTTGTAGGCCTACCGCCCAATAAAACTCATTAGACCCGTCGGAGTTAAACAAGCCCAAACGTTGGCCAATACTAAACATAAACATAAACCATCTATATCTATATAATGAGGTAGGAGGTGAATTTTAAGGGATTTACAAATATTTAAACACATGGTACAACTACACAGAGGGACAAAGTGGTAATTGTACACTTAAATATCACGTGTTTTACATATTTCTCTATGATAGTTACAATCTTAGTCCAACTTTATTCATGTTTTTTGTAAATTTAGAGAATAATTATAAATTTTACATCTATCTTTTGTGTATTTACTCTTTTTAATTTCACTTTTAACCCAACTTACCTCACGATTTTCAAACTGTCATAACTTTTTCGTACGATAACATTTTTTTTTAAAATCGCACTATAAAAATGAGCGTTTTATTCTCTTTAATTTGAGTATGATATTGCCATAGTTTGTTTAAGTTATAAAAATGACAATTTTTTGTGGTCCAATTTTGATGGTTTTGAGTTAAACCGTGAGCCAAATCATTAGTAATGGTAATTTGTCGTCAAAAACTGAAACCGGAATGTTGAAAATTGAAACCAACCAATCATTATCAACGATTTGGTTCCGATTTAGTTTGTACTTTGATAACAGTTTGAGTTTAAAATAAGAATGATTAATTCAAATATACAAACAAACGGTTTCACGTTTTTAAATAAAACAATAAACGCCAATAAATCTATTACATGATTACTAAGGTCTTTGTTTCCCGTTGCATCGCGCGGGCACACGTCTATTATATATATACACCAAACAAGGATCTGTGAGAAAATTAAAAAAAAAGTTAATAAAAAAATATCATAAAAACAAGAATGTTTCCCATGTCTTTCTCGCTCTTTAAAAAAAAGACACAATGCTGAGAAAAAAAATTATTGTGCCTTTTTATGTTACTGATTGCGCTTTTTTTCTTGACATTGTGTCATTTTTACTTAATATTGTTATATTACCTAACATTATGTTATAATTTACTTAGCATTGTGTTATATTTTACGATCTATTTGTTTTTTTTCTATATATATCATCATTGTGTTTTTTTATGATTGTCGTTGTGCCTTTTTCGTTCTTTTAACTCGAAAGAAGGGGGAAATATTTTAGTTTTTTTTCTTCCGCTTTTTTATTTATATTTTGAGTTAATATTTTTTTAATTATATTTTTTAAATTCTTTTTTAGAGGAATTTTTATGTGGCCACAAATTCTTCTCAAACTTTTCATTTTTTCTCTCTTTTTAATTTTAACTTTTCTATGTATTAAAAATACTAAACTCACCCGATATTTTAACTCTTGTCTCTCTTTTATTCATACCCGAAAAACATACGCGTAAGCTATATATATGGTCTTACATAAATGACCAAAACATAGAAAACTAACTCTAACGCATATAAATGATTAATTATCATATACATACATAAGATAAATAATAAAAGAATATACAAAACCCATGTTGACATTATATATGGTGAGGCTTGAAGCTGCAACCTAGTTTCTAATCTAGATTCTTCCTACTTACTCGTTTCCAATTACACCATAGTTCCGTGTTATATTATGTTCCTCGTCTCAACCCGACCCGAATAACAACCAACCTGAAATTTTGTAAATCGAAAAAAATGGGACCCCATTAGCAAAAAATCATAAGTCCGCCACTGTATGAAAATGTAACATCCTAAAATTTATAATGTTGAATAAAGAAAGTTACGTTTAGTGATTTCGCGTTATTAATTAATTAATATCGAGTAAAGAACGGATCATGGATTTAGATTAATTGAGATGGGTTAAATGAGAATGGGCCTTAGGTCCATGGGCTTTAAGGGATATAAATATCCCCTAAACCAACCTAAAACCCTAAACCCTCATTTCATTTCCATCATAATCTCTACACACTCCAAACACACACACACCATAAACGAGCAAGATCCGAGAGAGAGTAAACGTTAGTTGGTATTAGATCTTATTACACGAGATCTAGAGTGCATAAACAAGCTAACCAAGATCGAACGAGCGCTAAAGGTATGTTCTTGACCTTTAAAGTTTACGTAGTATTGAACGTTTTTACTTAAAGGTCCAAGCTTTATAGTATATACGGGATATATATACGACCGAAAACGGTTAGGGAACGTAGTGGGTGATGTCGAACCATAACAAGGGTATTAAAATCGCCAAAATGCTTGATAAAAACCAAACCCGTAGCTGAACTGGGCAACTTCGCCTGCGAACTGGGCAACTTCGCCTTCAAAGCTTAACTTCGCCTTCAAAGCTTAACTTCGCCTACGGCCAAGTTCGCCTAACTGATAACTTCGCCTAAGGCCAAGTTCGCCTAATTGATAACTTCGCCTAAGGCCAAGTTCGCCTAATTGATAACTTCGCCTAAGGCCAAGTTCGCCTAACTGATAACTTCGCCTACGGCCAAGTTCGCTTAACTGATAACTTCGCCTAAAGCTAAGTTCGCTTAAGGTTTAACTTCGCATAAAGTTAAGTTCGCTTAGAAAATAAATTAAAAACCTAATGAAAAAAATGTGTTAAGACAGTTAATGGAAATAAAATTTTTCCAAGCTGATCTGGCAGCTCGACCCCAGCCAGGGGCTCTGCCCCTTGAACCCTGCTAGGGGCTGCCGCCCCTAGACCCCGCTGCCAGGGGCGCTGCCCCCGGACCCCCGTTCGTTGTAGGTCATATAAAGATAGAAATACAACATGAGTAGTAGTAGTTAATTGATACGTGTAAATATTATACAGTTAGCCGTGCACAGCTCAAGAAGGGAATAACTATTAACGGAGAGCGTAACAGGATTCAGGTGAGTTTCTAGCCCCATTTATGTGTTATGTTTTCGGGGCTGTGTGCATACTCAATATGTTTGTTAATACGCTTATCCTAAGAGATAAGTGTATGCCTTATGTGGATAATGTGAAATGTATGAATGATTGCTTGATGGTACGTGAACGATCTTCGGATATTGCACGTACTGTCAGGTTGTAACGCTATGTATAAGGTAAGTATGATATGTATGCTTATGTGTATGAACGTAATAAAGTTAATAAAAGAAGGAAATGATGGTTGTATGGTTGTATGGTTACGAAAAGGGTACCGAGCCCTAATAATACTCGAGGTATGATGTATGGTTGTATGGTAACGAAGAGGGAATCGAACCCTACTAATATTCGAGAACTAGGGTACCGAACCCTACTAATATTCGAGGAAAGAGGGTACCGAGCCCTAATAATACTCGAGGAAAGAGGGTACCGAGCCCTAATAATACTCGAGGTATGATGTATGGTTGTATGGTAACGAAGAGGGAATCGAACCCTACTAATATTCGAGAACTAGGGAACCGAACCCTTCTAATATTCGAGGAAAGAGGGTACCGAGCCCTAATAATACTCGAGGAAAGAGGGTACCGAGCCCTAATAATACTCGAGGAAGGAGGGTACCGAGCCCTAATAATACTCGAGGAATGTAGGGCGTAATGCTCTTTATAACGTAAGATATGAAAGCAAGTTAATACAAAAAAAAGGAAAGTATGAAAGTATGAATGAAAGAATATAAGTTTATGTGTATTGTATAATGTATGATTAACTAGAACTCAATCAGCGTAGCTGACTTTTAGTATGCACGCAGGTGAGTATGATGAGGCAGCTCGCTTGAGGAGACACATGGCACTGAATAAGATGCTGGCATCGGAAGACTCAAGACGTTTAAGTTTAATGTTTCGTTTATTTTGAAAGACAAAATGATGTTTTAAGACAAGACGTGTTTTGTTATGAAAAGTTTTATGAAAGCTTTTATATTCCGCGAATGTTTTAATTAACTCTGATATTTAGAACTGCGTTTATGAGTAAATCCAACACAAAAGTAGGGCTACCGGTAACGGGGCCTTACCAAAGGAAGAATAGATATCGTGAGTTGAATAAGCTTACGGTAAAGAATAGATATCCTTTGCCAAGAATTGATGATCTGTTTGACCAACTGCAAGGTTCAAGCTGGTTTTCACGAATAGATCTCAGATCAGGCTATCATTAGCTGAAGGTGAAGGAGGCAGACATCCCTAAAACAGCGTTCCGAACGCGGTATGGACACTACGAGTTCCTCGTAATGTCATTCGGTCTAACGAATGCTCCCGCAGCATTTATGGACATGATGAATAGGGTGTGTCGGCCGATGTTGGATAAGTCGGTTATCGTCTTCATTGATGATATATTGATTTATTCAAAGAGCGAGTATGACCATGCTGAGCATCTAAGAGAGGTATTGGAGACTCTGAAGAAAGAGAAGTTGTATGCTAAGTTTTCGAAGTGCGCGTTCTGGTTAAGAGAAGTGCAATTACTTTTGCTTTGGTTATTCCATCTTTTCATCACTCGATCCATTCTGACTTTTGTTGAGTTCCACATTGACACTGTCTTTCATAACGTGATAGTACCAACCAATTAAATCGAGATACTTTACATAAGCCAACTTTAACTCTTTTCAATTCCTTCATCCAACACGCGATTTGACCACAAAGTTCATCCAAGCATACTTTTTCATAGCCTCCTTCCGTTTTCACTAACACATGAAGGTTCAACAATTCCATACTCTACATTGACATTCTTGGTAGAATGGTAGTTTACAACTTGGTTTCTCGATCTCTAAATATTCTTGCACAAACCACTTAACCACCTTATTAACTCATCCTTAAATGTGTCCTTGTTTAAAATGAAACGTTTTTCAATTTTGATAAATTCGAGCAAGTTTATGAAACTGTCCAAACTTAACTCGAGGTCAAAGCATCTGCTCAAGGTATTAGGATCTTTTTCAGTGTGATCCCACATACGTTTATGAAGAGACTCATAAGACTTACATTGGTTTTCTTCCGTAGCATTCAAATAACGAGCCAACGCCAAATTTTCAATTTGATAATCCAGCACCACCGGTTCGTCCTCCTCTTCTATCTAAATCCTGTCTTCTCTATCCGACCAGCAAGCATTCAACAACCAATCTACCTCTGTATGGTTTTCTGACATGTCTCTTTGGAAACGGAAGCCAAAATGTGTTGGATATCATCATGAACACATAATCACGAAATCACAAATCCATATATGTAAATGTGTACATATTAAATAAAGAACAAGGGATCAATTACACAAATTCTGGTATGCAGTGAAAATTCAAAGCCGTTGATTTTCATTCATGAAATTGACTATCTTTACAATTTTTTCGCCTATTTATAGTCTATGAAACCCTTCATTGGGGGTAATAGAAAACCGTGTTAACCGCAACAGTCCGACGCTTGACTTTTGTCAAGTCTGACTTTTTTTTTCTTTGTGACCATCATCTACTAAAATCTTAATCTTAAATATATAAAAACAAACCTTTCTAAATTATCTCAAGTCACCATACTGCTTTAATTATTTATAAATAAAGGTTTCTCATGCATGCACAAATTCAAGGGTATGAGTCATACCAAACTCATATAGCCCTAAAACAGATTATAACATTTCATTATATTAAAAATTAATCTTATCAAATATTTTATATAAAAATCCTATAAAATAGTGTTAAACTAATAATTAATATCCGATTTCTTTAAAAGATATTATATATATAATTAAGAATCAATTTTATAGTAAAAAAAACAGGCCATGGATCTCACCCAACACATATAGCTTTTAAACCGGGTTAATCTCATTTATTTGTGAAACCCTTTTATTATCAAATCTTAAATATATTATTAACTTACTTACAATAAATAAAATATATATAAATATAATAAACGAATAATGTAACAAAAAAAACCTATATAATACGAAAGATAAAAACTAGTACATAATATAAATAATCGAAGTCTAGATTACATTCAAATACCCACCCATACCACCCCACCCCACCCTAAGCTAGACTTGTACTCCTCTGGCATAAAATAATTACTATTATACTTAATGTGATAATAACCCGATTATTAAACCTTAGTATACAAGAAGCCTAAAATATGATGAACCGTTGTGTCAAATAGAAAAGACAGTAAAACCGAACAAAATATAGTTGCGGTTCAAAACATAACGACTACACCTAAGAACATGGGTTCAGGGGTGGCTCGTGGGACAACGAAAACAAGTTAGGACTTTAGGCCCATAATTAATTGAGGCCTCCAAGTTCAAAAAAGTGTTATATATAGATATATTATAATGGGTAAAGTAAACGCAAAGTAATGTATTAGTGTGGTGATAGGATTGGTTGTTAATAAAGTATAAGCTATGAATTCAAAACTTGTAATAAGCAAAAAAAAAAATTATTCAAAACTTGTAATAAGCAAAAAAAACAAAAATTCTTAACAATTTTCATAAAAGACCCTAAAATGTTGTTTCGATTTAGGCGTTCACTTTCGTTGAGCCGGCCCTACATGGTTTACCTAGCCATAAGGTACGGGTTTAATTCCATTTGAAGATAGATTTTAATAGTATATATACGTTAACATCTTGAACAACCCTCGTGGAATTTTGAGAATAGCCAAATGAAATTTGAACTAAGAAAAACTAGCTTAGAAATCTAATGATTTATAAAAATAAACATCTCATATAAATAATTTTCCCAATTAAAAACATATATAAATATCTACTATGAATGACTAAGCGCATATGGTAGAGCACTCACTTTACTAGTGAGAGGTAGGCGGTTCAAACCTCACTATCACTAATTTATATAGAAGATATGAGGGATTACCCTGGCTTGCCAGGGTTCGAGTCCTGATCTCACCCGGTTTTATCGGCTCCTCGCTGTCGTGCCATTTGGCGGGCGTGGGGGTCGGGTTTTATCCGGTGAATCCCTATAGATGGACCGCTAGAAGCTCCGTCCGTCTTCCAAAGTCCAAACTCTGACATCCGCTGCCACCCTCGCTGCAATGTTGTCGCCACTTTGGCTGCCCACTATTGAAGTAACATCATTCGTATCAACCCGAATTCAAGTCTGTTTTTTTTTAACTTTTCATATTAGATTTACTCTAATATTTAATTGTTTGTTTATTATTTAACAGAAAGTTTGATTAGGTTAGTGATTGTATGCTAGCGTACTGATTATTTTCTAATTTAGATGATTTATATAGTAGATTTTGATAACACCTTAATCGGGACCACCCTTATTAACAAAAGACTTTCTGGTGTTATACGTGTCACAATCTCGAGCAATCTAGAGCGTCTTTCCATAAAATTTTCGAATCGCCTCTTTTAAATTAAGAGAGAGAGAGGGGTCCAACCAAATGGATTCAACAAACGATGGGCATACGCATTAAAAACATGAGGTATATATATCCATTAACTCTATCACTAACTTTACCCTTTTTTACTTTTGTTTTAATCAACTCAAAATCTTGAAAAGCAATATTATAAATTTAAAATGCATAAAATATATAAATGGATATGTGAATAGCGAAAATACGGGTCAAACAAGTTATTAAATCAATCTCACTTGTGAGCTAGCGAAAATAACTCACAAGTAACCGAGATCATAGATCTTGCTTGGTTTTCATTGTTGCCGAAAGAGGAAAGAAAGAGATAAGGTAGAGAGAAAGTTGTAGTTGGTGAAAAGTAGATTTTCGCCGAAGGTTAGTGAATACATGTGCATGCTTCACCTTTTATAGGCATGCTCCACCTTTTATATGTGAGAGCATGTCATGCCTTCCTTTATTTACTTCGACCCATTGGGTTATTCTTTACAAGGCCTCAGGCCAAACATACAAGACATAAACGAACGCTAATAAAATATATCATCAAGTTATCTAACACATACCAAAGACTTAATAACCAAAGACTTAATTAGGGGTGTTCGCGGTCCGGATTTTGCGGTTTTTATATCAAACCGTGAACCGAACCGTTAGTAACGGTTTTTGGTTTTTGCAAACCAAAACCAAACCGTTGACTTTTTAAACCGAACCAAACCAAACCGTTGGTAACGGTTTGGTTTCACGGTTTAGACCCGTTAGTCTTTTATGTAAGATGTCTAAATAAGATATGGTACATATTAGTAAAGCTTTTAAAAATTTGGAGTTCTTAACAAGTTGTTATACAGAAGATGTCCAAACAAGCTGTTAAAGGGGTAAAAATGTTACCCACAAATTAATAAAATGCATGCTGCCCTAATTTGTAGAAAAACAAGATTAGGTGCTAGGATTGAAAATTGTTTTTAGGTTTTAATTTAAAAAAAAACTGCAGAAAGATATTAATGTATTTCGTTTATAGATCATTCAATTTTAATTTAGTTATATCTAATAATATGTGTGTGTATATATATAAGATATAACGTATTTAAAAGATTATTTATAATCAAATTATACGGTTCGGTTTTTTACGGTTAGTTTTGGTATAAACCGTAAACCAAATCGTTCGATACGGTTTGAAAATTTTAAAACCGACCGAATGAAAACTAAGAGAAAAAACCAACCGTGAAACCAAACCGATGACCCGTTTGGACGGTCTCACGGTTTCGAACCGAACCATGAACACCCCTAGACTTAATACATAAAATTGGCTCTACATTAGTTTCTATTTATCTATATATAAATGCCTATCAAAAAATTATACGTGTCATTCTTTGGTTGCTTCACGCCCTATCTCAAGCCACTAGATTGTTTGATTTATGATTTGAGGCTTCCATTCATTTGAACAAAGTCACGGGTGTGGGTCACACAAAACTAGGGATGTTCACGAACCGAACCGAACGCGGGTATTCTCATACTTGGTTTGGTTTGAAAGCGAGACGAACCAAGCGACTTGAATTTAAAGAAACGAGCGATATCTTTATGCTTGAACTTGGTTTGGTTTTGAAACCGATCGACTTGGTTCAGTTTGGTTTTGCTTCATTTCGTACAAAGTTTCCAATTTTAAATTTTTAAAACTTCAAATATCATTAATTCAAGACTTTCAACTCTAAATTGCAATGTTTTAAAAACCGGTATTTTACTTGTATCGGATTGGGCTAAAAAATGGTACAACCGGTTGAACCGGGTAATACCGGGAGGTTCAACCGGTTGAATATTTTACCTTATAATTTCCTATAAATGTAACTTCAATCCAAAGATAACTCAAACTAAATGATTCCATAACAAAAAATAATCCAAAGGTTAATCCATATTTAAAAAAAATTCAAAAACACTTAATTTTAAAAAAATAACCTAAAGTTTACACGTTTGATTGCTAATTGTTGGGTTAAAAGTAATTTTGAAAAAATATGGGCCGCAAAAATCAAAAATTTCTTGGACTTAAAACCGTTATTTGAGACAAAAACCACCGGTACGATGTTCAAGCAAACCGGTGGGAAATACCGGACTCAAAATACCAGCATGTTGTGCGAAATCCGATTTAATCGGTTCAACCGGCCGATTTGAACCGGTTTTTAAAACGCTGCTAAATTGTCTAAACATTCACCTTTAAAATGTATAAAACTCTAAATTAACAACAAAACATATATAAAACGAGCGGCTATGGTTTAAATTTGAACTTTGAATTCAACACAAAAGATAGAAATTTTAAAAACTTTAAATAAATAGTATACTTTTATATATATACATAAAGTTTATATATAAAACTAATAAATAAAAAATAATTCGAGCAAAACGAATCGAACCAAACCGAGCGAGGCTTTGCTCGTGCTTGGATTGTTTTAAACCGAACCAAGTCAAACGGCTCACTTCCAAACCGTGCCGAAATCGAACGAGCATTTTTCAAGCAATTTTCGAGCGAACGACGAACGAGCGGCGAGCAGTTTGGACAACCCTACACAAAACCCATATAGTCCGTAAAAAGGTTATAATATCTCATTTATCTGTAAAACCCTTTCATAATAATTTTTTTTGAGTTATGTGTCTCACCAAACTCGTATAGCCCTTAAACACGATATAACAGTTCATTTATTTGTGAAATAACCTCTTAATCACCAAACAATAATTTTCACGGGTCATGAGTGTCATCAAACTTGGATAGCTCTTAAACGTGTTATAACATCTAATTTATTTGTGAAGTCCTTTCATCATCAAACCCTAATATAGTTTCTCTCTCCAACATATTCTTTGCGCCGGTCTCGTATCTATCACCGCTTAACTTTCGATTACCACCCACCATCGTCACCTAAATCAGCCACCCTTTTTTTTATTAAGGTAGATATTTGTATTAATCTCAATTGTTATCGTCACCTACATCAACCACCCTTTTTTACTAAGGCAAATATTTGAATTCATCTTTTGAAAAAATCAAAATGTTTGTGTCATTTAAGAAACCTACATATCTCAATTAAAAGAGCCCAAACAATAAAAATATAATAAACATAAGAAACTAATTTATACGTATTAAATCAAAACAAATCTGTGTTAAAAATGAAAACAAATCATGATAAAATATAAAATAGAAAAACAATTACAAACAAAAACTTAAATAAACCATTTAACGTGGGTGCACATACTAGTTGTAATATATATACTTATATAATCCATGGAATAATGGAGATTATGAAATGGTGTTAATGAGAGGCACATAATCAAATAGCTAATTACCATCCCATTTAGGCCGTTAGTATTAAATATCTAGTTTGATCCTTTTGTTATGGGGTTTATATAAGCTTTTGTCTTTAACCGTTTTGCTATTTTATATTTTGTAATGGTTTATTTTATTTTTAACAAAGTTTTGTTTTAATTTAATACATATATTAGTTTGTTACGTTCGTCATATTTTATAACGTTTGGGAATTTTTAATTAAGATGTGTAGATTTTTTAGATTTTTAACGAATAAACATAAACGAACACGAACATAATAACTTTTAAAACGAAAAAACATGAACATAAATATTTTTCTTATGAAAACGGGCGATATAGAAGTTTTGAACAAAAAGTTTAGAAGTTCAGACTTAAATCTTATACATTCAAGGTTAAACTAAAACGTACAAGCTTAGAACCTAAAACGTTCAAGCTTAATCTTAATACATTCAAGGTTAAAACCTACCACTCAAAACTTAAAATCGAATTATTTTTAGGTTCAAATTGATGATTAATTGGAATGTTCTGACCAAAACGAACACCTTTAAACGTTCCAGTTTAGAAGTTCAAAATATAAAGTCTAGAAGTTCAGAACAAAAGGTTTAGAATTTCATGCTTAAATCTTATACATTCAAGGTTAAACGAAAACGTACAGGCTTAGAACCTGAAAGCTTCAAGCTTAATGTTAATATATTCAAGGTTAAAACCCACCACTCAAAACTCAAAATTGAACGATTGAAGGTTCAAATTAATGATTAATTGGATCTATTTCAAGGTTAATTGACAAATTAGATTCATTAATTTCAATTTTAAATTTATCAAAGGCGACGATGTATGATGACTGTGGATGGTGGTTTCGACGCTGGACGAAATCGTTGTATGATGACGGATTGATGAATGGCGACGGTGAAGGTGGACGGAGTCGATGGGAGGAGTGGATCACCATCACGGTCATGTCCGATTAGGGATTATTGTATTGGATCTTTATATATATATATATATATATATATATATAGAATAATGAGGTTAGTAATTAAATATTATAAGGGAACTTTTATACACACCGTCTTATATCTATTAAACAAACAATTTTAAATGGCTGTTTAGATAGAGGTTGGATGTTCTCAAATTTATTTTCAAAATTTGAATGAATATGGGCAGGTTGTTTGGATATTTTTCAAATGGCTGTTCCGACTAATAATTTTCAAAGTATGGCCTCCAATAATTTTCAAATTTTGAGTTTTTAGCTAAAACGACCGTCTCAGTGTTGCCGATTAGTAATGTGAACTCAAATCGGGTGGTGTAGCTATAGCGTAATCCATATATAATAAATTCCAAAACATTGATGAACTCATAACTACTTAAAATTGACGTTTAATCGTTTACGTTCGTTACTGTAACAAAAATTAAAAAAACCAAAAACACAAAAATGACATGATAGCCGAGTGGCACCAAACTTTCACTTTATATATAGATATAAATAAAAAAGAATTAGATAATGACAATTTTTGAAACTTGTTATAAACATAAAGGAAACAATTTTCTGAAACATTGAAACTGATTGCAGGTGAATCATCGGATATGCACGCATCAAATCTTAACGTCTCCTGGTATGTTTCAGTGAAGCTTTCTGGCTTAAGCAACTATCATTTTTGGAAGGCTCAGTTGCGCTGTCTCGTAGAGAGTCAGGGGTTGCTTCACATCATTGACCCCAAAAAGCCAACCCTGGAAAATATGTGGAATAGCTATCATAATCATAATGCACTTGTCTGTGGTTGGATGTTAGGCTCCATGAACGAACCTAATTTGCTCAAAGAATTTCAGACATACCATAGCGCACAGGCAATATGGCAGAAACTAGAGTCCGCTAGTATGCTATCCCCAAGGTACTTACTCCATTAACTATTGCCCATTTGATTTCACAACAATAGAAATGCCAGTAAATTGTTTTTTTTATCTGACTTTTGAATTTAGATCCTTTCTGAAATATCCATGAAATGCAGATGATTCATTGAATGAAACAGAAGACTTGAAATATATGCATGCATCAAATGTTAACGTCTCTAGCTTTGTTTCAACAAAGCTTTCAGGTAGCAGTAACTATCATATTTGGAAGGCTCAGATGTTTTGCCTGGTGCAGAGTCAGACGCTGCTTCACATTATTAATCCCACTTTTCCTTTTCCGGTGGATAAGGGCGTTCACATGATTTGGTACTATGACAAACTTGTCAAAGGCTGGATTTTGGGTTCTATAACTGAAGAAGTCCTCAAGGATTTAGTAGACTTAGATTCTGCACAATCTTTATGGACAAGACTAGAATCCATGTTTACTACAGAAACAAGCGATCACATTAATACAGAATGTACGTACGTATGTGATTTCCCCTAGTAGAAATGTCGCCGTATGGTCCAGTAATTTGGTTCAATAGACCGTTTTATTTAAGGGAAAGTTAATTAGTATCGGCTTCTTTGACATTAACTTCTCTGAATAAGCAATGTGTTGGGTTATTCGGGTTCTTTTTATCAAAAAAATAAATAAATAAATTTACTGGTTGAGTGAGTTCACGAGTAAACGGGTCAGAAGCCGGTTAATGGGTCAAGGGTTACATGGGTAATGGAATGGGTCAGAGTTAGTTCCAAAATTGCAGCAGGAGCTTAAAATTAAGTCTCGTTTATTTTCATTTTTTACATGACATTTGTCTCGGACAGTGCCCGAGGGTGAATAATTGGGCTAAGAAAGTGTCTTCTCTGCCAACGCTCCGGCGGTGCACAACAGACCCTGTGAGGCACATTCCTAGCCTGGGCTAGGATACCTGTGGAGCCTTGGAAGAAATGGAACACTCTTATCATATATGCTAATTCACCTTTGTAGCCCACCTAAGACACATGTGACAAGGATGGAGTATTTTATTAACTATGCCTATAATGGTTGGACTAAAACCTTGCCTATTTTCAAATTTTTAGTCAAAGATGCCATTTTAGTAATTTTCAACTTATGTAACTTTTGACATTCTAACCTTCTTAAAATATTAAATGGAAATGCTTTGACAGATGAACCACCATTTATGGTCGGAATAGAATTTTCAGATGAGGTTGAAGAAAATGACAAGAACAGACGGAAGAGATTGTACGATGCTGCTGTTGAAGGGTGTTGGTGGAAAGCAAAATCCATACTGAAAAAGCATAAAAATGCAGCCACTGAGGCGATCACTGAAAATGGCAACACAATCCTTCACTTATCTGTTGAAACAGGCCAGAACTACTTTGTTGAGAGGCTGTTGGATTTCTTAAAAGATGGAAAAGATATCGAAACGAAAAATGATGCCGGTCGAACAGCGTTACACAATGCTGTTTTTGCCGGTAATGAATAAGCTGTCAAACTCTTGGTTAAGAAAAGGCCACAATTGTTGCTGATTGAAGACAATGATGAAAACAATCCATCCCATATTGCTACTACAAATATGTCCAGTGCTGCATATTTGTGGAAATCCACAATGGATACATATTTAAGCCGCAGTCCATGTCGCTATAAGATAGGTGCTATCCGTACTGCTATAATGGTAAAAGAATTTGGTGAGTAGTTAGTACCAGGGAAAGTAATCGAGTTGGGTTGGCGGGTTCAATTGATAAACTCAATCACGATCCAAATATTTATCATGTCAAAGACAAACTCTTGCCCACGCACATTGGAGCAAACGAGCTGAGCTGCTCGCGAGTTACTCAAGATCGCCTCGTGAAAAAGCTCGATTGAGCCGAGCTTAAACGAGCCCGAGCCCGAGCTCGAGCCTAAAAGAAAGCTCATTTAATAAAAACGGGCCCGAGCTTCACTTATCAAGCTCGAGCCGGCTCGCGAGCCTAAACGAGCCTGTCATTTATATATTTTTTTATAACTATATATATTTATAGATACATATATATTCAATAATTATTAACTGATATATATAATTTTATGATAAAAATTAACTAAATAACATATTATTTTATATATAAAGTTATTATGAAAATAAATATAAAAATATAGTTATAAATATATAAAAAATTAATTAACAAATATTAAACGAGCGGAGCCCGAGCCAAGCTCGAGCTTGAAAAACTACGAAACGAGCCGAGCTCGAGCTTTATAAATAAAGATAAAAACGAGCCGAGCTCGGGCTCGGGCTCGGCTCGTTTGCACCCCTGCGGCCACGCACACCGGAAACAATGTCACCTATTAAGTATGTCCACGAGTAAGCATTTTTAGGTGTTGTAAACGGGCTGACGAATTGTTAATGGGTTAAACAGGTTGTAATCAAGCTGTAAACAGGTTACAATAAATTTTATAAACGAGTCAAAAATAAGTTGATGGGTTAAGTCGTTAACTTTATAAAATATAATATTTTTTCTTTTTTATTCTAGATATAAACTGGTTGAAAGATCGACATGACATGTTTAATCCGATAGTTTAAACAAGTCAATCCAACTTAAGCCGATTAAACATAATAAACATTACAACACCTGATTATGTTAATACAGTTCAGACTATGTAAAGAATCAGCACTCCTAGTTATTAAATCATGTAATTAGAAGCTGGAATAAGTAAAAAGATTCTCATACTCTCTCATATAAATTCATGCAGATTTAGCATGGACATTGCTCAATAATTCTCCTGATTTTCATTGGAGTTATGGTCTCTTATTGAAAGATACAGTTATAACTTTCCCAACTGATCTTGGCTTCACGGAATCTTTTATCTATCCATGTATTTCTCTTAACTTTTTTGTTTAAAAGATAAATAAAATTATGTAGATATATAATTTTAGTCACATTTTTCATATTTATACTGATACTACTATGTCTATTTTACAGCTTTCAACAATCTCCATCAGAAAACCGTCATTAGTTGTTCTTTGCTATTTAACCCAAATTTTTTGGAAAAATGTGTCGATGACATTTTACGGGTAGCAAATATATGTAATAACACATGTTGTAGCTGGTTGGGGAAACTTCCCATGATTTTACTTGGTGAGCGATCAGCTATACATACACTTGAAGCTAGTTCTATTTGTATCTAATAAATTTTGGTTATTCTTTCTGCAGTTCCAATTGCTACATTCAATCCAATATACCAGTTAATTTGTCTCCTCATTCTGATGCTTCGTTTACCATTCGCTATGTTTCCATCTTTGGAAGGTTTTAGCTGTTATCCGTAAGTAAGTGTCGACAATCACCATTTGAAATCAGAAACTTGAATTAACTTGCACCAATTATTAAATCATCGTCTTGTGCCATAACTTTTTAAATTTTAGTTCCTCCAATCAAAAAAATAGAGAAGAAGAAAATACAGTATCAAGATGCGAAGAAGCTTTTGAGCTATATATGTAATAAGATGGGCCCGTCCAACATGGGTTACAATGAACCGATTTTTAGAGCTGCGCGCCAAAATACCTATGAGGTTGTTGATGAGATTCTATTTAGGTCTCCTGTTACAATCACCTGTAAGGATGAAGAAGGGCATAACATTATTCATTTATCCATAATAAACCGTTCCGAAAAGGTGTACAACCTTATCTCTCACATTATTGAGCGCATGGCTTCTTTGGACGAAATGATGGATTCTTCTCAAAATAATCTTGCACACATGGTTGGAAGATTAGCACCATCAAGTGTACTTGATCGTACTACCGGTGCAGCACTCCAACTACAACAAGAGCTTTTATGGCGTGAGGTATGTCATAAATAAGATAGCGTTGATCAAGTTGTTGACTTTGCTCTTTAGTTGTATAAAATATGACTTAGTTGAATTCTCCAGAATGTGCAAAAGCTCATGTCACCTACAGAACTTATTAAAGAGAATATCCATAAGGAAACACCAGCAATGGTGTTCACAAGGGAACACCAGGATCTGATAAAACAAGGAGAAAGTTGGATGAAGACAACAGCTGAATCATGCAGCATTACTGCTGCATTAATTGTCACAGTTGTATTTGCAGCATCAATCACTGTACCTGGTGGAAGCAATCAAGAATCTGGCATCCCCGTGTTCAAAAAAGAAACTGCGTTTACTATCTTTGCAGTATCCAATGCACTCTCGCTATTTTCAACGACTACGGCACTATTAATGTTCTTATCAATCCTCACTGCATGTTTTTCGGAAAGAGATTTTCGGGTCAGTTTACCTAGAAAGTTAATTTTTGGCCTTTTCATGTTATTCCTTTCTACAACTGCCATGATTGTAGCCTTTGGTGCAATCTTGTTCCTCGTCTTCTGTGATCAAAGACCGTGGATGCTTGCACCAATATGTGTATGTGCTTGTTTACCGATTTCAGTTATTGTTACTATAAAGCTCCCCCGTGCTGGTAGACTTGACCAAATCAACATATTCTCCCATCTTCGGTAAGCAACATTACCTTGAGTCATGCAATATTAAGCGGAATAACACAATTTATAAATGGTTTGGGGGAATTCGATTATGGATTGCAATGATGTAGAGCCCATTTTATATGTATAAGTCTTTTGTATTGGTTAGCTTAATTCTCGGTGCTAATTTAAATGCTTTCGTTTCGTTTGTTTGTATTTGGGCCCGAGGCCTTTTGTAAATAAGCCCATTGGGCCAATGAATGGAAAAAAAATGCACGTCATGGCTGCAAGCATGGCCGTGCACAAGATATCTTTGTGACAAATTCAAACTTGCACTCTCTCTCTACCATGTCCTCTCAACCACTCTACTTTCTTTTCTTATATAGTAAATAATCAAACAATCAAGATCCGAGATCCTTGTTTGTTGTAAGTGATTTTCGCTAGCTTACAACAAGGATTGATCCAAGAAAAGTTGTGAGATCCATTCAAAGGACCTGCAAATGGTATCAAGGGCTTTTAGTTCTACTAGTTGTGTTTAGTGGGTCACGACCTTGGATATTGGTCTTGTTTTAGTGTTTCGAGGGTGTGTTTAAACATACTTCGGGTTATTTCGATTGTTTGGAGCTTTGTTTTAGTAAAAAAGGGTGTTCTTGTTAAAATTCGTGCTAGAACAGGGTTTTCTATGATTATGTGTCGTCAGATACCATAGTAGTTGTTATCAAAACATTTGTATGACTGAGGACTTTGTGAATGATTAGTTGTTTGACAAAAAGATCTTTTATTTGGTGGCACATATTTACATGAAGTACTCGTTTGATTATCATTTTCTAACACTTTGCTTTTACTTGAATTATCCTCAGTCTTACAACTTGATGATGAGCAACTTGATATATTCATCTCAACAGGCCTTTCCACAGACCCACTTTCTTCCTGACAAATTTGCTAAACAAGATAAATCACTACTGGAACTAACTGATGAAGGAATGGGATCAACAGTTTTGGAGACAGGAGGAACACATATCTTTGGTTTTGGTACATGACTAACTCCATATATCATTTCGTCCTCGTGTGGGGTATTGAAACTAAAGTGAGGCAGACTAGTATAATTCTCATTGAATGGAGGTGGAACTGCTTTGTGATCATAACCTATACCTGTCTTTTGTTTCACCCCAATTTGTGCCCAATTATCCCATTAAGCTTATCAAAAGCTAACTCAAATATTTCAACGGCTATTTTCCTTTTGGCTAAATCTAGCTCTAATTTGACAATTTTAGCATTTAACTAAACAACACGTCTTTCGTGATGTTTAGCTAGTTTTTCAGCTTGAAAAAGTTTTTCATTAAGCTTTGCGATATCATTATTATGAGTTTTAATCCTAGTGGCATATATCTTTTCTGATTTCTTAAGTTCATCATTTTGACATTTAATGCCAAAGATTTGATCTAAAGTGGTAGCATTATGGTTTCTATAGTGCTCTATTTTATTTATACAAGCTTGAGAGTAGAAGTGTATGTGTACCTCGGGAAGGATAAGACTTGCTTGACTACTTCCACCTGCAACACTTATTCCCAACTTTATTTTCTTTTGACTGATTGTTTATTCGAAGATTTTCATCCATCAATTTAAAAGACTTGATGGTAGAAGTCAACTATGAGAGTATTAAGGTATCCAGGATTGTCGTTCTCTTGATGGTAATCACACTGCTGTTCCATGTGTAAGGCAGTGAATTCAACAACTTCATGTTAATCTCTGACAACTTATTTGTGAGGCACTTCTCAATTTAGTAACGAGTGACTCAAATCGTAACATCCTACTTTTGGTTATAATAATAAAATAAATTTCGTCTATTTTATAGTGGGTCGTTATCGGGTTAGATAAATAGAATATGAGTTGGGCTTGTGTTGGTTAAATGGATATGTGCTATGGACTTGGGTTAGAATGAAAGAAGGAAAGACCATGGGCTTAAGCCCATGATCCATAAATATATAAACCATAATCACCATTTAATCACTCATTTACACATGTTCCATACACCACCAAAACACACACTTAAGATCTCTCTCTAGTTCTCTCCTTATCTAGCCGAACCAAGAAAGAGGAATCGATCCCTACCCGAGGTAATAATAGTATGATATTTTATGAACTTAAACCCGTTAGATATGGTCACGAAACGACGAGCCGACACAGTTAAACCGTTTAAGTCACGAGATCCGGATGGAATCGGGTATAAACCGAACCTAAGATGAGCTTAGGATCACCCTAGCTCAGATCTGGATCGAACGGGGCGAAAAACGGTGAAAACGAGTCAAAACTTGTTTTTCTGGCAAAACCGTGTTTTTCCGACGACGACGCCGGAAAAGATACGAGGTTAAGAGGAATGTCAGAGAATGTTCTGACATTCTCTGACCTAACCCTAATTCGTTAACGGGGAGTCAACGAACTAGGGGTAATTCGCTAGTTGATTCGTCTAAAGGAACATAAAGAACTAGCTTTAGATCGTATCCAATTCGTTAAGGGAAAAAGATAACGAATTACCCTTGATTAGTTATAGTCATTCGTTAGAAGAGATGACAAATTAGATGGACTGATTCGTTACATGGACTGGTTCGCTATGGACTGATTCGTGAAGGGTCCAGTTCGTTAGAGGGTTCAAGAACCAGTTCGTTATGTTAGGCCAATTCGTTAGAAAGCCAAGTAACGAACTAGAAGTATAATGAAATGACAGGACAGTCCCTGGACTTATAAAAGAATGAATTAATTACAAAGAAGCCCTTGAACTTTTTAAGTTAGCAAATTTAATAATGATTCAAAATTCTAATGGAAAATGTGTTAAGACAGTTAATGGAAATAAAATTTTTCCAAGCTGCCGCTCGACCTCAGCCAGGGGCTCTACCCCTTGGACCCCGCTAGGGGCTGCCGCCCCTAGACCCCGCTGCAGGGGCGCTGCCCCCGGACCCCATTCGTTGTGGGTTATGATTAAACTAGAAACGCGATATAGATAGTGATAATTAATTGATACGTATAATTGTTATACAGTCAGTCATGCACAGCTCAAGAAAGGAATAACTATAAACGGTGAACGTAACCGCATTCAGGCGAGTTTCTAGCCCCATTCCTTGTTATGTTTTCGGGGCTGTGTGCATACTCGATGTGATTAGTTAAGACACTTATCTTAATTGATAAGTGTATGCCATATATGTATTATGTGAAATGTAAGAATGATTTCTTGTCGTACATGAACGATCTTCGGATATTGCATGTACTGCCAGGTAATGGTTTGATGTTATATGTATGTTGTAAGATGAGGAATGAATGATGTATGTACGTGCGAACCTTACGATTATGTATATAGAAAGTAAGCTATGGAGGTATGGAAGAAAGGGTACCGGACACTAATAATATCCGAGGATGAAGGGTGACCGGACCCTAATAATATCCGAGGATGGAGGGTACCGGACCCTAATAATATCCGAGGATGAAGGGTGACCGGACCCTAATAATATCCGAGGATGGAGGGTACCGGACCCTAATAATATTCGATGTATGTAGGGCGAATGCTCTTTATAATGTAAGGTTAGTTATGAATGTATATGAAGGACTTATGGACATGTTAAGTATGTAATGCGTACCTTCGGGCACGTATATGTGTATGTAAAGTAAGTTATGTGATTAACTAGAACTCACTCAACGAAGCTAACTTTTAGTATGCACGCATGCAAATAGGTTAAGGCAGCTCGCGTGATTGAAGACACATGGCATGGAATCGAAGATACTGGCATCTCGAAGAAACGTTATGATGTTTTAAAGACTATGTTTTGTTTTAAATGACTATGAATGTTTTATAAGACAAGATTGGAAGGTTATGTAAAATGTTATGGTTGAAGTTTTATATTCCGCGTAAAGTTTTAATTAACTCTGATATTTAGAACGGTGACTATGAGTAAATCCAACACCAATGTACGACTACCAGTAACGGGGCCTTACACAAATATGTTAAATATGTTGATGAGGGAGGCAACCGATTCCCCTTAAATATGTTTAAACATGTTGAATTCTTCTTTTAACATGTCGTTTTGGCCTTCCCTCATATTGAAACTTCCTTCAAGCTTATAATTGTAAGACATTTTTCTTTTTATTTATTTTTTACTTGACTTGCGATTAAAAGTTGACTTTGACTCTTTTGAGATAAACCAAAACGCTTTCTTGGACCAGCAAAAAAAATCTTGTCAACTTTGAGACCCAAAGTAAGTAATGCTAACTTCCTAAAATAACCCGCAAGTTAGGCCCGTGTCAAACCTTTTAACAATCACCTGGTTCACAAATCTTGTAAATGGTTCTCAACACCAAATATTGGTTTCCGTTAATACCATATAAAAGTTGTTTCTCAAACATAGACACATTCACAAAATAAAATGTCTAAGTTTGAATGTTGTTGCTATTAATAATTCGCAAAGTGATACATTTTTTGCCGTTAATACTCAATTATTTAATAAACTCTATAAGATAATATTTTTTGCTGGTCCCGACTCGGCGATAGGGTGCTAAATTAATAATTCGCTAAAATTATAAGATAATACATTTTTGATAATTTCTTTAGACCCCATATAAAATATAAATTAATAATTCCTTATATATAGCATATTATATGAATGATTTATGAAGGTTTCTTGAAAAATGACTCAATTGTCTTTTGTTTTTTGTTGACATCAATTTCCACTTGAATCTCGTATCTAATTTTTCTTAACATGGTAAGAACTTCTGGTGTTGTTTTCTCATAGCTCAACAAGAAATTGTTCAATGTGATTGCCACTTTAATAGCTTCGTTTCGCGAAGTGATACATTGAACACAAGAAGCATAATAAGGTGGGAGATTGAAGGTTTCTTTCAAATTGGGCCGTTCATTTGATATACATGCATTGTATACAATAATTAAGTGGAAACTTGAAAGGTGTTTGTAAACTAAGTATTCTACTGTAAATTAATAAAATATGAACTAATATATAAATTAATAATTATTAATTTATCGATTAATTAATAACTCTTTTAATTAATAAATTTTGGTGGTCCAAGTGTATTATTTTATAGAGTTTCTACCGTATAAAATGTCTAGTAATGTTTACACCATAAATGGCCGGACTTCAAAAAGAAAATAAAAATTGCACTTCAATTATTCAATGAAGCACATCTTGTCTTTCCATTATTTCTTCAAAGTAACAAACCAATCTTTTTATTCTCCATTAAAAAAACATTAGATGCAAACTCTAACACAATCCTCAAAATACAAATCAAAATTACCAAATCCTGTTAGCAACCCATGTCCCCTTTGGTGCTTTTTGGATGGATCTAACAACATTACTTAGATCAATCCGTGTTGTTAGCTAGCGGAAATCACTAATAACACTCGGATCTCTAATCTTACTTTGTAAGAAAGAAAAGATAGAAAATGAGAAAAGCGGGTGTTTGGTAAAAAGAGAAGTTCTCTTTATTTCCAAGTGGGTTTTGAATTATAAAAGGTTGTTTGGAGAAATGGGTAAAATGACCTTATATATGGTCCCCATTTCTCCATGCTTACAAAATAAACGTACTGAGGTACGTAACACACCGACTAAAAGAAAATAAAATACATACACAATCCTAATACTAATATAGAATATTTGCCCTACATGGATCATTGAATAGAATAGTGTAGAGAGTGTTTGACTTAAGTGTATGTTTTCAATGGTGTAGACTAAGGTGCAGAATGATGGAGATTGGAAGGGTTTAGGGTTTAAGGGGTATTTATACTTCTTAAGCCCATGGACCTTAGGCCTATCTTCATTCTAAGTCCATGATCTAATCCCATATATTTTAGCCTACCATCCTTTTATCTTTATTATTATTGATGAAAATTTCGGGATGTTACAAGTCTACTCTCCTTAAAAGAGGTTTCGTCTCCGAAACCTAGTTAGTTTACCATTCGCTATGTTGTATTTCCATCTTTGGAAGGTTTTAGCTGTTATCCGTAAGTAATTGTCTGCAATCATCACATGAAATCAGAAACTTGAATTAACTTGCACTAATTATTAAATTATCGTGTTGTGCCGTAACTTTTTAAATTGTAGTTCATCCTATAAAAAATATAGAGAAGAAGACAATACAATATCAAGACGCGAAGAAGCTTTTGAGCTATATATGTAATAAGATGGCCCGTCCAACATTGGTTACAATGAACAGAACTTTAGAACTGCGCGCCAAAATACCTATGAGGTTGTTGACGAGATTCTGTTTAGGTCACAAGTTATAATCACCTATAAGGATAAAGAAGGGCATAACATTATTCATTTAACCATAATAAACCGTTCTGAAAAAGTGTACAACCTTCTCTCTCATATTATTGAGCGCATGGCTTCTTTGGACGACATGATGGATTCTTCTCAGAATAATCTTGCACACATGGTTGGAAGATTAGCACCATCAAGTGTACTTGATCGTACTCCGGTGCAGCACTCCAACTACAACAAGAGCTTTTATGGCGTGAGGTATGTCATAAATAAGATAGCGTTGATCAAGTTGTTGACTTTGCTCTTTAGTTGTATAAAATATGACTTAGTTGAATTCTCCAGAATGTGCAAAAGCTCATGTCACCTACAGAACTTATTAAAGAGAATATCCATAAGGAAACACCAGCAATGGTGTTCACAAGGGAACACCAGGATCTGATAAAACAAGGAGAAAGTTGGATGAAGACAACAGCTGAATCATGCAACATTACTGCTGCATTAATTGTCACAGTTGTATTTGCGGCATCAATCACTGTACCTGGTGGAAGCAATCAAGAATATGGCATCCCCGTGTTCAAAAAAGAAACTGCGTTTACTATCTTTGCAGTATCCAATGCACTCTCGTTATTTTCAGCGACTACGGCACTATTAATGTTCTTATCAATCCTCAATGCATGTTTTTCGGAATGAGATTTTCGGGTCAGTTTACCTAGGGCATGTTTGGGATTGAGTTTGAAAGATGCTTATTGGCTTATGTGCATTTTCAAAAATCCATTTTGAAAAGCCTGGATTTTGGGCTTTTGGAAAACTGCTTTTTAACCCTTTACAAAAGCTAAAATAAGAATGTTTTTTGTGATTGCCAAACACATTTAAACTTTTTGGCTTTTTAAAAACACCAATAAGCCAATAAGTATTTTCCAAACTCAATCCCAAGCATGCTCCTAGAAAGTTGATTTTTGGCCTTTTCATGTTATTCCTTTCTACAACTACCATGATTGTAGCCTTTGGTGCAATTTTTTTCATCTTCTTCTTTGATCAAAGACCATGGATGCTGGCACCAATATGTGTATGTGCTTGTTTACCGTTTATAGTTATTGTTACTATAAAGATTCCCCTACCGGTATACTAGATCAAATCAACATTTTTCCCCATCTTCGTTAAGCAACGTTACCTTGAGTCTTGCAATATTAAGCGAAATAACATAATTTACAATTGGTAAGGGGGAATTCAATTTGTATTGCAATGATGTAGAGCCCATTATATATGTATAAGTCTTTTGTATTGGTTAGCTTAACTCTCGGTCGTAATTTAAATTATTTCGTTTAGTTTGTTTGTATTCGGGCCGGAGGCCTTTTGTAAATGAGTCCATTAGGCCAATGAATGGAAAGAATGCATGTCATGGATTGCATTATAAATAGTTCAAGCATGGCCATGCACAAGATATCGTTTTGACAAATTCAAACTTGCACTCTCTCTACCATATCCTCTCAACCACTCTACTTTCTTTCCTTATATAATAAATAATCAAACACTCAAGATCTGAGATCCTTGTTTGTTGTAAGTGATTTCTGCTAGCTTACAACAAGGATTGATCCAAGAACAAGTTGTGAGATTCGTTCAAAGGACGTGCAATTGGTATCAAGGGATTTCGGCTCTACCAGTTGTGTTTCTTGGGTCAAGACCTTGGATTTTGGTCTTGTTTTAGTGTTTTGAGGGTGTGTTTAAACATACTTCGGGTTATTTCGGTTGTTTGGAGCTTTGTTTTAGTAAAAAAAAGGGTGTTTTTTGTGAAAATTCATGCTAGAAAAGGGCTTTTGAAAAACTGTTTTTTAACCCTTTAAAAAACTAAAATAAGAATGTTTTTTGTGATTCCCAAACACATTTTTTTTTGGCATTTTGGCTTTTTGAAAACACCAATAAGCCAATAAGCATTTTCCAAACTCAATCCCAAACATGCTCCTAGAAAGGTGATTTTTGGCCTTTTCATGTTATTCCTTTCTACAACTGCCATGATTGTAGCCTTTGGTGCAATTTTGTTCATCGTCTTCTTTGATCAAAGACCATGGATGCTGGCACCAATATGTGTATGTGCTTGTTTACCGTTTATAGTTATTGTTACAATAAAGCTTCCCCTACTGGTATACTAGATCAAATCAACATTTTTCCCCATCTTCGTTAAGCAACGTTACCTTGAGTCTTGCAATATTAAGCGGAATAACATAACTTACAATTGGTAAGAGGGAATTCGATTTGGATTGCAATGATGTAGAGCCCATTTTATATGTATAAGTCTTTTGTATGGGTTAGCTTAATTCTCAGTCGTAATTAAAATTATTTCGTTTAGTTTGTTTGTATTCGGGCCGGATGCCTTTTGTAAATGAGTCCATTGGGCCACTTTGTAAGGGAGTGCACAAAACTAAGAAAGCCTCCTGGTGATGTAAAAATTGTTGATGTGTTTGAGGGCGATGGGAATAGGAGTTTTGGAGCCGCGGGAAGAAAACTTGGGCCAAGCAGCTGTAAGGCCCCGTTCCCGGTGCCTCACTTTAACGTTGGATTTACTCATAAACACAGTTCTAAACATCAGAGTTAAATAAAACTTTCACGGAATATTAAAACCTTCATAAGACTTTACATAATAATTCAAAACTTTTCGTAATTAAACATTCTTATCTTTCAAAATAAACGTCATTTAACGTTTAAACATCTTGAGTCTTCAGATGCTAGTCTCTTTTTCACCCACCATGTGCCCGTTCATGCTAGATGTCCCAATCTACTCACCTGCGTGCATACTAAAAGTCAGCTACGCTGAGTGAGTTCTAATTAATCAGGCAACGTATAATACATACACATATCATACATACGTACATATCCGGAGATACATATCCATACTTAACCAGTTGCCTTTCCAACATAGATTCATGCATGCATACTATTACCTTCTTCATCCTACCTAGAGTATGTTTATAGTCCGCCGTCTATACCTATACTCAAGGTTGTGAACACGTAAAAGGTCCACATTCCTTACCTATGTTCACCTTTCATGATACGTGCAAGGTCCAAAGTCCTTCCCTATACCATCCTACTCTCAAAACACGTACAAGGTCCACAGTCCTTCCCTATGTTGCAACCTAGTTCATAGCACGTACGAGGTCCAAAGTCCTCCCCTATGCTACCACAATACTACAGCACGTGTAAGGTCCGCAGTCCTTTCCTATGCTAGCTCATATCTGAAGTACGTATAATATCCACACTCCTTAACTACGTTCTCATCTATCATCTATAACACATATAAGGCCCACAGTCCTTAGCTACGCCATTACATGCCAAGTCTATGTCCAACGGAAGTTAGAGGGATTTTCCATCCTAACTTACTATGTCAGGCCTAGAACTCGTTTACCATTCATGTACATGCATACTCTTACTTTTCATATACAATAATTTCATCGTAACATAAAAACACACTAGGCGTTCTTCACATAATTTATTAACAATCATACTCCTTGTCGATACGTGTAATATCCGAAGATCGTTCACGCCCCGAAAAGCATTCGTTCATATTGTTCACACATTATCCATACACTACCTATAACATTCATATCTTTATTCATAACCTGACAGTACACGCAATATCTGAAGATCGTTCACGTACTGACAAGCAACCATTCTTACCTTTCACATATGGCATACACTTATCACTTAGGACAACTGTATTAACAATTCACATCGAGTATGCACACAGCCCTGAAAACATAACAAGGAAGTGGGGCTAGAAAGTCACCTGAACTCTGTTACGTTCACTGTTTATGGTTATTCCTTTCTTGAGCTGTGCACGGCTAACTGTATATTATTTACATGTATCAATTTAACTATCACTACTCATGGTACTTCTAGTTTAATTATTACCCTTAACGAACGGTGTTCGGGGGTAGCGCCCCTGGCAGCAGGGTTCTAGGGGCGGCAGCCCCTAGCAGGGTCCAAGGGGCAGAGCCCCTGGCTGGGGTCGAGCTGGAAAAATTTTATTTACATTAATTGTCTTAACACAATTTTCTTTAGAATTTTAAATTATTATCTAATTCGTCATCTCATTTTCTATAACGAATTAAGCCTAATTCATTATCAGATCACAGTCTAATTCGTTATCTGCTTCGTTGTCCTGATTCGTTAGCTTAATTAGTTATCTAGTTCGTCATTCTGATTCGTTACTTGAACATAGCGAATTGGGCAAGTAACAAATCACTTGATTCGTCTGATTCGTTATCTCAGTTCGTTAGCCTATTTCGTTATCTTGGCGTGACCTGATTCGTTATCTTAATGGAACGAATGGGTAGATAACGAATTCAAGGCTCATTCATTATGAACGCGTAACGATTTGATCAATTATAACGAATCAACCCTGTTCTTATCCAGACTTTAACTCAGGTTCAAAGTCAAAATTGATAAGAACAAATAACAGTCAACAGGCATTAGATATGCAATACTCCTTCTTTTCTTAACCAAATATCATGATTTAGGTATCATTGAAATCGTCTATGCAGCGCCTACAAACCCCAAGGGTCCAATCATCCAGATATCCGCGTTTACATGGTGCGATTTAAGCATCTATAATACGGGTTTCTTTAGGTTAATATTTAACCTATCAAACGTTAATCAATTTTAGTAAGTTTGGCTTCGTTGGATTCGTTTTTACCATACTAAAACAGATCTATGATTTCTAGACTAAATCCGAACTTAAACAAACAAGTTCTCGATGTAAACGTACCTTAAACGAGTAGGTTTACGAACACGGTCTAGTCTTGATGTTGTTTTGGTTCATCACAACGATCTAGCACCAACAAACTCGGGTTTTCACCTTCGGATCTCGGCTCGGGTTTTAGGATGGTGTTCGTGTGTGTTTTTCAAGGTGTAGGCTATGGTGTAGAGATGGATATAATGGAAAGGATTAGGGTTTAATGGGTATTTATACTCCCTTAAGCCCATGGACCTAAGGCCCATCTTTCCTTTTTGGTCCATACTTATTTCATCTAATTAGCCTACTTGAACCATCCTTATTATTTTATTACATCTCTACTAACTCAAGTAAACGTTTTCCTTCATAATTAAATAATATATAAAATATTATTCTTGGAAATTTCGAGATGTTACAATAGCTCTTCGGGTAATATGGGTTCCAATGATTGATCAAAGGAGCTATAAGACAAGTAGTAAGGCTTTGCTAACACAATATGTTGAATCCTCTGAGCCCGACTGGATGGCACAAAATGGGTGAGCTAGTGATGCAAATGAATTTTGCTAGGATGACATTTGTGTATGGGAATGAAGCTGTGACAAGTGCTGCAGGTGAAAGCAACCGAGCAAACCATTTCCTTCCCAGGGTACACACACTTATGTTGTAACTTATTCAAGACAAAGTTATTAACTATAGAGTCGTATAATGCTAGGTTGTTAGAAGAACTGGTTGTCTTAGACACCAAAACCAGAAGTATAAGAAAGCGGAAAATACATTTAATACTAGAATCAATAATCATCACATGGCAAACTTACATTTAAAGTTATTGAAGAAAATTTACAATGTGATTCTCACAAAAACGAGTAAAGAGTTTAAATATAAAATTGAAGAACTTGATTTAGACCTATCCAATAGAAAGATAACTATATTTAAGCTTGTAATGGTGTCTGATAAGTTAAATGGAATAGTTAATTCAAAATTTGGGGTGAAACAAAATAAGGGTCGTGTATATTAATATGATGTTGTTACACCATCGTTTAACAATAACTATACACCCTTACCCCACTTTAGTTTTAACAACTCATCTAGAAAAAGAAATGGTCTATAGAATTGGTCATGTACCAAACCCTAAGCAAATCTTAATTTCTTAGTTTCCCATGATATTTTTCGCTACTTAATTTTAATCATTTCAAGAACGATTTACGTTATGAGGGTTGGTTTATTCCAAATTTTCTCATAAATTATTTTACAACCTAAACCGACCCGGCGTATCGTAACAACTCTCATTTTAGTGGAAAATTGTTAGCAAAAAGAATGTTGTTGTGATTCACAAGCTTGAATCCCAATATTTTATTTACAATATATATATATATATATATATATATATATATATATATATAGTAACTTGTAATTTTAATTATCAAAAGATTTATGAAGGTTTCAAACACTATTTATAAATTATGATATTTCCAAATGAACTTTCTACACTATATTATTAACTTTTTTATTTATTGTGAAAAAGTTAATAATATATAACTTACGATTTGATGATGCAAATGTTTCACTTATAAATGAGATGTTATAAACCATGTTAAAAGCTATATAGGTTTGGTGAGTCACATGACCCGCTTAATTTTTTACTATAAAATTGTTTCTTAATTATAAATAATATATTTTTTAAAAAGAAACCAGATATTAATTTTTATGATATCCCTATTTTGTAGGATTTTCATATCTAATATTTGGTGAGATTAATTTTTAATTTAATGAGATCTTATAACCCGTTTAAAGACTATATGGGTTTTGCGAGACACATACCCGTGAATTCGGGTCAAATGCATGAGAAACCTTTATTTACAAATAATGCAATCTGGTGGCTTAAGAGAATTAAGGGAGCAATTAGAGAGCTTTTTAATAGTTTCGTTTATATATATATATGATTGATTTCTTTTGAGAACCGCTTTAGTTTTAAGAACTCGAAAGACCTCAATGTAACAATTTTTTTCTTTGAATTTTTTTACACATGTGTAATACGTAAGTGTAAGTAATGTACAAAAAAATATAGTATTTTTTATACAACGAAACGACTTATTACACATGTGTAACTAACATTTAAACTTGTGTAATCATCAAAAATACTTATTCTCTCTCCTGATTCATTTTTTAATTAAATTTAATCTCAGCCACATATTTCATATAATTTAATTAAATGTGTGGTCCAAAATTGAGTTCTTAAAGTTCTTACAACTCATCAAGTTCTAAAAATATCCCTCCCCTATATATATATATATCACAGATATAAGATTATATTTTACAAAGTAAAAAACCTTCAATAAGTTTTAATCATTTTACAAAATAACAAACCGTCAAGGTAGTTTATAAGGAATAAAAGACGTCCTAACAACAAATTAAACATACGGACAGAGTTTCCTTACATACTAACTACCAGTTTATAATTTTAACTTAGCAAGTAAATTACTTTGAACCATTACATAATTATTACTTAAGTAACATTAGAACCATTTCTTAAAGGGGTGTCTTACGACATGATTCAATGCTTTATGGGGTTAGCCCATCATGATGTTTATTAACTTGAAATATAATAGTATAAGAATTTCTTACTTGTACAAGAATGATAAGAATGATAAAGATACGCTAGTGAGACTCCAAAGCTTGAAGTTTCTATTAATAAGATGAATATTTTACAAGATTGTAGAAAGAAAGGAGGTGCTAAGAATTAGCGTTTCTCCAACTAGAAACTAAACCCCTTTTTATAGGGAAAGCACACCAGAAAGAAACAAAATACATAAAAATAAATTAGAAAATAAAATATTATATAAAGACTAAAGATTCCGCATTGGAGAAGCATGGCCATTTAAATTAATCCAAAGTCTGCCTTATGAGGCTTTGTCAGAGATTCCCATTATGAAGATAATTATTAACTTTTGCAGAAATACCCACTATGAGTAGGGATAGTGTTTTGTCACTTTTTAAGCCTTTTCTTTTCCCTTGTCTGGTTTGCTTTGGGAAGATTCCCCTGATTGATCTATGAATTCTTCTTTGAGTTTTTCTAAATATTTATCCAAGTCTGTATCTAGGCATGTGATGTCTTCTGAATCCTGGGCTTCTCCTGTTAAACAAGAGAATTCATTATAATCTCCTTGACTATTAGACGAAATGGACATAGCTTTTGAGGAACTTGCTGCAGAAAAATGTTTCTTTAGTTCCTTCTTTATTTCTTTCATATAGGATTTAATAATCTCAGACTTGGAGACCTCTTGCTTGCCTTCTATAAGCCATTTCGAAATATGTTCGAATGGACTATTAAGCTCTTTTTGTTGCTTCATTGTCAGCTGGGTTTTATAATATTCTATTCTCGAAGTGATTGCATTCTACGTGTCCTGACCTTCAATTTGTTTGGTGGACACATTTATCCGGATCATTTTTGTCCAAAACTTTGTATAACATGTTCTTTTGAGACATGGAAAGTTATCCCGCAAGGCATACCCTGTGGTCGGTTTCCATTTCCAAATCCATGGAATAGAAAACTCTATGAAAAAATACATTGAGGCTATTCCCTCAAACCAACCACCATTAATTTTTTGCGTCTATAAGATTGGGAGATACTTTAAACCATTCTAGATATAATCCTTTAAATGGTTCGGGAAGAATTTGAACTGTTGGCCCATATAAAATGAACTATTTTTGAAACCAACAAGGTAAGCCTTGTTTAAAGATATTATCACTAATCTTTATGAACCATGAATGTTTTCTTTTTGGATTTTCATAAAATAAGCATTTTTCAAACCCTTGGATATAATCCCAGTAATTATATTTATAAAATTGCTTGCCACCTGTCTCGGGATATATGAATTGTCTTTCCTTTTAGGTGCTTAATCCCCATAAAATTTATGTGGTGGTATAATTGTTTTTATAAAACCTTTGCTAAAATTTTACATATTTTTCTCTCTTTCTCCTAGATAAAAATGTCTTATTTTTGCTGTTTCAGTAAGTTGCAAAATGTTTTCATAATATTGTTGTGTTTTATAAGATGATGCTTCATATGAAGCCGACTCAATATATTTTTGCATAAGAACCCATGGATCATTAAAAAGTTCAACATCTTCTTGATTTAAAAGAATTATTTTCTTTTGCCTCTCGATTATGAACCAAGAATCTTCTTCATCGTTGTCTTGGGCTACATAAGCATAAGTAGGAGCTTTTGAAGCTTCGTCTTCTCTTTGAGCCTTTATCATGGCCATGACCTTTTCGTATAATGGGTCATTTGGATCAATTTGAATTTCAGTATCATTTGTGTTGTTATGAACGACACTTGAGCTAGAAGCAATATTTGCAGTTGTGAGCCTTCTCGTACCCATTTGTGCTAGGAGTATGTCCTGCCTATTATTAATACTTCTGCCTCTTCCCCTATTAGGAGAGCCTCTTCCTCTTCCTCGAGGAATCATTCCTGAAAACATAAAATTATGCCGAAGAGATTATTTTCTCCTTTTCTATTAGGATTTTTTATCCTTTCCATAGAATCATGCATTATTTTATAATAAAGTCTTTTGGACTTTTCTTTATTATATGGATGAATAGTGAAATCATCCCATAGATTCTTTGCATTTGGTCCTTTATAATTAGTCTATGTAGGTTTATATCCTGGACTTTTCTTTATAAGGACCTTTGATTTTGATTTTTTTTCCTCATTTATGTATTCCCTGGAAAGAAAATCAGGAAGACTATTATCAATTCCTTTCTTGTATAGAATTTTGAAGTCCAATGGGGCTAGCTGTGATTGCCATCTAGCAAACATTTGTTTAGAAACATCATGTTTAAAATCCTTTTGAAACATGAATCTAGCCGCTTGACAGTCAGTTTTTATTATGAACTTTTGGTTATATAAGTCATCTTGGAATTTTAAAACACATTTTAAGATTGCCAAAATTTCTTTAGCTATAGTAGCATAATGTTTTTGGTTGTCAGGCCATTTTCCTGAATAAAATCTAACAAGATATTCTTGTTTAGTTTGAGGAGAGATTTGTTTTAATATCCCTCCAAAACATATATCTGAAGCATCTGTCTCTACCACCTTATCCTAACTTGGATTAGCAATGGTTAAGCATGGGAGGTTAGAAACCTTTTGTTTCATTTTTACCACCGCCTTTGTATGATCCTCACCCCATGGCCTAGGATTCTTCTTTAATCTATCATATAATATGGACAAATCCTTTGCCAGGTCTTGGTAGTAAGGAGCAATATAATTCAAACTTCCTAAAAACCTTTGTAATTGAGTCTTATCAATAATTTTGTCAGAGAATTTATTTGCAAATTCTATACTTCTATTGATAGGAATTATTTTTCCCTTTTCAATCATATGTCCTAAAAATCTAACATTTGTTTGAAATAGCATCATTTTTTGACTAGAAATAACTAGTCCATTTTTTTTTAAATAGATTTAGATGCTTAAAATGAGTGTCAATATCTTTTAAAAATACCAAAATATCATCTATGTAAACAATTATAAAGTTTGACAAAGGAATGAATATATCATTCATAATTTTTTGAAATTCTGAAGGCGCATTTTTAAGACCAAAATGCATAACATTCCACTCATATTGACCAAAAGGAACAAACATAATCAAACTTTGAAAATATTAATGAATCATATAACCTGTCTAACAAATCTTTTTTGTTTGGAATTGGATACCTGATCCACTTTAGCACCTTATTAAGAGGCTTATAATTTATTACCAACCTTGGAACCACTCTTTCCCTTTCAGAATGCTTATTTACATAAAAGGCGGTGCATGACCAAGGAGATTTCGAAGGATCTATCAACCCCTTTTGTTGTAGTGAAGATATTTCTTTTTTACATAACTCTAAATATTCAGAGTTCATTTGACATGGCCTTGCTTTTGTTGGAACATTACTTTCATGAAAATCCTCTTCGTATGGAAGAGAAACTATATGTTGTTTCCTGTCCCAAAAGGCATTTGGATTATCATTACATATATCATTCGTAAATTGGCTTTTTAAGAGCTCAATTTTTTATAATAATTTTGGATTTTTTAGGTTCTCTTCAATTGTATGAATATTTATTTCTTCTTTAAGGAAATTAATTTGGCTAGTCTTTGCTTGGATTAGTATTTCATTTATCATTTTCTCAATGGGTTGAGTTATGAACTCAAAGTAAAGGTTTTTTCCATTATATGTCGCTGTGAACCCTTTTTTATTGACTTCCTTTAATGGGAATATCTTTGATAAGAAAGGAGTTCCTAGTATAACTTCATTAGATATATTTTTATTTAGCAAGAATGAAGTAGCAATACATTCTCCGTTGTTGCATATTTTTGCTTTCGAGGAAGTTTATATTTTAGTCCCATATCTTGGTGATTTGCTGTACGAAGGATATGTGTGGTTTTTTCAAAATATTTTGTGGGTATAAGTCCTTCCCTTAAAGAATTTAAGTCAGCGCCTGAATCTATTAGAGCGATAAAATCCCTTTTGAAATTGTTCTCAATTAGTAAAGTTATTTTTACTAGCCATTTTTGAGAAATAATATTTTCTATAGTATGAATATGTTCATCTTCTTCATTGAGAGGAGGAAATATTTCTAAATAAGTAGGGGATTTCTAAATAAGTAGGGGATTTGCCTGAAGTCTCTTCTATATTATTATAAATACTAGTTTTTTCAAGATCTAGGATTCTTTTTTCAAAGTCATGACCTTGTTTCTTCAAATTTACTATTTCCTCTTTTAATTTTGTGACTTCGATTTTTAAATCTTCAGGAGTTGAAGAATTATGTTTGTTATTATTTAATCTGTCAAGGACTTGTTTCATAGTATAAGGTCCTTCTGGTTCTTTTATAATATCATTCTTCTTTTTTCTTCTTGATAAATTATGTCAAGAATTTTTATCTTTTCTTCGGGATCTCTTATCATTTTAAGAATATCTTCTAAGGTTTTTCTATTTATAACATTAAGATCACTTTCATTAATATCATTATCTTGGATTTAGAATATGATTTTAAAAATCTCATTATCCGACTTTTCATTTTTAGAACAATTTTTGCAGTCTTCAGGACTCGAATTTGGATCATAATCATAATCGGTAGATTCTTCTGTTTCAAGAATTCTACATAATTCTTCTTTAATATTTTCTTCTATATTTAGGTTATTAATTTTATTTTTCATGTTCTTTCTCTGGTAGCATCTATTTAATGTATGTCCCTTCTTCTTACATATATAACATGTTGGGGTCCAGTCTTCTTTTCTTTTTGACTTCCTTCTATAACGTTTTTCCTTTCTTTTAGCAAAGTATTTTTCTTTAGAAGCCTGTTTATAACTTTTACAAGTACGTTGTTCTTTATTTTCTTTTTTACATTCCATCCCAAATTGCTCACAGAATTGACCTAGTTGTCTTTTTTTTCGTTATATTTTGATTTTTTATTTGGTGATTCAGTTTTAGTTCATTGCATAAGGCTAGACCTTCTTGAACACAAACCCCTATGAGCCTTCCATAAGTATAATTATCATAAGGGATTTGAATACTATCCCCTCTAAGAGTTTTTCTTACTCTTTCAGCAAATAAAGGTGGAAGACCATCAATAAATTTGGACTTTCAATGAGAACTGTTATTCTCTGGGAGTTCATAAACCCTTCTTAAGAAAGCATATTTGTACCACATGAATGATGTCAAGGTAGTACATCTTAGACCATTTAATAAAGTTCTTATAGTTTCAGAATTATCTGACCATCTTCCAGTAAAATGTTCTATAATTGTGAGTATTAAAGTGTAAACTGCATTAGAAACATTTTGGCCATCTTCAGTTTTAATATGATTATAAATTGTATGTTGATTTTCAGGTTTAATATAATTATCCCACCAACCTTTTAGTTGACCTGCATAAAATACTATCAGTATTTTGATTAATTTTGCTATTGTAGCGTACATAAAATTCGATGTGTCATCATGTATATTTGCCTATTAGTATAACCATCTAAATTCCATTCATATATGGACTTTCCATTATAAGAATTGGTAATTTCATATTCTTGTTCTTCATGAAGAACATCTTGAGGAGTGGGTCTAGGGTAATAAAACATTCTTTATCTTGGTTTATCAGCAAATTTTGTATTGTAAGATTATGGTCTTTTTCTCCCACTCATTCTATTTATTGAATCCATTGTATAAGCTTCGAAAGTTTCATCACTCATATTTTCTTCTTCCAAAGTATTTAATTCTAATTTGGAAAAATTTTCTTTTAAAACTACCATTAACTGGTTTATTGGTTTTATTTTATAATTTTCTATTTCTGGGGGAGGTTGAATTTTTATAAGGTTATCATCTTTTGTATTACTTGTTTCTCCCTCTTTATTATTACCTGAAATGAATTTTTCTATCTTATTATTGGTTTCTTGGAGGATTTCTGATAAATTATTTAAACATAGATTTTTTATAATTATTTTGCTTTATTATTTGGTTGACATGAAGGACAGTTGCTTGTAGGGATTCATTGGTTATAGCCTTTTTGAAAGCAGAGAAGTATATTTCTTCGTTCTCTCTTTTGATTTCAAAGTCTGTTAGGGGAGGAAATATCGATTTAACAATACCTCCTATAGTTAAGTTATAATTTTTTTCTATTATAGAAACATATTTTTTAGAATATTTGTTTATGATCCAAACCGAAAATTCTACAATATGTTGTAAAATTTCTAGATCTCTATAAAACTCATTTCCTAGCCTTAGCCTTTCATCTCTTGGAAATGATTCCATCAACCATTTTATAAAAGGTTTCCACTTTTCTTGTTTATATTTTTCACATATCTGCTTTTTAATAGCAGATCCTGGACTAAAATTTAGTTTTTTGTATTCCATTATAAGTTAAAACTCATTTGAGAGGCAGTATCTTCCTCTCTGACTTGTTGGTGATAGACACCTGAGGCTAAATTATCAAGATTAATATTTAAATTTTCTGCTCTATTGGGTCTTATTTGAGAAGTAGAAGCCCTAGAGGGCTCAGGAAATTCTACTTTATAATCTAGAGGTGAAATATAAGACTTAGCAGATGATGACCTAGCAAGCCTTTGTGATATTGATTTATATTCAATATATTGGAATTCTATTTCTATATTACCCTCAGGTGTTTCTATAAGTTTGTTTAATTTGTGATTGCTTTTTTATTGCCTTATTTATGACCCAATTTTTCGGCAATGTTATTTCTTCCCATTTAACTGGTCTTCTTATGGAAATATTTGATTTCCCATAATTTGTTTCAATTAGTATTGTTTCATTATTTTGTTTATTTATTCTTTTGCATCTAGCATTCATCGTTGTTAACAACCTATAATATATTCTATAACAGATACAAATTATTTCTGAACCCTGTACATAATTATATCCATGCGTTTTTACGTATAAAGTTAAAGCATCATCTATATTTTGATCAGATAAAGACAAATGTAGATCTGGATAAACATCAAAATATACCGGATCATGTGCTAAACTGGTTTTTATAATACCCATTAATGATTGTTTCCGATTTAGATTACGAGCATCTCGTAATACTGCTATAAAGCTCTCTGGTAAACCTTGTAGGGTTAAAGGTTTAAAAGCAACTTGAACTAAGCTAACATGAATGAAATTATAATCTTTTTTATATATGACTAAATCAGATAGGTTTAAGAGTTTTATTATCATTTCTTCATTGCTGACAGACACAGTTTCTTCAGTTGTTTTAACAACTTGTTTCCAATTTAAAAAATATCAAAACTTCCAATTTGGTATATAACTTTTGGATTAATATGAGGAATTTTCCATTTATTCAATAAATCAAGATTTTTTGGAATATCATATTCCTCGTTTATACTGTTTTTAACAGTATTCTTTTTTTTTTAAAATAGATTAATCATTCTAAGATTTAAGCATTGTACCATAACACGTACCCCCCATTAAATCCATGGCTATATATATATATATATATATATATATATATATATATATATATATATATATATATATATATATATATATATATATATATATATATTAAAAACCAACCTACGGTTATGTCATGGAATTTAGTGTTCATGAACATTAAAAAGTTATATTTTTACGTGTGTGCAAGATAATGGGGGTTTCAGTGTGGCGTTATAATATATTTATGCATTTTTCTTTTCCTGTTGTCTCTACACCGTCACGTGTATAAGAATATCCCGCCCCCCCCCCCCCTCCTACCTAAAAAACCTAACCCCCAAACCTGGAAAACCTAAACCTCCTAAAAGCCTATCCTTAAAAGCTAAACTAAACTCGAATGCTAAGCCGAGATTTTTTTCTTTTTTTAATTTTGAAAGGGAGATGCTAGTAAACATTTTGGTTTTATAATTATTTTAATTATTTTTTTTATATTTAGGGGTTTTTTTTCCTTATAAAAATGGTGTGATGTAGGTGATTGAGGGTGTACCATATGGATGTGGAGAAATGATTAAGGGTTGGGAAGGGTGTTCCATAGTTTCCCACTTTTTTATAGTTCCTCAATGAACTCACCCCATTATTTTAATTACCAACATACTATAGATAAAGGCCATGTTAAACCAACTAAAACAAAAACCTATGTAGGTCCTATAACAGGATCAAACAACACGTTCTTGGATCAATCTAGGATGTTGGTTAGAAAAAATCACCAACAACTAACGTAGATCTCGGATCTTATTGTGTTGTAGTTATTTTCTACCAAAAAAAACTTTAGAAGATAAGTTTAAGAGGTAGTTGGTGGGAGCTAGTATTTTTGCAAATGATTAACATGTGCATCGGCATGTTTCACCTATTTATAGGTGGAAGTATGCCATGCCATCTTCTATTATTTCGGCCCATTGTGCTTTTCTTTACATGGCCTCAGGACAAAACATTACACAGACTAAACGAAAGTTAACATAATACATCGTGAAAAAACGAACAAATACAACATATTTAAATAAAAAAAATGGGCTCTACAACCTACTGGTCTCTTTAAATAAACGAACAAATACAATGAAAGTTAACGTAATCAAGACCTTCACGCTGCGAGAAAATTTGCACCACCGGCCTTGCTTTATTTCTTATAATCACCCCATATTATTCTTCTAGTTTTTGAAGACCCACTTAGTACCAATTTGTCTGTTGTTCTTGGGCTTCTTTACCGGCCTCCGCACATTGAGCTTCTTGAACTGTAACAACTCTTTCTGTATAGCTTCAACCCAAGAGTTCTCATTGAGAGTGACCTAATAACTTTTAGGTTCAACTTGAGAAATAAAACAAGCAAAAATGCATTTGTTGATAGTTTTAGATTGGCTCCTTATCTGAATGCCGACAGAAGGAGATCCAATGATGTTCTCAGTTGGATGTGATTAGTGGATGGGCAGCCGAGGAATCGAATCCACTTAGAGCTCTACAGCAAGACTTTCAACCGGTTGTAAGACATTAGGAGCATTGATTAGAACGCCAGTGGGTTGTTGAATGACGCAAGGTTGATCCACCATATGTTCTGCAGCAATAGGACCATCCCAAAGATTTTCCTTGAAAATAACGACAATTGTTGGAACTGGAGTTGAATCGATAGTGTTTAAAGCATCAAACACTATTGTTTTAGATTGGCTCCTTATCTGAATGCAGGAAGAAGGAGATCCAATGATGTTGTCAGTTAGATGCGATCAGTGAATGCGCAGCCGAGAATCGGATCCACTTGAAGCTCTATAGTAAGACTTTCAACCAGTTGGAAGACACTGGGAGCATTTATTAGAACGCCAGTGGGTTGTTGAATGACGTAAGGTTGATCCACCATATGTTCTGCAGCAATAGGACCATCCCAAAGATTTTCCATGAAAATAACGGCAATTGTTGGAACTGGAGTTGAATCGATAGTGTTTAAAGCATTAGATGAAACTGCATTCGCAACAACATCTTTAATAGTGGCAAGTGTTTCAATATCAGTAAGGGGGAGGTGTGGGAACATATTCAACCACACTTGCCTCTAAATGAGGGTCAACTACAGGCTCAGTTGGTGATGGATCAACGTTGTCAGTCGACAAGTATGAAGAATCTAAATCCGAATCAAAAGCATCTTCAACAAGAACTACATCGGTTATATCTCTGGCTTGTGGAGCAAAATTAACTACAGTAAGTTGAGGACTATAGGTAATACCTTTCTGACTTGAGTACCACCAGACAAATTTACGTTATTCAAATTATCAATGAGAGCTTGAATCAATACAGATTGAGGTACCGTAGTTGGGGCTGGAGCAACTGTAACTAGAAGAGTAGACATAACACAAAACTGATGGAGCAAATAGTCGTAATCAAACATCTAGTTTGGACCTGTGCAAGCGTCTGTCTAATTTTTCTCTTTCCAGTCAACACTGAAGGATTCCATAATCATTCATGCTTTCTTGTTGTAAACTCGATAAGCGGTCTTGTTGGAAGCATACTCAACAAAATAACACTCATATATCTTTTCAGCAAACTTGGGACCGGAATTGGCATTTGTATGAAGTAGAGTGCATGGACATCCAAAGGTCTTGTAGTAGTTGACTTACGCCTTTTTTTGTAGTAGACTTCATATGGAGTATTCTTCAAAAGCTTGTTGAGCAACACGCATGATTGAATGAAGCATGTAGTATTAATTGCTTCAGCCCAAAAAATCAAGAGAAGCTTTGAATCTGACAATATTGTGCATTCAGTTTTGATCTGTTTCAACTTTTATCAAACCCATTCTGTTGTGGAGTGTACAAGGCACTGAACTGACGATCTATCCCTTTGAGGTGACAAAAATCATTCACCATTCAGTTGTGGAATTCCATTTCGTTGTCACTTCGTATACACTTGATTTTTTTTATTCGTTTGGTTGTTCACGAGTATCATGAATCTGATCAGGAAGTGAGCTGTTTCATCCTTATGACCTAGTAGAAGGTCGAACTGAAACGAGAATAATCACAGTAACAACTAGACAATAGGATTTTTGGCCTATTGCCAAAGGATGAACGGGTCCAAACAAGTCCATATGTAATAGTTAAATAATGGAATCTAAAGTATTAACAATTTTAGGCATGTGAGGGAGTTTGTGTCACTCGCATTTAAAACATGAAATACATTTAACCGACAAAGCCCTCACATGGTCACCTTTGACAAGTTTGTTCAAATTCTTAAAGTTGACATGCCCACGACGTCAACGCCAAAGTGATGAATCATTCTCTGAGGCTTTGGATATCAGACATGAAGCTGTCTGTCGTGAGTACAAACTTCTCATGTCTAAAATGTAAGCATCATTATGCCTCAGAGTATGCATCAAATCCATTCCTCAAGGACTTTGAAACCTGGTTTCAAGATCAAGCATTCATGTTCAGTAAAGAGAGTGGAGTATTGCTTTGTCACATATTTGAAAGGCGCTGAGCAGATTGTGGTTGAGTAGTTCCACATGGTTGACATCTTCAAAGGTCAAAGTGTGGTTGGAAACTTTTCCTCTCTGTGTTATTTTCCCCACATGTTACCTACGAAAGAAAAGAACCCACCTTCGAACCATTAAATGTCAAAAAGTAAGGATTCATGTCCCATCATATGTCGGGTGCAGCCAATGTCTAAGTACCAAATACCAGTGTTTTAACAACCAGTTAGTACCAGCCGATTGAACCGGTAATACTGGATTTCACATACTAGGCCGGTATTTTGTGTCGGGTATTTTGGATGGTTTGCTAGAACATCAAACCCGCGGTTTTTTCTAAAATACTGGTTTTAAGTTCAAGAGATTTTTGATATTTTGCGGTCCATATTTTTTGAAAAATAATTTATACCTAGCGATTAACATCGAAATGAGTAAACTTTTAGCTTATTTTTTTTGAAAATCAAGTGTTTTGGTATTATTTTTTATTGTGGAATAACTTTTTGATTATATTTTAATGGAATCATGTACTTTTGGGTTATTTTTTGAGTGAAAGTTACATTTATATTAAAATACAAGGTAAACTATTCAACCCGGTTCAAACAGGCTCAACTATTTATACCATATTTTAGCTCAATCCTGTATAAGTAAAAAATCAATTTTAAAAACATTGCCAAATACTATTGACATGCCTCCTTGACTGACCCTACATGCAACAACAATTAATTAGACATGGGTTTCCGAGACAAAAATGTTTCTAGAAGGTTAAAAACAAAGTCTCAAAATTTTATTTTATTTTATGAAAATGTTTTGTTCCTTGGTGAGTCATCACATGAGGAACATTCCTTAGGAATCCAGATGTGTTCCTTGTTTTTAAACGGTTTGAACTTTGTTTTTAAAAAACCTTTTTCTTTTTCTTGATTTTATCAGTTTTGGATCTCACATTCATTTCTCTGGTTTCATTTACAGTTTGATCAGTCCATGATGCCAAACTGCTAGCTACTGTAGATTGGAACTGATTAAACTGTTTTTTCATATCTCTTTGTTGCTGTGCTTGAAATGTTTTTCAAAGTGAGAAGGATTACTACACACATAACAACATTTTCTATTATAGACCCGCAATATTCATCAGAACTATAAGACCTCTAATGATGCTGAAAAGGTGATCCTTGGAAGAAAGGAGGATGATTGTGATTTCTAATTGGTTTTTGACCATGATCATCAAAAGCATAGTGTAATGTGACTCAACATATTTTATTTGGTAATGACAATAGTAGTTGTTATCAGTAAAGTTGTATGATTGAGGATTTCTTAAATGGCTAGTAGCTTGAGAAAATGGTCTTTTACTAGGTGGGACATATTTACTTGAAGTACTAGCTCGATTTTCATTTTCAAAAACTTTGTTTTTATTTGAATTATCCTTAGGATTACAACTTGAAGATAAACAATTTGGTATGTTCACGTCAACAAACTCACCTAAACTTTCACAAAACATAGTTTCACAGTCACAATCTGAAATAACATCAACATTTTCATCCAAAATAATGTGAGCAATGCCAACATTAACACTGTCACAAATTACATCACTATCCGAAAATAAGTTCAATGTATTTTGCATGGAAACAGAATTATTTTTAGTATATACAGAGTTGACAAATAATAGTTTGAATTTACATCAAAAGGTGAATCTAAAACTCTATCCTTTTCAAAACTCATGTCCTTTTTCAATGATCCACTTGCCTCTACACCACCTGCTGAACAAGATGATTTACTATTAGAACAAACTCATTCAAAGATTGGATCAACAGTCTTGGAACTGCAGGAACAAATATCTTAGGTTTTGGTACATGACCAATTTTGTAGAACATTTCATCCTTTGATGGGGTGTTGAAACTAAAGTGGGGTTGGGACGTATAGTTATCATTAAATGGTGGAGGAATAAAAGCATGTTCAAATCCTGGCGTGTCTTTTGTTTCACCCCATTTGTGAACCAATAATGACATTTAGCTTACTACAGGTCATTTCAAACTTACAACGGTTATCTTTCTTATAGAAAGATCAAGCTCTAGTTCATCAATTTTAGCATTTAAAATAATTATCCCATTACCGTGGGAATCAACTAGCAAGTTTGCTTCAAATAACTTTCGATTTAAGCTTGTCATGTCATCATGATGAGTTTTAACTTTAGTAGTAAATATTTTTTCAGCTTTCTTATACTCAACATTGTGGTACTTAATACCATTGTTTTCTCTTATCCGACTAGCATTGTGAGTTCTATTGTTTTCTACTTTATCTAAACACAATTTAGAGCATAGATATTTGTGTACTGATGTGCAGTGTGCGTTGCGTTTAAATATGAAAGAGATTGGATATTTAGTTTTTGCACAAGATCGTGTTTTAAATTTATAAAAGTGATTCCTACAGAGACTAAACACACAAATGAATGCAACATGAGCCACTATTTATAGGCAATCTGGAGTGAGAAGCACCGCCCCGTGCTTACGTAAGCACGCCCTCGTGTTTTATTATGACATGTGCCAGATTTGTTTTGTCTTTTCTTGAAGAAGACCATGACCCGTGGGCAAGGGGCACGGCCCCGTGCTTTTGTTCCCAGGTTTTGTCTTTTCTTGTAGATTTTTGTTTTTTCTGGTGTTCAGAAGCATGGGGCGTGTTTCTTGAGGCATGGGGCGTGTTTCTTTGTTTTTCTTGTGTTTTCTTCTGTTTTTCTTCATCTTTTTGCTTGTTTCTTCGTTTGGGGCTTGGTTTCACCTGAAATTACATTTTATTATGATAAGTAGCTTTATATGCTATGTTATTTGATAGAAATTGCCGTTTTCAGAGATTATTTTATTCTAAAAAGATGTATAATTTTATATACATCATGTACCTTGGGAATGTTAGGGTTTCCTTGGCTCTTTTCTGCTGTAGTACTTGTTGAAGCTTGATCCCCATTCACAAAAGCCATTCCATCCAAGTTTATCGGGTTCACCAGTTCACCCATTTGAGAAATCCAGTCTGGCTAAGCAGATTAACCACATTGAGTTATAAAAGCCTTGTTTATTTGATCCACTGACCAATTCTTGGAACCCCTTAACCCTATGAGCTACATTGACCAACTGGTCTTTTACCTGCATCATTCGCTTTACATCCTTTATAGTCAGAAAAGACAATAATCTTCACATTTCCATCATATTGTATCGGGTTAGTGCATTCCCATGCACAGTTGCCCATTATCCTTTTTAAATCAATATTGTTTCTTCCGGAATCCTTGAAGCTATTTTTCCCATACTTCTTCATGTAGTTTATGGCCCGGTGAACAGTCATGGCCATATGGTACTTAATATCCATCTTCTCAAGTTGTGACATTCGTCAATTTCGAGTCACTTTTGTATTTGTTTTATTATGTAAACCCGACCCTCTTTGTAACCCGAACTCTTAGATATAATCAAAATGATGGATTTTATATTACAATATTGTTGTATACTTGTCAGGTCTCAAAAACACCCTTTTCGATCCCTAAAATGGCCTTAAAACAACTCCGGGGGTCAAAACTGCCAATTTTAAAGTTCAGAATTTCCACCAGGTGACCTTAGCGCCGCGCTAAGATCAAGGGCATAGACCTTAGCGCGTCGCTAAAGGGAGTCTCCACCAGAACTCGTATTTTGTTGTTTTTATACAAACATGTGACTTAAACCAACCCATTTTCATTCAAGACTCTTTATGCTTGACCCTTTCAACTTACCCTATATATACATGACCATTTCCTTCATTTTACACCTGCTCATACTCCAAATTCTCTCTCAAATTCAAAGATCTTAAGGTTGTTCTTCATGAATTTTTGGCAGTTTGACTTTCCAAAGTCAAACTGATCATGTTCTTTCATTTTAATTAACTTGTTAAGTCTTATTAATACTTGAAGCTTGTTATACAACATATATATAATATGCACCCCTTGTTACCTTTGGTGATCACTTCTCCGGTCTCGGTAGGTGGAGTGTCGGGCCTCGTAAGACAAGGCTTCATGGAGGACTTCCGTAGTCCTTGATATATATATATACTTATATAACTTGTTTATACATATTAATCATGCTTAACTTCTGCTAATTTTAGTTTGTGTATTATATTTATGAAGTTCCATGGTTATGGGTTTAAAGAGACTAGCCTCGGTTTAACCGTAAATAGCTCTAAACCGTAAACCGAACTTGTTTACTAGTTTTGTTAAATAATTGTTTAAACATACTTATTGTTAGATTTAAGTTTCTAAAATCATTTTTATAAGTTCTATGGCTATGGGTTTGTCAAAATTAACCTCGGTCTTAACCCGAAACAAGATATGAACCGAAAACCGAACTTTCGTTTAAAGACTTTATTGTTAACTTTTTGGTTGTAAAACTTAAGTATCATCATTTATATATTATTATACAAGTTCTTTGATATATAGGCATGTGGCAACCATCTATGAACTTATTGTGAGATGGAAACCGAACCAAACCGAACTAAACCGACTTTCACTCGCTTAAGACACACAAGTGTGTTTCTGGTTATCAAGACTTGTATATTTCTTTAAAAATATTTTATAAACTGATTTTAATTATTTTCTTAAAGTACTTGGAATGTTGAATCCAACTTGATCTTATAACAAAGTTTGGACCGACAAAACCGAACACTCGCTTAACGGACGTTGTTAGTTCTAAAACAATAGAACTACATACTTGGTTAAGTCTTCTTAATTTTTATTGAGTTATCTCATAACATTATTTTGGAAAGTTGACTTAGGGTTTGAACAATTATCAAGACCTGAACCAATAACCCGAACACTCGTTAAAACCCGTTTTAGTATCTATAATATAAAGGGACTTGCATTCTTGCATTTTTGCCCACCTTATTACTTAACATAGGTTGAGTAAATATTAAGGCTAGATACTTTAACCCGGTTTCAAGCAAACTTATATTTTAAAGGACTATTGTTAATTTCCTTAAACATTTACATTTTAAACCTTAAACTTTAATTGTTTGCATTTCTCATTATTTATTTTTACTTAAAGACTTTCAAGACAACTTTCCTAATATAATACTTCTTTTCTTTTAGGCTTTGTTCGTTAAACTCGTCGTTCTGGTTAATCTCCAAATCATCAATCTTTCAAGTTTATTACTTGAACGTGAGTATTTTCATACCCCGTTTTCCATCTTTTGTTTTGGGGTGATATTGCATACTTATTCAAACTAACGCCATGTTCTTGAGATTTTTTAAAGGAGGTAAAGGAAAGGAAAACTAAGGATAGTTAAAAAATGGGTGTTCTTGAGTTTTTTTGGATGGAAAGGAAAGAAGTAGGAGGAGATAGGAGGGATTAAATTAATTTATTCCCGATCTTGATCTTGGCGGGTTCGCTAATAAGGACACTGCCCCCCCCTAAAGCCTAAAATGCTTTGGCGAGTGCCCTTTATAGTAAAACCGTCCAAAGTTTGGGAGAAAAGTTTGGCATGTCCTCTCGTCAGAGAGCGTATTAGAATGTCTTCAGGCTCCTCATGCTCAAGAATTTTTGACTGTCACCCCCATCGAAGGGTTAGGCCAGCACATGTCAGTAGTGGAGTACCGAGCCATTCTTAAATATCTGTTAATGATTCCCCTGTTCCCAGTTGATGAGCCCTGCCCGGTTTGTCGTAAGGTGTGTTTAGACAATTTTGGTGAACATGCGGTTCATTGCAAAGAACTCCCGAGGTTTAAATATAGACATGATTTGGTCAGGGATGTCCTTTGTGATGTGTTAAAACGAGCGGGAATCTCGGCAAGAAAAGAGGCTCCTGTGAATTTCTTGTCGGATCCGCGTGAAGGGAGGTCTACTCTCCGACTAGCGGACATTCTTATGTTTGGATGGCTGGGGAAGCATGCTTGTGTGGACCTTACTGGGGTGTCCCCTCTTGTCAGGCTTAGGGACACCGAGTTTGTTGCTAGGCAGGCAGTGTTAAAGGCAGAAGCAGGAAAAATTGTTAAGCACGAGAAGGCGTGTGTGAAGAATCAACACGCCTTCATTCCTTTTGCTTTTGATACATTTGGGTCTCTTGCTCCCGATGCATCTACGTTTCCAAAGAGAGTTCAGCGGGTCATGCACAGTAACTCAACGACACCAAAGAACGATAATTTTATTTTCAGTAGGATCGGTTTTGCCATTCAAAAGGGGGTGGCGGCGCAGCTTGTTGCCCGCTTACCTGCCTCTTTATTGTAATTGGATCCTTTTATTTGAAATGGAAAAGTGGTTATGTGTTTTCCCAATATGTTATCCTCCCAAAAATGGGATGATTACTAAGGATAACTATTTTTTAACAGAGTTATCCTTTCCTTTCCTCTAATTTCCTTCCAACTCAAGAACACACCTAATTAAAAAAAATTTCCTTCCCTTCCCTTTCTTATCCTTCCCTCTCTTTCCTTTTTCTTTCCTTTGTTTAAAAACTCAAGAACAAGGCGTAAATGTTTTATACTTGAGTCTTAAACCACAAACTTTATTGTATACCTTACTTAAATAAATGCTCGATTTGGTGTTCTATGTTTACATGCTTATATGCTAATGTGTTTACCGCTTTTGGAGGGTTGATTCATAAATTCTTGGCTATTTGGTATTCTCTTATAGCAAGGTGTCGTTAATGTTTTCTTATTAACGATTTCATATAAAATCCTAATCTATTTGGTATTCTCTTATAGACGTTGTCTCTAATGTATTCTTATTAGCGATTTCATTTTATCCAAATTATTGCTATTATTTATCGTTTCGTATACAAGTTGTGGCATTTCTTATTATATACATATTGTTCAAAAACTATGAATTTCTCACCAACCTTTGTGTTGATAAACTTTATTTTATGCAATGTTACATGTTTGACGTTAGGTTGATTGAGGAGTTTGGAGAAAAACGTAACGAAGACCGTTAGGATATTAGCAAATTGAACAATATATTTATTTGCTATATTTTGTTATGATATCGTATGAACAATTATGTTATGTGACATTTTGATTTTGTGATATTAAATGAGTTGTTTAAATATTGTCGCTATAAATAGTGTCATGTGTTCATGGGCAATCCGTTGCACCCTGGCATATTCCGCCGCCTTTGGTTAGGGTGTGACACAAGGTCCTACTCATATATTTTCGGAAGAACCCCTTGATGGAAAAATGTAGTCAATAATTTTTCCTGCAGCAATTCCACATGGCTGCCCGTAAAAGCATGGAACAATGAGATATGAGATTCATCAACTTGAGTGGCGAGGTAGCTAGAACTGCTTGACTCCCTGTTTGAGGACTGGTTGATGCCATGAGCCTTTAGTGCCTGATTTACAGCTTGGCTTACCATATCCTGAACAAAGTTTGATGTCAATGATCCTGAAACACCTTTAGATGACTTGAAAGCTTTGTTTTGATCAAAATGAGTTGCATATTGAACCACTTTTACCCCATTTACTGGATGAAAGGCTTATATGACTCCAATACCTGTAGAGACACCAACATAAATTAGAGAACTAACATGGTTATTTATTCGGAGCTTGTCATCCATCTCGAGTGATTTGATGGTAGATGTTAACTCTGTGATTGGTGTTGTATTCAGATTTGTGGTTATCTTGATGGTAGCCACACTTCTGTTCCATGTGTAAGGTAGTGAATTTAACAACTTCTTGTTGAACTCTAACATCTCTCTGATGATACCAACATTTCTCATCTTGGTGTTTAGTGCTTCAAATATGTTAATGCGATTGAAAATCTTGATGCAAATGCGATTTATTCGTAAATGCGAGTGTGATTTATATGCGATTTATTCGAAAATGCGAGTGTGATTTATATGAGATTGTGACTGACAAGACAATTCGATTGCAATTGGCTTTTTAGATGCGATTAAGATTCAATCACAAATGCGATTGCGATTTGAATTCTAGAAATACGAAATCGCACGTGATGCTGCTACTTTCAGATATTCACACAAACACCCTTTTTCCCAACTTTAAATCTTCAAACAACTTGACCAACTCGAATAAAACTTAAAACACATTCTTCAAGCACAAAAACAAGACCAAAATCCAAGGTTGTGACCCAAGAACCTCAACTAGTAGAGCCAAAATCTCTAATACCTATTGTAGGTCTTATAACTGGATCAAACAACATGTTCTTGGATCAATCTAGTTTTTTGGTCAACAGAAATCACCAACTAACCATGATCTCGGATCTCTTGTGTTTGGGTTATTTTCTATAAAAGAAAACTTTAGAAGATAAGGTAGAGAGAGAGTTGGTGGGAGTTAATATTTTTGCAAAGACTAACATGTGCATGGGCATGCTTCACCTATTTACAGTTGGAAGCATGCCTTGCCATTTTCTAATATGCCGACCCATTGGGCTTTTCTTTACATGACCTAGAGCCCAAACATTACATGACTAAACGAAAATTAACGTAGTATATCGAGATATAAAGAACAATTACAAAAGACTTAAATAAACAAAATGAGCTCCACAATCTATTTTTTGAAACTTAATTAATTAATTAGTTAAACAAATAAAGTTTATAAAAGGGCTACTATTCTATATTATTATTAGGATTGTGTATGTAATTCAGTTTGAGTAGAGTCAGTTTATGACGTTATCAATACGTTTATTTTGTATGGTAAATGCCCATTTGGTAAGCCTATTTGACCCCATGAAATGAAACCTAGGAGAAATGGGACCATCCACCACCGCCAGCAGTTAATTACCAGCAAACCCCTCGGTTACATCTTCATCCCACAGTTTCCATGATCAAAAAACAACCGACGCTCACACACATCAAAGTTTGATTTTTACATCTTCAACCTCGGAATCATCGATGGGAATGGTCGTAGGGTCGCCAGATTTTCAGCATATGGCGAAACGGTTCCCGAAACTCCCGGAACTGGCACTTGTAGATCTCAAACATCCGGATCTACAAGGAGAATCTTCAAACACGCTTATTTCCCACTTTGCTTCCAACTTAATTACCAGAACTTTATTTTCAAACTTCAAACTTTATTTTCAACAACTTCAACGGGTCTTTAACATCTCAGTTCGGCTAATCGCGGATATAGAACCCGAATATCAAGAACAAAGTTGAATAAGTTGATTCGACCCGCTTTGATACCAGTTGTGGGTCCCTAACGACCGGATCTAACGCAGGAACGAATTTTGCACTTAATAAACATTCGAGACAGGTGCGGTAATCAAACGACCGTGCATAAATACCATAAAGATAAAATAAAGGATCGATCTCGTTGTCGGTTAAAGATTGATACATTAAGCAATAACCGATCCCACCGAACGTGAGCTCACCTTGGGTGGGTGATTTACACCATGGAAACACACACATACAATAATACAAAAAGTCATATTTATAGCCAAAACTATCCTTCTGGAAGCCTTATCCCATTGAAGCTAAACTCACGTGCCAAAACCCTTGTTTCGTGTCCAGTTTTCTCGCCGACATAAATTACTAACTTGACCGTAAATATATAACGGGTTTCGTAATTTGATATCGCAAGTCAAAATTTTTGGCCTTACACTAGCGAATGGCCCCTTTCCTGACATTTTTAAGCAAGTGTTCCATGTTCCTTGGTTTAACCGCTTCCTCAATTTCATTTCTCCAACTAATTCAATCATCTGTGTGATGACCAATGTCATCATGAAACATAAAATGCTTGTTGGGATTCAGATTCTTCCTACTAGTCTTTGATTTAGGCTTTTTAAATTCGACATTCTCAGTAGTCAAGATTTAAGTTGTAGTTTTCGTAGAAGGATTCCACTTGCGCTATTCGCGTTCACGACTCTGATTCTTGCCCAATCAACACGTGGGCGTCAGGTTAGTGGACATTTTTTGTGGGTGGTTGTATTCATGACCAGGTGGAGGGCTTCTCTTGCCTATTAGCTTTGAAGTTTTTATACTCTCCCAATACTCGGTGCCGGGTGTCTTTTCTAAAAACATTCTCTATTGCTACAAAAACTTTTGCAGATGTCATGGTTGTGTCCCAAGACAATGACATTACATCACAACCATGTAAACAACAACGGATAAGATCATAGCTACTAACGTCCTTCCTGAAAGCACCCCGCACCATATACTCACTAATCCCTCCATTGTTTAACCCCTCCGTTTTAAAAATGGTGATGAAATCTTCAATTGACTCGTTATCTTGTCGGAAAATGTTCAAAATTTCCAAGGAATCACGAATGTGCTTCTTCTGTTGGCAAAAACTTTGTGAAAATTTTGCCACAAAGATCATTTAACTCTGAAGTTGACCATCGGGTAACTTTTCGAACCACTCACTGGCGGCTCCAGTTAGCGTAAGCGTAAACATAGGGCACAAATATGGCAAGGTCCAACCGCTTACCCCTCCTACCACTTTAAAATTAAGAAGATGATCGCTAGGATAAGTCATTCCATCATACTTCTTAAATTAATAGGAATCTTTCACAATTGTAGGAAAAGGCGTGGTAGCACTGCAGAATAAACTTTGGCTTTTCAACAAATGCCGCGGGATGGTAGGGTTTTGTGATGTCCACCTCTGCGTTACTGCAGTATTTGGTGTGCTTAGCCATCATCCTTGGATGACTCGTTCCTTCACGAGCATAATTTTGGCTATCATAACTAGCGTAACCATCATTATCACCTCGGTACGTTTTATCACGGTACCTACAGATAACACGACTCTTTCACGACTTCCTTTCTCCCACTTTCATTTGGTATAGTTGGGTTCTGACACTAACACTAGCTTGACTACGACGTATTGTTGGCGGAGGAGATGGAGATTTTGAAAGAGATTCTTCATACGTTAGCGTACTTTGTGGTACTTGCTCATTCTAGAGGATGTGCTCATATTCTTCTGTAATTCTTTCTTGTTCTTGACGTAACCAATTTTTAGGAGATTGCGACCTTTGCTGAGATCGAGATTGCTAACGCCTGATGAACATGTCATCCTCCCTAAAACGAAGAGATGCGCCGGAATGAGTTTCTCGATCTGGAGTCTGCAGCCGCCGTGGGTTTTCTACCATCAGATGTGTGTAATTCTTAGAGCTAGGACCCCATGGTGTCAGTTCCCTAGCAAACGACGGACTAACATTGAGATTCACCTAGGTCTGACTCATGTTAAGCAAAACCACAAACAAAAGCTAGACGAAAAATGGATGGCGCCAATGAAGAAACACCAACTATAACTGGGGTTTGGGTTAAGTCTATGTCTCGACCGGGTTAAGGTTTCGAAGGTATGATTTGGGCCAAATGAGTTAATTAGATCAGATTTGAACCTGCAATACTATTCACCGTGAGCTCGTTAAGATAATGTTAAGATGGGGTACATGTAACCACCATCCTGCGTGAGAATCAGTAATAGTTCTGTTGGAAAAAGTACCAAATAGTATAGTGTGATTGATGGAATGTCTGTGCACCTCTTTGTTGATTGTATGAGGGTATTTAACACCGGGAGTGATAGAGAATGATTGTTTGGCTGTCATCATCCAAAGAATATTCGATTCACCTAAGAAGACAATTGGCTTATCTCTAATTAGATGAAATAGCTGGCCATGTGCAAGGCTGTTAAGGAGTGCTTCACTGGCGCTTTCTCATTGGTCAAGCTCTCGCGTGCTCACCCTTATGTTGGTAAACGTCATTATCAAGGGATCCCTTGGTTGTGATCACCCATTTTGCCTAACGGTATGCTTTTGTATCTTTTTCCTCCCGCGCATGGATTTCGCAGGCTTCTAGAAGCGGTGTGTGATCCTGGCGAATGGTTCCTGCGGGTGCTTTTCTATTACAGGTCTGATCGGCGGGGAAGATTTGGTGGGCTGAGAGCCTCTTTGGCCCCAACGAGCTCTTTGGACCCTGTCCATTCAAGAATATAATGGCATTTTTCTAAACATGAGAATAAAATTTCATTAGTAAATGTATACATGTAGGGACTCTTGTCTACTTCACCTTCATTGAATCCCAAACTCCCCATATATATACATGGCTGATCCCAAATACTGTTCATACATGGTCTACTTTCTACACATTCAATAAATACCATAGGTGCATCCCCAAAACTATACATTATTGCATGTCGTGGGTACACATAAGCATCAAAAAAAGTTGTTCAAGCCAGTTAGAAGGTTTAAACTTTGTATCATTCCATGCATGTCGACTATAAGAGGCATTCTCTGTTGAAAGAGTTTACCTGTAAACCTCCGAAAAGGGGTTTTCAAGTTTTTAATATTCTAAATAACACAAATTCGGTTGAAAAGAAATTTAATAAATCAACCTTGAAACTTTCTTCAAAAATTTTGCAATAATAAATCACCTTGAAACTATAAACTTCAATCTAATTTCTCTTTATTGCCTTAATAATATGAGTATAGAATAGAAATTATTTTAGTCTACGAACCAGTCCAAATAATTTTAACATATATCTGTATACGTTTCCTCATTTATTCAGTTTCACCAACCCCAACTTTTTAATTATGCATTCATGGTATTCTCATTAACCTCAAGCAATTTTTTTAGATATTCAAAAGAAGTACGTTCTTTCGCATAGCCAATTGAGATGGCTGCTTCATCGAATGTTTCTGCAAAAATATTAGAATCCAAGTATAACGTGGCATCAGATGTTAAAGTCTCCAACTTTGTTTCAGTGAGGCTTTACTTCTACAGCAGCAGCGCAAGCGACTATAAGATCTGGAAGGTTCCGATGCTTAACCTCATAGAGAGTCAAGAGTTGCTTCACATCATTAATGGCAATGGCGATGATCCTTCCAGGGTGGATGAATCAATGATCGAGGATGTCGACCTGATTTCGAAGTTTGACGAACTTGTCAAAGGTTGGGTTTTAGTTACTCTGAGTGATAGTTGGCTCGAGGAAGTACAAAACCTGGGTACGGCACGAGAGGTATGGCTGAAACTAGAATCCCACTATAATCCACCAAAAACCGATGCAGAAGATGGTATGTGCTCCATTAACTACCCACATATTTGAATTTTAACTGCTTTACCCTTTTTAAAATATTGAAATGAATGTAGGTGATCCTGCACAGAAATATAAGCTGGCATTATGTGTTACCGTCTCTTTCTATGTTTCAGTGAAGCTTTCCGGACGTAGCAACTATCATATGTGGAAGGCTGAGATGCTTTGCCTCTTAGAGGATAAGAAGTTGCTTCACATTATTATTGCCGAATATCCTTTTCCAGAGAATAAGGGTGTCCACATGATTCCCAAGTATGACAAGCTTGTCAAAGGTTGGATTTTCACTACCATGCACGAACAACTGCTGGAGGATTTCGCAGACTACTCTTCGGTACAACATATATGGAGGGAACTCGAATCTCGCTTTAATCGACCGATTAGTTATAGAGAAGAAGGTACGTACTCCATTAACTACCACGCGTTTATTTGATTTCCCACAGTAGAATTGCGAGTGAACACTAAGTCAGCTTCTATTTGAAATGAAGCACAGGTGGTTCATGGATTAATGCACTTGATGTTTCTGCGCTAAGAGAAGACCTGAGATATATTCAGGTATCAAATGTTAATGTCTCCAACTTTGTTACAGTCAAGCTTTCCGGCCGCAGCAACCATCCTATCTGGAAGGCTCAGATGCTGTGCCTCCTAAAGACTCAGGAGCTGCTTCACATCATTGAAGTCGAAGTTCGTTATCCATGGTATGGTGGCCACATGACTGAAAAATATGACAACCTTGTCAGAGGTTGGATTTTGGGTACTATGAATGACCAGCTACTCCAGGCTTTCTCAGATTACTATTCTGTTCAAAATTTTTGGAAGGAACTTGAAAAAGAGATCAATTCATTAGAAAGTGATAGCGATTCAAAAGGTATGTAGTCCATTAACTACCACAGACGTGATAGAAATTCAATCCGTACAACACAATTGATAAACACAATAACAAAGGAAACGATTTATTTATAAACTTTGAATGTGATTGTGATGATTTACAAATGCGGCCGGAGAAGGTATTTATACCCGTTGGCAGTTTTCCTAAACAGACGCATCACATCGTTTATTTCTAAATCACTAATTACCTGTTTTACAAACTATGAACTAATTAAAATTATGGCACAAACAGGTTTTGTAACTAAACTCACGAGATCGATGAATAACTAACAGTGCGTATTTGATTTTTTAAGAATAAATATATATTATATATTTATTAATATGACCGTCATTATCATTTATATAATAATAGATCAAAATAATTAATTATACCATATTTTATATTAGTTTGGTAATTGTTGATGGGCCGTATTACCTTTACTAGCAAATAAAGGGTTTCCTCTTGGGTGTATATATAGAGAAAATAATAACATCATAACCTAATCACGCACACACATAACAATGTTGTGCGCCTCCTCTCACCTAAAACCGGGTTCCTCTCAAGAACCCTAACACCATCCTTAACTATACATCCTAAAGAAGAACTCGATTAAGATGACAAACATGTCGACTACATCATACTCTGTTGCGGTTACTACTCTCCATGTTGTAACAGGTTCATAGATTTATTTTTATTCATGTTTTTTTATTACTTACATGGTTTCCCAACCTTCTTTGAATCACCAGAAACTGGTAAAGAAAACTTATTGGATCCGCCAAAAAGTGATAGCGATATAGATACAGAAGGTACTTAGTCGACTAAGTACCACAAAGTTTATTTAATTTCCAACACTAACTCAACCTTCTGCACGGTCGAGTAATTTGCTTAAATTAAATGCTTCAACAGATTCAATAGGATTTACGTTCGAAAAAGAACCGTTAGGAGGTGTTCCAGAAATGAAAAACACGGACAACATGACACGAAATAAAGAGTTGTATGAAGCTGCTATTGAAGGGTGTTGGTGGAAAGCGAAATCCATATTGAAAGTACATAAAAAGGCAGCAACAGAGACAGTCAATATAAATGGCGATACGATCCTTCACTTAGCAGTTGAAATGGGCCACAACAGTTTCGTTGAAAAACTGCTCGAGGTTTTAAAACAAGAAGACATCAAATTGCAGAATAAACAGGGTCGAACAGCATTACACATTGCTGCGATGGTTGATAACGCACACACAGCCCAACTCTTGGTTCAGAAGATGGAAGAATTGTTAAAGATCAAAGACCATAAACACAAGTCACCACTGGATATTGCTAATGTCAATAGGAAGCTCAATATATCTACATATTTGATGAAATCGTCAAATGATCTGTCTTCTGCTTTAATCTCTGATAAACATGGCTATTCGAAAAGAGTTAGCCATGCTATCCAAACTGCTATTTTCACGAAACAATATGGTGAGTAGTTTAGTAGTAGGGTCAAGAGTGGTAATAGTTAGTAGCCATGCTATCCAAACTGCTATTTTCACGTTTAATCTCTGATAAACGTGGCTATTTATTTTTGCTGTTGTTTACGAGCGTTCAGTAAATGGCATTTACGGAAGGGTCCTATACGGATTTGGGTTGCAGGTTTCATGTAATGGATTTATGGCAATCAAACCAAACATACTATTTATGTAATGGATTTCACAAAACATGTAGGATCCGTATATTCCATTCACGGATCTAATATGAAACTTAATACCCAATGCCACGTAAGACACTTTCGTTGATTACATTTACTGAACAACCATGAACCAAAAGAATTTCAGCTCTTACTGAGAAACCATCTAAAGATGGAAAACTACCTATTTAAACAAATCCGAAAAAGATCACCACTCCATTACGTTGTGTGAACTAATATTAATACTTTCTTATATTAAATTATGCAGATTTGGCAGAAAAGTTGCTTGAGAAGGTACCCGACTATGCTCATTGGACAGCGGAATCTATTCTGATGGCAATAACCGTAACCTTCCCAACTGATCTGAGTTTCATGGAATCTTTTATCTTTCCATGTATTTCTCTAACCTTTTCAAAAAATAATAATAGTAAAATTCTATAAACCGTGTGGATTAGACAAATTTATTCTGTTATGTCTATCTTGCAGCTTTTGACAATGTCTATCTGAAAACAGTCCTGAGAGATTCTTTGCGATTTCACTATAAATGTGTCGATGACATCTTATCAGTAATGAAAGTCATTAATAACATGTGCTGCAACTGGTTAGAAAGAATTTCCATGCTATTAATTGGTGAGCAATAACTACATATGCGATTGACACAATGCCTCTTTGGATATAATACATAAATTTTGGTTATTTCTTATGCAGTCCCAATAGCCACACTTTATGCATTATATCAGTTGATTTGTCTCCTCTTTCTATTGCTTCGTTTAACCTTCTCCATGTTGTATTTTCTTCTGTGGAAGGTTTTAGCAGCTATCCGCGGTAAGTGATTACACAAAATTATGAAGATGGAAACTTGAATTAGCGTCCAATAGTTGTTTAAACATCGTGTTGTGCCTACAATATATTAAATTGCAGTGCCTACATTCAAGAATATAGAGAAGAAGAAAATAGAGTACCAAAAAGCGAAGAAGATTTTGAGCATGATATGTGTTAAGATGGGCGAATCAAACAATTGGTACAGAAAACCATTTCTTGAAGCAGTACGCCAAGATACATACGAGGTTGTTGATGAAATTCTTTTTAAGTCACGTCATGCAATCAACTATAAGGACGAACATGGGCATAACATTATCCAACTAGCCATAATAAATCGTTCTGAAAAAATATACAACCTTATCCATCACATAATTCAGCGCTCGGAGTTTTACAGAACAATGACAGATCCTCTTGGGAATAATCTTGTACACTTGGCTGGAAGATTGGCACCTTCATTTGTACTCAATCGTACTACAGGTGCAGCACTCCAACTACAACGTGAGCTTATATGGCGTGAGGTATGTCACAAGAAAGATATCAATCATCATCTTCTATAAAGTCTAATTCGGTTAAATTTTGTAGGAAGTGGAGAAGCTCATGTTACCTCTAGAACTTATGAAAAAGAATAAGAATGCAGAAACACCAGCAGAAGTTTTTACTGAGCAATACAAGGACTTGATGAAGCAAGGAGAAGCTTGGATGAAGACAACGGCTGAATCTTGTAGCATCACTGCTACCTTAATCGTCACAATCGTATTTGCAGCAGCAATCACTGTACCGGACGGAAGCGATCAGCAGTCTGGCATCCCTGTGTTCAAAAAAGAAAGTGCATTCACTATCTTCGCATTATTCAATGCATTCTCATTATTTACAGCAACTACATCATTATTACTTTTCTTATCAATCCTTACTGCACGCTATTCTGAAAAAGATTTTTTGGTCAGTTTACCAAGAAGATTGATTTTAGGTCTTTTCACATTATTCCTCTCTACAACGGCCATGATGGTAGCCTTTGGTGCAATATTGTACCTTGTCTTTTGTGATCATAGGCCATGGATGCTAGCACCAATATGTGTATTTGCATGCCTTCCGATTTCAGTTATTGTTACTATAAAACTCCCCCGACTCGTAGACTTGATCCAGTCGACATATATCCCCATCTTTGGTAAGCAAAGTTACCTTGAGTCTTGTAAAATTAGTCGAAAAAATACACTTTTTACTAAGTAAAGGGAGTTTGATTTTGCATTGCCATGGGGTTGTAACAATTAACAATTCAATGGTGGTTGAATAAGTTGCTTGGGATTATGCATCCGTCCTCTCTTTCTAGGTGATACTCGCCTCTTTGTAAGCTTAATGTTGATTGTATTTGCTCATGGTCCTTGACTGTGTGAACATATTTGCTATTCTATTCTATTTTATGCAAAAAGTTTAATTCATTTTACATAAACTATTTTATTCAGTTCTTTCAAATTTTTTATTTGTAATTTGAATTAGTCAATACGTTTGACACTCTTGTAACATTGCGAATTAGTGATTTTTGCAACATCCCATTTTGTGAAAAAAATAAGATATTTGAAAACTATATTTCAAATATTGTTAAACGAATAAGTAACATGTTAAACAGTGTAGGTCCTATGAACGGATCAAACAACAACAAATTAGTTTACTTGTATCAATCTCAACACTAGCTAACAATATTACTAGTGAGGAACCGAGATCCCAGATCTTGTTTGGTTTTTATTTACCCGAAAGGGAAAGAAAGAAAGTAGGAGAGAGAGAGAGTTGGTGAGTATGGATAAAAAAATATTCAAAAGCTTATGTTTGTACGAATATAATTCATCTTATATAGGTGGAAGTATATCATCCATATTTCATTACATGGCCTAAGGCCGAAACATATAAGAAAACAAACCGACGAGCTAACTAAGATACCAAGTTTAAAGCATAAAAAATACAAACGACTAATAACAAAACGAGGCCTTACAATCTCCCTCTCATCTTTAGTATTTAGTCCGTCAGCTCTCTTCTTCAGTCGGTCTCATACTTGAAGCCGTCCTCAAAGTTGTATAGTTGATATCAACAAGATAGCGTACGAACTTGTTGAATTTCTCAACTATATCATCATTCTTGTCGTGCCGGACATCATCGACAGTTCCCTTATAGAGTTTCAGCATGTCTTCTTTGATGTGCGCTGCAAGCTCATGCTCATCAAAGAAATGCAGATGATGCATGTCGTCGCACTGTATATTTGCTTCACCTATGTCGATGTCAAACTCCCAACAAATTAACCGCTCGAACAAGTTGGGGAGGAATGTTTATGCATGGTAGATCGGTCTCCCATCCTTGTGAGTCTTGTACCGCCACATTCTTTTCTTCTTTCCGGTGGCGGGATCAATCTCTTTGGGATGACGAAAGGCCTTACCCTTGTTGAGCTTGAAGTTAGGGTAATCCTTCTTTCACTCCTTACTCATAAACTGGTTGAACCATCCATTTAACTCATTTTCAGTCACATAATGGCCCACTATTCATTTGAAGAAGTTCATGTCGAGCTGGGAGAGTGTATGCATGTCAGTGATATGCATGTAAGTGAGATCTCCATTGGCTCGACGTATAGCCCGTATTTCGTTGCTCGGGTGCCATTTATAGTATACAATTAAGGAGTCATCCAGATAGAGATATGGTCGGTCTCTCACGCTTGCTCTATTGGTGATGAAGTAAGACTTCTTTCTTCGTCTCTTTGGAGCTTGCGAGGTTTAAACACGGAGGACCGCCACAGTCTCTTCGCGAACCGGAGTGTCCGGGTTCGGAGAGTAATTGATCCCATTGTCGTCGTGTTCATAATTTTCAAATTCCACAGCCTTTTATGGGGAGCTGGTATCTGCAAAAGAAGAAACATTAAAAATGGAGGCTATTTCAGCCTCAACTGCAATGTCAGCATCCCTTGTTCGTTGAACTTCATCTGGTGAGCCTAGTTGACTTGCCTTATTACCACTAGTGGCATCGACACCGCCACTTTCATCATCATCACCGCTTCCATCACGCGGTTCTTCAAATTTATCGAACAGATCTTCATGATCACTTTCATCGTCCTTGTCCACCAAATCATCATCACCATTCGGGTTATCGTAGTCAAACTCTTCATCATCATCATCTCCGTCATCATCATCACCTCCTTGAACCATCAGCTGTTGAATAGCATGATCAATCACAGGAGCAGCCGGAGCTCTCACTTGTGCAACCGGTGTGGTTGCAACAAGCGCGGAAGCCATTACACTGACATGCCCAGTGGTAGTGGAAATAGTAGCAACGATTTTAGTACTCATAATGGTTCAAAGAACCACTTGTTCCTCATCACCAGCACTCACAGCAACACCACTTCCACTGACCTCCTTGCTCGGAACATCAGGAATGATTCCATGAAACTTACCTTGAGCTCTGACCCTTTCGGCGTCAATGACTGACCCTTTTGGCGAGAGCCGATCTTCTCTTGTTCATTCGCTCATTCCTTGGCTCGTAGGAATCCCCTAAAAGTCTCCATCTAATGTCTCCTTAATTTGTTAACATCGCCGTCCGTCAACCGGATCACTTCCATAACAGCAAGATCATGACTGACTAGAGATTCTTTGACACGATTATGACCATCGTTGAAATTTGTTGTTCCTCCGTTTCTCTTTCTAGATACTCGATCATCAATCGCAGCCTTACACTCTCACCCATAAACTAGTCCACATCCCTAGAAGAACTTGACCCACCTTCCAACAAGCTAACCAAGGCCTTCAAACTCAATCATCTCCTTATCAATAGTTAAATCTAACTCTCTCCTCAGATTGTGTGAAAAGTTTGAGGAGGAAGGAAGATCAGTTTCTATATTAGAAACTCTTGATCGGAGCCTTTCCATCTCATCATTTTGTTCAACATTCCTCAACGAGTATTGATTGATTAACTGTTGTTAATTGCTTATTCTCTTCTGTAAGTTATCAATCCATTATTGTTGGCTCTCAATCCGAGCTTTATCCTATCTCTATCTTGTTTAAGCTCAGCCACTCGAGATGCAAGTGCATCCCACTGTCTCATTACCTGCTCATTGATAGCTTGTTGATCTTTGACAAACTTAATCAACAAAAGCTAGCTCTCTTTTCTTCAGGTTCTCATTTGCTTCCTCAAGTGCTCTAATACTATCGAGGATAGGATCTCGAAACACAGGGGACTTCTTCGATTTTCCGCTAAACATAGATTTTGGGCTTTTGATAGTGGAGGGAGGTGTGGTTAAGAAGGTTTATTGTGGAGTAGTTTAGATGGGTATGGTTATTGTTTGGATTGGAAAGGATGTAGTAATGGTTAACGGTAGGCTTATAGGTTCGGTTGTGGTTGGTAAGTGTAAGTCCTGTGAACGGTTCTTTCAATGTGATATCACCTAATCTCGTGATTATGCGGAAACTAACACGAGATGATTCAATATCATGCAAAAAAACACTACGAGAACACGATGAATATGCTTCAAAGCACACGTATATTAAACGTCTAGTGCTTAAGCACAACGGGTTACACAAAACGACCGATATCTCTCTCACATCTCTCTATCATGTCTCACACGTCAAACCCTATAGTAAACCTAGTTACATGGTTTATATAGAGACTACATACAAGCCCAATACTGCCCAAAAGCCCACCGAGATCCATGTGATCTCGTTTCACAATATAAGCCCAAACCAAGTACAAACCACACTAATACTAGCCAAAAAATCCCCCCTTGGTTTGTATCTTCAACATCAATCGTGCTCAAGAACATTTGCGCCCGCCTCTTTGTAAGCACCAAACCATAAACCTGTGCAGATAATCGATCCAACCATTCTTGTATACTCCTTGGCAGCTGGCTCGTATACCGGTTCAGCCATGATTTGGAAGTTGCTAAGTGTTTTAATGTCTTTTTCACCGAACTTCAGTAGGTCGCGTGGATCAACAAATCAAAACTGTCATTTTCGTAGACGAATAACGATTGTTGATGTCTCACCATCATATGTCCAGAATTTCATCTCATCCAAAGCACCATCGGGAATTCTAGTAGAAAGCGGAATATGACTTGCCTTTTTAGTTGTTGGCCACATTACATTACCATTGTCTTCCCTGTCTTTGGATCTCGGACCCTTTGGCTTTCTTCAAAAAAGATTCAGTTGTGGTCATATTTGGGAAGCCTCGATCAACTTGACTCCTCAAAAAGTTCTAGAAATCGATAGCCTTTTTTTCGTTGTTGGGGATGTGAAAAGGAGCGTTGATCAAGTCACTTAGGTCAACTTTCGTCCATGACCCAAAGTCTTTCATCTTCCGGTAGTACTCAGTGTTGCCAGGCCTCCTTTTCACCCACCACATAGCTTTATCAACATCAAATCCCCACGACGCAACACCTGATCAATCACCATACTTGTCAAAAAAAATCCCTTTTGGAATTCAATGATGAATTTATCAGGGTGATTGGAGGACTCCACATTCTGGTTTGAGCTCTTCATAATCAGAATTTTCTTTTGAAATCTTTCACTTTGTTTGGCAGACTTTGGAGGGGCAGCAAGGTAATGTTCCAGTGTTTCAGAAGCATCTATGTTTGAAGAAGGACACGCACTGGAACCACCACCTTAACTATCAACATGTGTCTTTTCAGCAATGTCCTCCCCACTTTTAAATTCAACTTCAAATTTCTGAATGAGCTTTTGTTGGAGAACTAAGTACATAGCAGTGAGGCCACCCATGTTTGCTCTTGAATTCGTATATCCTTCACAACCGAGTTTTGTTCAAGTTCAAAGACTCATCGTTGTATGGACTATACATCAACATGCTCAACTTCAAGAGTGATCCCCTTGCCCTTATCTTGCAAAAACTTGTCTTTCATCGCCAGAATGTGTGCAATCTTGTCAGCGGTTCTTAAACTTCGTTGACCAATCGGGTCAGATGATCCCGATGGCTTGTCTGTGGACTGAATGTTGTCTTCAAACTCGAACTCATGAGATATATCATCAAATATCTGATCTTGAGTTCGATGTTCAGCAGTGGACGGACCTGTATTAACTTGAGCTTCAGTAGTTTCGGGCTCATAATCTTTGTGTTGGCTTGTTGGTGTAGTTTCTGTAACCAGCACACCAGGTCTCAGATCTTTCTTTCGCCTTTTTCTTGGATCGAGATCGGTGGCTGGTTCTTCTTGAATATCTTCATCTTGTGTCGTGGTGACTGATTGAGGAGGCTTCAATGCAGTCGACTGGAGCTGATCTTTAAATATCTTAAAATCTTTCAATTGATCAGCAGTAGGTATAATTTGTTATTTCTGGTGCTCAGTCTCCATGTGTTGTGATGGAGAACTATCCAGCTCATCATCGTCAAAAATGGTCTCATAAGCTGCTGTGAACCTCGGAGCAGGTGTCACATGCTTATCAGCAATTGAGTCACTTAGCAAATCTTCCAAATTTGACTAATTTGTGAAGTCCTTTGTATGCCACATTGGCCCCCTTTCGTGACTGCTTCATCAATCCAAACGTGTTGGGACCATAGCCTTCAGATCGAGCGTCTCTACAGATTTGACGAGGTCAGGATAGTGGAAGTCAAATATGCTTTGTAAGAACCTAGGGTTCATTAGGAACATCTCTTTCTTCTTGCCTTTAAGGTTGCTAATCATCGCATTGAACACAAACTTGGAATAATTGTAGTTCCAGTCCATGATCAAAGCAACCACAGCCGACATCTGAATGTGGCTGATCTCATTAGAACCCCCCCCCCCACCCCCTTTCAACCTAAGACACACATGAAGAATATGTGAATCAAGAACCTCCATGGAATAGCTTCTTGATGGATGGAGGGTAGGATCCTTCATATCCCATTATTAGAGCTATTTCAGTAACAACATTAGTAGAGTATTTAGTTGGGTAGTCGGGTTGATCACCAAACAACAGAACCTCATGAATAATAGCCTCTAAGATGATGATAGGCTTTTTCTGGATCTTCGATTCAATTGTCACATGACATGTCTTGCTCCATATGAACACATACAAATGTTATGGTTGACATTTATACGGAAAAGATTTATGATACCATTTATGAGCATTGATTGGCATTTATCGCGGAAAACATTTTTTAAATGTTGATGCTCGTTTTTCTGGAGCATTAAACGATTTGTGAGATCATTTTTATTGGACATAAAGTCTTTATTCATGATCTTGTTTTGACTAAGTTTTTTATTATAAATCATTTAGTTTCGATAGAGACTAATCGAGTTTTGTTTGAGAAATCAAATATTTGTAAAAATGCCTAAGGAGAGATTATAATAAGTACTTTTGAAGTAAATTAACAGTCATGAAATAAACCATAAATATTCTTCTTATCCAGCTAAGTAAGGGGCTGTTTGTTTTTCCTCAAAAGCTCTTCCAGACCACTTTGTCTGCACCGTGCAGACCACGCGCAGACGTTGTGGTCTGCAGTGTGTTTGTTTTCCCGAAAACATTTCATTTAAAAACCTCTTCGCGTCCTCTTCTCCTAGAAGTGTTGTTCTTGTTACTTCTCACCTCTTCTCCCCCTCTTCTTCTTTTTTCCTTCATTTCCTTCATCAAACTAGTCCAAACCCTAACATCTTTTCTCCTCTACAACCAGCCCCTCCACTGCCTCACTCCTCCACCGTCGCAACCCCACCGGCGGCCTCCACTCCTCCACCGCCGCCGGAACTGCCGCACTCCTCCACCACCGCAACCCCTCCTCCGCCGCACCCCGTTAAGTTATTTCGTTAAGGTATGGGTAACGAATTAAGACTAATTCGTTATGTATGACGAAGTGTTGACATCTTAACGAATGGGAAGTCATTCGTGTAACTGTTATAACGAATTAGAGTTGGTAATTTATAACGAATTGAATAGATTCGTTAAGTGTGTAACGAATGGTGGATATGTATAACGAATGATAGAGGTGATTCGTTAAAAAAAATTCTTGCGCGAATTTTTTTCTGAATACTCCTCGTAAGTGAGTTTTCATTCTTGAAAATGTTGGCGATAATATTTATTTTTCGAAAATTTTCGGTGAATTTTTGGCGGGAAAATCGGGAAAAATTTTCTTAATTGAAATTTTTCTGGGATGTTTTAAATGTATTGGGTACTCTTCTCTCAAATTTTGGTAATATATTTTTCGGCTGACTGTTTACCGCGTTTTGACTGGCCGAGGGGGAGACCACGTATAATTTAAGGAGGAGTTTGTTAGTGATATGTGAGATTGTTCAAGACCTTGCTAAATTTGTCAAGAAAAGGGGAGATAAAACTTTCATTTGAGTTTATTTGGCATGTATCTTCCTACGTTTGCAAGGTTTGCAAGGTTTCAGTTTTATATTGGATCGAATTGAGTTTTAACTGGATGAGTTATGGATGGTTTGGATTGGATTTGAGTGTGTTAAGGTATTGGGAAATTGTAGTGAACTGGAATTAAGATTTGGTTTGTATTGGTGTGGTTATTGGATTGGATCTGTTTTAAGTCAAAATAGGGGATTGGTTTTGGTTAGATCGGATGCGAGGTAATTGTTTATTGATTACGAAATGAGTTGTATTGGATTCGCAATGTGGTTACGAGTGTTTTGGTAGTTTGACTAAGTGATTTGATTAAGTATAGTGTGAGTAATACAAATTTGGTTTATGGGTTTGTGTTCATACGTTTTCCAAAAATCTGGAAAATATGAGTTTGAAGGTTTGAAGGTTTGAAGATTTGAAGATTTATCTTAATTTGTTAACCTTTCAGCGTAAATCGCTAACATTTTAGCTAATTCGTTAAGATTATCAGCAGATTCGTGAACCAATTCGCTAAGTATTCTAATTCGTGTCAACTAGTTCGTGTGACACGTGTCTTACCTCGGTAATTGTTTTATAACAACTTTTGCCACGTGGAATTTGTTGTCAGAGGTTTGTTACAACCGTTGTAACTACCTAATTCGCTATAGGTTGATTCATCATCAACTGTAGCTGATTCGCTACTTAATTCGCTGATCATACACTTAGTGATTCGTTAAAGAAAACCATTCTGTATCGTTAATTAATTCGTGGAAAAATTCGTTAAAATCATTTCTGATTCGTTACCTGATCACTCTTAACTTCGTTAAGGTTTAATTCGTCAAATAATGTTCGCAGTTCGTTTCCACTGTTCACAGTTCGTTAATTAAATTTTCAATTTTAATCTTTAGAGTTTGAGAACTTTGTCATTTTGCAAACATGGCTAGTATGTATGCACTAGCTTCCCAAAATATGTTAATGCAACAAATGTTACAACTGGATACCGAGATCAATTCACATTCAGAGTTTCCACGTTTGATGAAATTTAGCGATTTTGCTAAATGGGAACCCCGTTTCCGTGCTCATCTAGGGTCAGTTCACCCTGATTGTTCATATTGTTTGGATGAGGTTTATACCGTTCCAATGATTGGGGATGAGACTATTGGTTTTACACCTAAAGCTATCTCACAATACTCGGTTGAAGAGAAGAAAGCATTGGAAATTGAGACAAAGACTTATTCTACTCTTATTATGGCTTTACCTGAAAACATCTTTCACCAAGTAGGGAGTATAAAGATTTGTGCTTCATTATTCTAACATATTCGTATGAGAAGTATGGGTAACTCCGCTGAAAGCCAAAAGGTTATGCTCAAGTTTCAATTCAGAAACTTTAACCTACTTAAGGGTGATAATGTTGAAGAAATGACAACAAGATTTAATCATTTGATAGCTGAGATGGATAAAATGAGGTTGGAAACTTCTGAGATTGATAAAATTGATACCATTAAAAGTGCATTACCGAGTTCTTACTCGACTTTCTTGATGGTTCTGAAAGAGAATAATTATTTCAACAATGAAGATTTGACTACATCGGAATTTATGCAAAAGATTGAGGCACGAAAATATGATCTTATATGTCAAAATTCTTCAAAAGATAGTCAAGATCCTGCATTTTATGGTAGTAGTATGCCATTAAGTTCAACCATTTCACCTATCACTGCATTTCTCACACAAAATGCAAGTGAGAATGCAACAACTATGTATAGCGATCCACGTGCTTGTTTCTACACAGCTGGAAATACTGGATTATCTGGTGTTTCTGGTTCATCTGGAGGATCTGGAACTTCATCACCCACAAACCAATTCTCGTCTCAAACAAATGTAAACATGAGGGAGGCTGAACAGAATTTTGCATTTTTGTCTGCCTTCATGACTTCATATGTGAATTTGGTAAGTAGTAAGATTGCAACGAGCGACCTGACTGATGAAGATTACGATCAGATTGATCCTGATAATTTAGAACTAATGGATTTAAAGTGGAATATGGCTATGATAGTCAAGAAAGTGAAAAGGTTTATGCAAAGATGTAGGACCGATTTGGGACTCGGTTTCCCAACGATTCACGGGGCAACGTGTTAGAGTGCGGAATCCTCTAACACGGCGATTCGGTGGTTATCAACGGACACGTAGGTACGATTCCTAAAGGGGTTTGACGCCTAGGATTGGAGGAAACGACCAAGAACACGAAGAACGATTGAGAGTGTTTCTGTAGGCTGCTGGTTCGTGAGTGTGTATTATGTTCTCTCCCCTTGTGAAATTTCCCAAGTAACGTTTATATACCGAAGACTCATTCGATCGAATGAGATACTCATTCGATCGAATGAGATCTGGTTCGATCGAATCAGTCACTGATTTGATCGAATCAGCTTCGTTTGCCATTTTCAGTACGTTAACTTGGTTTCACGATCGTTGGTTTCATGTTGAACCAACCTGATAGAACTGGGGACATACATGTGACATTTCATGTCCTAACAAACTCCCCCTTGGAGCCAGTTCTATTTGCTTGTAACCAATCGAGTTCTCTTGCTCGACCGTAACTCTCCCTTGGAGTTATCTCACTCTCTCTTTTCTCAAAACTAGTGGTGCATACGTTGCATCCACAAACTCCTTTCATCATGGAGTTCTCTCTTGATCAAATGGTACAGTCAGTCAGACTTACCATAGGTTCCGCATATCCTGAGACACTGTCAATTGGAATTTTGGATTAACATTTAAGCACAATTGTATTAGATTTGCAAAATTGACATTTAAAGCATAATCTATCACAATATTCCAAATCATATTTCATTCAATTCAAAACAATTACAATCAGAAGATTTAACTTTGAATTACAACAAGAAACAAGATAAACGATAGACATGACAATTAATCTTTAGTTTCTTGGGCATACTTCTTCTATTGTTCTTTCCAATTTGATCCTGCATGTATGTCATAGGCAAAGCAAATCCTAATGACATTTCTGTACGTTAACGCTTGCTCTATGTCTTCGGGAGCATAAAGAATCTCTGTCTTGTACAACGTATAGACATCCTCCCTTGACAAATTTGTGAGCCACATTGGATCAAAAATACGAATTGTGCTCCAGTTTCCATAGTCATTGAGCACAATAACTGCCTCATGCAGTCTTCCATCATAGTACCAATGCTTGAATGATTTGTAGAAGTCCTGCTTCATCTTTCTAAGAGGAATCTTCTTCATTGTGAGTGGTGGCATGTACTTCAAAATAACTTTTGGCCTGTTGGTGATCGGATCGATCTCCTTTTTGCTTAGATATCTCTTCGGCCTTTGTGGTGTGATCATCTTCCATTTTGTGTTGTACTCTTTTCGCAATACACTCTGATAATACGTGGCAAATGGAGATGAGTTGGCGTATAGCAGATCAAGATAATTCAGACGGTTCAGATCATGAGTAGGAAGGGTCTTCAAATCAGTAATACGTTGAAAGTATTCAACCCCCCTTTCTCTCTTGATAGCTACGCAGTTAAGATCCTTCAGACATGCCCAAGCGATAATTTCTCCTGAAGTTCTGCGACCCTTCATTTTATATGACGTTGTATGAGGAATGGTCGGCTTCGCTTGTTGTCTGGATCTTATCTTCTCAAGAATAGCATTGAATGCTTTCTTGCATTCCTCGGTTTTCTCTAAAAATTCGGCTTGATCCGCTTCAGAAGGCTGTTCCATATTGTTTGACCTTTCTTCAGCCTTTTTCTGTATTTCTTCCTCTGTTACATTTTGGAAGAAACTTGCAGAGTTAGGAAGATCGTCATTTTGAGACGTATAGTATTCAGGATACTCTTCCTTTGACAAGTCTTCCATTTCAACGTCATCAAATTGAGAGGGATCGACGTGTGAGGGATCAGTGGCCGTAGATGATGATGAATCAGGTGTAGCAGCAGAAGAAGACGTTTGTTCTGTTGGAGGCAAAGCCAGATACTTGCCTGTTTCTACGTTGGATAACTCAAACATTTGTTCCAATTCTTCTTCTGTGAAATTATGAGAAATTTCACCTTCTTCCAAGTCTCCACTTGCGAAGTTTCGCTGCCCATTTGGATTATCCAGTAGAAACGTGAAAAATTCTGCTGCTGTTTTTGATTGCAGCGGTTGGACATTAAATGGATCATCATCACCTGTTTGATTAAACAACCACAATGTAACAACAATTTTAAGTAAACATATGTAATATCATAAACATGAAATACAATATCATTACATATGAAACTGAGTTTATACAAAAATCATCATTTAACAAGATTTAACATTTAAATCCTCACTACATTCACTCAATTCACTCTTTAATACCTTCACCTCCATCATCTGAAGAGTCAAGTTCGTCTGTGTCCACATCAACATTTGTTGGACCTTCCAAACATAGAACATCTCCTTTCAATTCTGTTACTTTCGCCTCAAGGCTTAGATTCGACTCTCGTAGTTCCTTGATAGAAGAGCCCTGTTCGGCGACAGTCGCATTCAGCTGAGTGTTTTCAATTCTGTGCATGTCGTTTTCGGCTTGAAGTTTGGCAATCTGCTCATCTTTCAGTCGATTTTGCTCTTCTTGCCGTCTATTCAGCTCTTCTTGCTCAGTCTTGAACATGAACATCTTCATCATTGCCTTGTGAAGATCAGCTAGTTCTGTTGCAACCTGAGGAGGTATAGACATTTCTGGTTGAGGTTGAGTAGTCGGTTGTGGTGCTGAATGTGTTGCTGGTTGCTGTGTTGGTGGCGGTGCTTGTTGAACGGGAGGAGCAGCAGACGAAGTCCCAACTGATTGTAACGTTGGAGGACGTGGGAGATCAGAAAATAAACTACGATACTTCCTTGTAACCTTCTTCTTTTGCCTCTTCGCAGGCCTTTCTTCGCCCGCAATTATATTGGCCAGTTGCTCCTCGGTCCTAACCTCACCAGCAAAGTGCACATCCGATGCACTTGCTTCATCACCAGCATCCAGATCCTCAGCGTTAAAGAATGAATCAGCCTCTTTTTCGGCATCTGTTCTGGTGTCTGCCGGTACCGCTTCCTCCTCAGTGTCAGACTCGTCGCTAGTTTTCTGATAAGGTAAATTCTCGACGTCTAAATCACTGGCGGCATTCCTCCACTTCCTCTTCGGAGGAGCCTTGTAAGACGGATTTGCCACGTGCCCAAAACACCTTTTGTGTGGTGGTCTTGTGGGGCGGTCCTTGTATGATTTTAAACGGTTGAGGGTTTCGTTCTTCATGTGGTCCAGTTTCACCACATCACCCTCATTTTCTTTCAGTAAACCCGGAGCTTGACTATCGACGATCATTTGCACAAATCGCGGGTACTGTAGAAACTTCTCACCCGCCCCTTGTTTTATTGTGAGATTCTCCACCATATGGCTGAAGGTCATCTGCGAGAAGTTGTAGGGGCGGTTCATCACTAATGCAGCCATTGTAAACTGCATGCTTTCCCTCAATTTGTCAAAACTTGTTCTTTGAGGCCCTAAACAGTGCATCACCACGTGTGCCAGAAATTTGAACTCTGGACACAGATTGGCTTTATGGAGTAGACCGGCATTTAGGTCACCGTCGTACTTCATTCTGGCAAAACAGCCTCTGGTTCCAGCAGGATGTAACACAGTAGGATCTGAATCAGAATCAACAAACCCACAGATTTCCCTGAGGATTTGGGCATATACAACAATTTCGTGCCCTCTAACAGTGGAGCGAATTACCGACGGCACAACTGTTTTGTCGTGCGAGGCATTCCTCCAGAATTCCTGTTGAACTGACATGATGGGTTCTACTACCCTATAGATAGGTCCGTGAATCCTGGACCGTTTCAGAAATTTGATCATGGTTGCAAAGTCTTTCCCATGGCTTGCCTTTTCGTCAAGAAAGGCTACAATGTTGTGCTTGATTGATGTTTTGAAAGGCACAAAAACTTCTGCAACTTCAGCCATTTTATCTGCAAACATAAACGTGTTAGAACGAACAGATATCGAAAAGACTGAATGCGTTTAACATTTTCAAACTTTCTGGACTGGTTCAATCGAATGAGTAATGATTCGATCGAATGAGCTACTCATTCGATCGAGTGAGATCTAGTTCGATCACAGACAGTCGAATGAGATAGTTATCACCTTTGACCTCTGATTCGATCGAACTACTTGACCGAATAAGTCTCATTCGATCGAACAAGAGACTCGTTCGACCGAATAGACTGATTCGACTCCTTCAAATATCAGCCCAGAATGTGAAGAATCCCGATCGACATTTTCGATCGGTTAAAGATACACAACACACAGATAACATCGGTTGAGGTTTGTGAACATGTATCCACATTAAACTACAAGTCTTAAACAGTTAAAAACAGTTTAATGTGTGTTTCATTCTAATGTCCGTTTCCGAGAACAAAAACGACCAAAAACTTGATCAAAACACGGTTAAAATCCAAAAAATCTTACATTTTAGTGATGTACGTGAAAAATCGAATAAGATGAATGGATCAAAACGAGGGGTTCGCGAAAACAATTTTGAGATAAATTTTCTGTAAAATTTTTCAAACTATTCTGACCGATCGAATGAGTCTGAGTATTTATACTGTTTCTGGACTCATTCGATCGAATGGACTTGTTCGATTGGACCAATCGATCGAATAAGTCTCTCGCAACAACTCTCATTCTCACAACAACTGACTCGATCGAATCGGCTCATTCGATCGACTTACTCGATCGAATAGCCACATATTCGATCGAATGAGGGAAAAACATTGAAAAAATAAACTTTTAAACTTTTTATTCCCCGCCATCGATCGTGAAGCCTTTGAACCTGCAAGAAAACATAAACTTTTGACACTTGGTTAGTTTTCTTAGACATTTTCCGATAATGAGAGCTTAGTTCCTACAGAACATATAGACCATAAAACATTAGTAAACACACGGAAAAATATCAGGCACAACCATCTTTGGGTTTTCTTGCTACTTCTTCTTTCTTTCATGCACAGCCGGTTGCGCAGATAAACATTTAGCAACCTGCATGAAATTTTCTTTCATTCCTACACACTGGATAAACATTTAGTAGGAATAGACAGGGATCAGACTACCTGTCACGATGATTTCTCATCGATTTTCAAACAAACAGAACTAAATAAAATGAAAAATAAATAGAAATAAAATCTTTTTGATTTTTTTTTTTTTTTAAATATTTACAGGGAGGGACAGGGATCAGACTACCTGTCACAGGATGATTTCTCATCAACATTAAAGCAGAATAAAAATAAAAATAATTCAGAATAAAAATCTTTTTGAATTTTTTATAATATTCAAACTGAAATAAGCAACTGTACAAAATTTAAAGTACAAAATTTTTGGTTGAGAAGGATCTATAATAAGAAATCATACAGACCTATTTGACTATCTACTGAGACTTTTCGAGATTTTTCACATGTTTTTGATTTTTTTTTTTTAAAAAGAGTATACAATATTAAACTAGACATAATGAACATTCTTTTTGTGAGAAAGATCCGAACATGGGATCAGTACTGACATTGTAGCACTCAGTAAGTTCAATATAATTTCTTTTGGTCGATACATATTACCGATGCGATTATGGGTATATTTGTCCATTTAAACTTAAACAAACATCCTCTCGTCTGTCAATGACCATTTGATAATTGCTTGTGATCACAGCTATGTATCCCACCATATTTTGATTGACTCATGTAGGACCTCACAACATATTGAACAGTCAAATCGGCGCATCTTATTTTTGACAAACGACCATAAGCTTATAGGATCCCCTTTGTTCGCTTTTCATCAAAATTTGTTGCTTTTTACATTCTTGCGAATTTAATTAGCAACTTGATGATTTTATCATGTTTTCACATACGTGTTCGGTATTCATCTACTTGTCCCAAAATCATTTATTTTATTTTTTTTTCAGGAGATATCCAAGTTATCAGCGCTGTCCAGGTCGATACTTACGTATCACAGAGGGAGATAATAACTTTAGATATACCAGCATGGAAGAGCGCTGTCCAGGTCGATACTTACGTATCACAGAGGGAGATCATTCCAAAACCGGTGGAGCATAAGATATTTAATACAGATATCCAAGTTATCAGCGCTGTCCAGGTCGATACTTACGTATCACAGAGGGAGATAATAACTTTAGATATCACAGCATGGAAGAGCGCTGTCCAGGTCGATACTTACGTATCACAGAGGGAGATCATTCCAAAGCCGGTGAAGTATAAAATATTTAATACTCCTCCTTAATCAACGTTTAAAGCATATGATTTAGAAGGGACTTTCGATGAAAGCAGACCTGCAACACGAAGATCTAACATTTTTAAGAATTTAGCTTTTGGGGGAACCAATTTGGGCCGATGGTAATTCGTGTACGCGTGATAAGACATATCCTCAATTGATATTGGTCTTTAGACAGTGACGTCTCGTCAATTTATCTTAGATGTACACCCATAGCTGATAATCTAAATGATTTAGATAGGTCAAATCCAGACTCAATTCAGTAAGATAAGCCTACCAATATATCACATTAGTACTATGCATGACCAATTTTTCACTTTATATCTTTTTAACATCATGCTACTGTCAGTATGCCATCACTTCCCAAAGGTTGGATACAATTTCTCATTTTCTGAATATATGAATGTTTTTGGATAAAGAAAATTTAAATTATTTCGCCCCGATCAAGTCAAAGTCTTCAGGTAAACGGCTATCCTGACGATCCAATGGATCAGCTGGACCGACCACATACGAGTATGTGTCCTTCTAACTAAGTATGAACGACTATTTTTCAGCGAAAGAATAAAAACCCATCATAAACCGCCCCGGTCACTTTCAGTCATCTAGTTAATGGTTATCCTCATAATCTACTAGTAGAAGTAAGGACCAAACATATCCGAAGATATGTCCTTCAAACTGAAGCAACCGACATAATTCTAAGCGATAGTGACGGTTTTTTTTTTTTTTTTTTTTAATATAAGGAAAAATGAGAATAAGCTATACAGAAATAAAAATCTTTTTGATGTCTCAGTATGATAGCGTCTGTGTACTATCATCTTTCTTGTAACAAGATCAACTTCTCAAAATTTTAAAAATTTTGATGTTTTTGGGTTTTTGTATTTTATATTGTTTTTGGTTTTTCTTGAAACCTTTCTCCCCCTAAAAATTATAAAAACAAAATCTTTTTGGATTTTTCAAATTTTTAAGAAAAGAAAAAATGAAAAACAATTTAAATGATATCTTCAGGAACATCATCTGATTGACGTTTAACGCCGTTGATCTCTAGCAAATATAAAAACCGTGGTTTGTCAAATGATTTAGTGAAGAGATCAGCGCGTTGTTCCTGAGTGGGGATTTTTACCACATCGATTAACTTCTTTTCGTAACAGTCACGAAGGAAGTGATATCGAATATCGATGTGCTTCGTTTTGCTAAATTGGACAGGATTTTTGGTAATTGAAATAGCAGCAGAATTATCAAGATATATGGGAGTAGTAGAACATTCAATACCGTAGTCACGCATCTGTTGCTGAATCCAAATAACTTGAGAACAGCAACTGGCAGCCGCAATATATTCTGCCTCAGCTGTTGAAGTGGAAACTGACGTCTGCTTTTTGCATTGCCACGTTACTAAACGACTTCCAAAGAACTGACATCCTGCTGTTGTTGATTTGTAATCGAGTTTACAACCACCATAGTCTGAATCACTATACGCATGTAGATCAAAGTTGTCATCATGAGGATACCAAAGACCCCAATCTGGAGTACCCTTCAGATAACGCAAAATTCTTTTGACTGCAATAAGATGGGAGACCTTCGGCTTTGACTGGTAACGTGCACAGAGACACGTAGCAAACATTATGTCCGGCCGAGAAGCAGTCAGGTACATTAGAGATCCGATGATCCCTCTATAGTGAGTTGGATTGATCAATTCACCCTTCTCGTCAGGATTAATCCCGTGATTAACCGCTAACGGAGTTCCCTGTGAAGAGGAACTCAACATCTCGAACCGTTTCAAGATGTCATTGACATATTTTGTCTGGTGAATGAAGACACCGGAGTCTGTTTGATCAACCTGAAGTCCTAAGAAGAACTTCATCTCACCCATGGAGCTCATTTCAAATTTTTCTTACATCACTTGTTCAAACTCCTTGCATAGTGTTTTATTCGTGGACCCGAAGATGATGTCGTCCACGTACACTTGTACCATAATGAGATCTCCTTCTTTCTCCTTTGTAAATAACGTGCAGTCGATCGTTCCTCTTCTGAACCCGTTGTTCAGAAGGTGTTTGGATAGTTCCTTGTACCAAGCTCTCGGGGCTTGGTGAAGACCGTACAAAGCTTTGTTGAGCAGGTAGGCTTTGTCCTTGTGATTTGGGTCTTCAAAACCTGGAGGTTGTGCCACATATACGGTCTCTTCGATGTGACCGTACAAAAAGGCACTCTTGACGTCCATCTGATAAACTTTGAATCTCTTAAAAGACGCATACGCCAAGAACATCCTGATTGCCTCCAAACGCGCAACCGGAGCATACACCTCATTGTAGTCTAGGCCTTCGATTTGCCTAAACCCCTGGACCACCAGGCGGGCTTTGTTGCGAACAATCACTCCACGATCGTCGCGTTTACATTTGAGTACCCACTTAGTGCCAATTTTCTTCTGTCCTTTGGGGAGATCCACCAGCTTCCACACACCATGTCTCTTGAACTGCAATAATTCTTCTTGCATGGCTGAGACCCAGTTAGCGTCTTTCAACGCATCTGTGATGCTGCTTGGTTCTTCTTGTGCTAAGAAGCATTCATGGGCATTTAGCGCAACTGATCCTGACTCCATCATTTCAGTATAGAGGCCAAAATTCAGCTGTCGACGTGTTTTGACACCCTGTTGAATGTCCCCTATAATGTTGTCTTGTGGATGATCACGTTCAGTCCTAACCACCGGATTGTCAGGAACGACAACATTTTGTTCCAAGTTAGTTAAGTTCGGCTCAGGAACTGGAGCGATTGGTGCCTCTGAAGTAGACGTTAGAGGCTGTTCTGCATTTGGCGCTTCTTGATTTGACGATGAAGGTTGTGGAGTAACCTGTGTCGGCGCCGATTGTACATCATCTGCTGGTGATTCATCTTCAGAGTCAGATTCGGATGACTCTTGAACTTGCTCGCTAGACTCTGTGGAGGAAGACGATGATGGACCAGGATGAGGTGAAGATTGCTGTGATTCATCAGGAGGTGCATTTTGCGCCTCATACATCATTTGAATAGCAACCTCATACAGATTGAATGACTTGAACAATTTATCAAAATCAAACAACCAGTCTTCTCCTGACCCCTTGGCTGGTTCTGTATAGCGTTGAACGTCGACATGGTACCATTCTTCAACTAATTTTGTTGATCTGTTGAAGACCCTTTTGAGAGGTACACTGTAACCCAGAAAATAGCCGTTGATGATCTTCTCCTCGAACTTATTATCGACTTGCCTTTTAAGTAACGTGCAAAGAGCTCCAAATGGTTCCAGGTGCTCTAAATTAGGCCTCCATCGTTGAAGAAGCTCGAAGCTTGTCTTGCCGTGGCGCTTGACAATGCCTACCCGATTCAATGTGAAACAGGCGTTGGCAATTGCCTCACTCCAAAACGTGACAGGCAACACTGAGTCTGCTAACATTGTTCTAGCTGTCTCGATTAACGTTCGATTTTTCCTTTCAGCAACCCCGTTCATTTGTGGAACGTACGGGGCACTGAACTCCTGAACAATACCTCTTTCTTTGCAGAAGTTTTCAACATTCGCATTCTTAAACTCTGTCCCGTTATCTGAACGCATTCTCCGAACCTTCAGATTGTACTGTGACTCAAGAGTTGTAACTAGCAGATTTATACACCCAAATGTCTCGGACTTTGCTTTCAAGAAAAACACCCAAGAGAATCTCGAATATTCATCAGTAACCACTAGATAGTATGAGTGCCCAGAGATACTTTTTACGCTTCTTGGGCCAAAAAGATCCATATGAAGGAGTTCCAATGGTATATCAATCGAGTGGAAACTCTTAGACTTGTGGGACCTTTTTACTTGCTTTCCCGCTTTGCACTGCACACACGAGTCAGGGAGACGGAAACTTCTCAGATTAACTCCCTCAACTAGCCTGTTGTGCACAAGCTTGTTCATGTTCCTGACATTAATGTGTCCCATCCGTTTATGCCATATGACAGTATCACGTTCAGATGCCTTGGACACAAAACATGTCACCGTTGGAGACGATGACCCTGCCTTAGCCATATCCAGAATGTAGAGGTCACTCTGGCGTGCGGCTGACATTAAAACCTTGTCTTCAGGAATGGTGAAATCCTTAGCCAAGATGTGGCAGTCTCGGTCATCAAACATAACATTGAAACCCTTGTCGCAGATCTGACTTATCGACAACAGGTTGTTCTCCAACTCCTTGATGAAATTAACCTTATCAAACGAAATTCGCCCATTTGAAACAATTCCTTGGGCCGTGATGTAACCACCTTGAGTTCCTGCAAAGGAAACTGCACCTCCTTTTATCTGTCTGACACTGGATAGGAGATTCATGTTTCCAGTCATGTGCCTGGAAGCTCCTGAGTCGATGATCCACATGTTGAATCTTGGATCATAAAGAGCAACCTGCACACAAAAAGCAAAAGGTTTAAATATCATTGGAAACCCAAGCCTTTATGGTCTTGGGTTTTCCATTATCATCACGAATTAACAGTTCAATCCATTTACCCTCATTAACACTGTTTTCTGGTTTGACATTGTTATCAACAGTGTTGTTTTTCTTTTGTTTCCAACTGTCAGTCTTCTTCTCAACATGTTTGAAATAGCTGGTTGAAGACTGACTTTCACTTGTTGAAGTGGAAACGCTTGGGTTTGAGGGATTCGGTGATCTGTGTGGTGAGGTTGACTGAGGTTTCCTAGGAGAAACCGACCGCGGTGTGTGAGACCGAGTTTGACTTTGAATGTCAACGGTCGGTCGCCTCATAGGAGATGACTTGACATATCTAGGATCCGGAGTTGATATGTATTGCTTAGGATCCGTGTACTTGTAGCAAAATCTTGCTATATGGCCAACCTCTCCACATGAGAAACAGTAGTTTCTCCCCCTTTGACGTGGTGGAGAGTAACGACTTTGTTGTTGTTTGTTACCATAGTACCCCTTGAATTTGACATTTTGGGGTGAAGTTTGTCTGGGAGGGGGTTTTGGAAAATTATGTTTTTCATTAAAGTTACCCTCCTTGACAAACTGGGTACTATGTTCCACATGCACTTTCTCAGATTTATTATTAAACTTGTTCTTCTGAGAATTACTTGTTGTTGCCTTTGATTTAGATGTGGATGGGCCTGACTTAGTTGTGGAACCTAAGTCTGTGGCAACAACATTTGGTTTGGTCTCAGGAGCCGGGTCAATGACTTCTTTACCCTTGGACTTTGAAATTTGGTTTGTGTCCTCGGGTGTTTTATCATTTGAGTCATCTTCTGGCACAGCTCCTGGTGTGCTCACAAATTGGTTCAGCACTGGGGGTGGGACATTGTGATATCCCACACCTCTTTCCTTTTTGCACCGGAACTCGGGGATAATGTGTTCTAGCAAATAAGAGGAATTGGAGTAACTTTTTAACTTGAAAGTCAATGATTCAAGATCAGCTTTTGTGTTCTCCATTTCCTTTTTCAAGACATTATTTTTATTGATATGAAAGTTTATAGAGTCTTGTTGATTTAGAACACATATCTCCAATTCCTTGTTCTGACGCTTAAGGCTATCAACTTTTTCTTTAAAAGCAGACTCTTTCTGCTTCCAAGCCTTGTTTTGAGCAAGAGCGTCAGTCAGTTCAATTAAAGATCTTGAGGCTGCTTGTTTATAAGCCTCGAGATCTTCAATTCTCTCTTTCAGAGAATGAATTTCTTGTTCAGACATTTCACATTTTAAACATTTGGTATTTTCTGGTTTGGGAGTGGTAGGGTTAGAACTTACCTTGGCATCATTTGACGTCTCTGCCATGAACGCAAAGTAAAGATTCCCTGCTCTTTCCAGAAAAGATGCAGACGTTGCTTTTGACAGTACCTTGTTGACTTCTTCAACAGTAGCAGCTTCTGCAGGAATTGTTGAACTTGGAGATGATTGAGGAACATTTGACTCTTTTGCTTGATCCTCCTTAATCTCCACTGATGACACTTCAGCTTCATGCTCTCCTTCATTTATTTCAGTAGCTGTCTCCTCGACAATGTATTCTTCATCAGTTGAGGAATCATCAGACCCAGATTCTGAGTCTCCATCCACAATGGTGATGTCAGCCATGTTAATGCTGAAGTTCCAGGACTCGCCTTCATCACCTTGAACAGCAAGAGCAGTTTCATTGTTGATGTTTGCGTTGTTTGCTGCTGTTTGATTCTGAGGGACCAGTTGTCTCTCATTGTTGACATTTGCAGCGGCTGCAGCAGGAGTAGATGAAGTTGAAGTAGTTCGGAAGGGATATTGGTGACCTTCCCTCTTTGGTTTAGAGCACTCCTTGGCAAAATGACCAAGTTCGCCACAGTTGTAGCATTTAACTTTTGTTTTATCAAAACCAAACTTGGATTTATTGTTGATTGAAAGAGCTTGGCCTGTTTTCTTAGCCCACTTTCTAGCCCTACGGAACGCGCTGCCAAGCGCCCACATTATGTCGATGCGTTCCATATCGTCTTCATCTAGCTGTTTATAGTCATCGCTGTCCAGATGACTGTTGCCAAGTTTACCAGCCACCATTAAGCTGTATGATTCAATTATTGTGCCTAACGTTGCCATATGTTCTTTGGCAACTTCCACCGTTACCTTTCCCAAGCCTTCAGTGTTTAACGTTGCCTTTTCAGTTGACTTGGGTCCGGAGTTAGAACTTGAATTTCCGGAATTTGATGTTGGTGGTGCAGAAGATCTCGTTTCGGTCCCCTTTGATTGATTTGACATTGAGGAGACAAACGCAGTCTTCATTGGAGCATGGTCATTTGAATCTGACATTGGTGATTTTGACATGTACAGCGACTTGTCAGATGTTGCTCTGGGTTTCCTGGAGGATGCTCTTAATTCAGCGTCTTCCTGTCTGATTTCTTTTATAAAGTCAGAAAGAAGAATCATCTCTAATTGATGACTTCTTCTCATCACAGTCAGGAAGGTGTTCCAGCTTGTTGGGAGTCCTTGAGCGAGACATCTAACCTTTTCAGTCCCTGTTGTTTTGACATTATAAGACTTTAGCTCTGACATAAGATGATAGAATCTTGACAGCAACGATTCAATGTCTTCGCCGGATTCTGGACTAAACAAATCAAATTCACGCTTTAGCTCCCGTGCGTGAATTTCTTTAAGTGACTCAGATCCTTCGCATCGTTCTACCAGTGCGTTCCAAAGAGTTGATGCTGTTGTGAACTGGTTAAACTGATGGAAGAGATCGCTGGAGAGAGCTTGAGACAGTAAGTAGAAGGCTTTCTTCTCAGCATCAAAGGCTATCTTTTGTTCTTCTGACAGCCTAAAGTAGCTCAGACTTTCACCATCATCGTTTGTAGGATGCACCCACGTTGTCTGAACCGCTTCCCATAATCCAGGATTCACACCTGTGATATGAATCTGGAATCTTGTCTTCCAGGTAGTAAACTCATTGAGTGCCATCAACTTTGGAGGCTTGTTGAAGCTTCCAGATTCTGAATCACTCTCAAGGATCGATTGGATCCTTTTGTTTGTACTTGAACTGGCAGACATGTTTGCTTCTTTGCTTTAATCTTTGATCTTTTAATCGAATGTGTTCTGATTCGATCGAATGTATTCTTTATTCGATCGAATGTGTGTTGATTCAATCGAATGACTGACTGATTCACAGTTCTGGTCTTCTGAAGCTTATCCGATCGAATACGATCTTGTTCGATCGAATGAGGTGACAGGTTCGATCGAATGGGTGTCTAGTTCGATCGAAAGGGTTCTGGCAGTCGAATAAGAAAGAGATCGAATGGGTAGATCGAATCTGAGACTTGTTCGATCGACTGGAAGCAGGTTTGATCGAAAGGATGAACTTATTCGATCGAATGGACTTGGCACAAATCACGGCGGGAAAAACAGATTCGGTCAAAATTCAAACTGGTTCGATCGAATAAAAGGCTTATTCGATCGAATGAGTTCCAAAAATACGACTTGTTCGATCGGGATTTATGGAATTTCCAAACTTAGAAGATTTGACCAGATTTTCGTTTTTAAACTCACTAACACGAATCCTAATTGATCTAGAAGCAAAATAGGACTCTTTTAATTGTTTTAACACTTAAACAAATAAGCAAACACACAAATATGGATCAAACGTTTAAAAAACGAAGAACACGATGAATGTTCTTGATAAAACCCGAAATTTTAACACCAAATCTTGAGATCAAAAACCAAAATATATGACTTTTTATGAGTTTTTGATAAGAACACAAAGAACACCAAGAACAAAAACACTTGTTTTCGAAAATTTTTCAAGCAAAATATATGATTTTCATGAGAAAAACACGAATATCACCACGAATCTTTCGTGAATCAAGAACCTAAAGCTCTGATACCACTTTGTAGGACCAATTCGGGACTCGGTTTCCCAACGATTCACGGGGGCAACGTGTTAGAGTGCGGAATCCTCTAACACGGCGATTCGGTGGTGATCAACGGACACGTAGGTACGATTCCTAAAGGGGTTTGACGCCTAGGATTGGAGGAAAGACCAAGAACACGAAGAACGATTGAGAGTGTTTCTGTAGGCTGCTGGTTCGTGAGTGTGTATTCTGTTCTCTCCCCTTGTGAAATTTCCCAAGTAACGTTTATATACCGAAGACTCATTCGATCGAATGAGATACTCATTCGATCGAATGAGATCTGGTTCGATCGAATCAGTCACTGATTCGATCGAATCAGCTTCGTTTGCCATTTTCAGTACGTTAACTTGGTTTCACGATCGTTGGTTTCATGTTGAACCAACCTGATAGAACTGGGGACATACATGTGACATTTCATGTCCTAACAAAAGAACGGGTAAAGATCTTCCTTCATTGAACAAGAAATTGGGGTTTGATAAGTTAAAGGTCAAGTGCTACAATTGTCAAGAGTTTGGGCATGTTGCAAAAGAATGTGATAAGCAAAAGAAGGAGTACACTGGTCCAAGAAAGCAAGATCATAATACTTCTGGTAAAAATGAAAGTGATGCGGGAAAATCTTATGGAAACAAACCGTCGTCTTCTAGATCTCAATCAATGTTATCTCGCTTAGATGGCGATGATTGGTCACAACGATTGCTGTGTCATGACAATCAAGCAAATTTGGTAATGTTTGGATCAAATGTAAGTGGGAGTGAGCTATCTTCTGATGCTGAGACTGAGTCTGATTCAGATGATTCAAGTGAAAAGCTTCATACCACTTTCGCATGTATGGCTAAAATCAGTGATTCAACCACGTCGGCTTACATGGCTAAGCAAAATGAGGTTAGTACTTCTACTGCTAAATTTTCTGTTAATGTTTCATGTGTGGATTGTGAAATCAACAAGCCTAAGATAAACTCCTTAAAACTTCAAAATGATAATTTGCTAAAAGAGATTGTTTCTTTAAAGGACACTTATAGGCAACCGTTAACCTCTCAAATGAATTCAAGAGAGAAAATTGAGGCCTTAACTATAAGTAATCATGATCTTAAGACTGAGTTATCGGTTAAAGTGACTATCAATGATCAAAAGTTTCAATAAATTTTGAAACATAGAACAAAGATAACCAAGCTTGAAAATGAGGTTTTAGAGTTAAATAACAAATTGGGAAAATTCAAACTCTTCAGTTTTACTAAATGAGATAATTGAAGTTTCAAGTAAGCAAAAAAAATTCAAAGAAAGGAATAGGTTTTGTCAAAATTCCTCCACCCTTTCATAATGATTACAAACCAAATCCTTTTGCTAGAAAGGAAGAGGATGTGATTGTCAAAGAATCTGTGATTTCTGATAAAGCAAAACTAGTTAAACTTGAAATTGTTAAAGTCGAATCTACAAATCAGAAACCTTATGTTCAAAGCAACAAAGTTTTTGTTGAAAGTGTTGACAAAGTCATCATTGAGGATGTGTTCGGACTTGAAATTATGCACAAGAACAAGAACATTCCAAGTTCTAATCACATATTGTGTGAACCTCATGAATTTGAGGAGGTTGTGTATGGTTCGTACACAACTCGGGTGAAACAAGATAATCATGTTAAGATCAAACCAGTGAGAGCTAAGAAACCAGAAAAACCCAAAATTTCTGATGAGGATTTGATGCGTTTCATCAATCCAAATGTTTCCAAGCCATCTACTGGTAGAGTATTTAAATTGAAGGGGATTGACACGATGTTTACTGAGAAAGACATTCCAATAAGTATCGTTAAAGTTGAACTGATTGAGAGTGTTTTTCACAATGTAACTTCCAAGATTCAAGATCTTGAACGTCAGTTTCATCTGAACCTTTGACTAAAGCTAAACAAGTTTTAAAACATGCTAAGAAAGTTCAACTTGTCAAGTCAACTGGAATAGATACTTTGAAAAGTTTTTCAAATAGCTCTAACTTAGATTTTTATTTGAAAAAGAAATCTGAGTTATCTGATGATTTAGCTAAGAGTTTTAACAAAAATGTGAGTCATCATCAACCTTCTGTGTCATATGTTACTGCTAAATCTCAACACAATCATGTGGACATGCGAAGCTGTTTTCTTTGCGGTCAACATGGTCATGTGGTAAGAAATTGTAGTCAGAAGAGTTATCAGAATCTTCACCCATTTATCAAAGATCAATCAAGACCAGTTCCTTTGATAAAAGAAATTCTGAAACGACCTGTGTCGTATGATGATGATACTCATATTATGTTCTCAAACCTGAATCCTCGAAAAGTTAGAAACTCATGGTTCGGTTAAACCAAAGTTTATTCCGATTGAACCGTTATGTAAAAATAGGAACTCAACTGTAGTTCAAGCTGCTTATCTAAGACGAAAGTCTAAGAAGCTTGTAACTTATTCTTAAGTTGCTGAACAACAGTTGAATCAGCTAAGTTTAATGTTTCTCAAGAAAACCAAAAGGTGCCCAAGACTGAGGCCTGGGCTGCCTTTTTGAACTAATCATTTTCGTTTGTGTGTAGGGTACATCCAAGACCATTTCTGGTGAAAACTGGATTATGGATAGCGGATGTTCTCGTCATATTGCTGGAAATCTCAACCTCTTAACAAATGTAAGAAATATTTAAGGGGGTTATGTGGCATTTGCTGGGAATTATGGGGGTATGATTACAGAAGAATGTGATGTTTCGAATGGGCATATTACTTTTGAGAAGGTTAACTACTGTGACAAGGTAGATAATAACCTATTGAGCGTTTCTCAGATCTGTGACAAAATGATCACAACTGTATTTACTGATAAAGAATGTCTGATTTAGAAACTGGGTTATGTGATTCCCGAGACATGGTTGTAATGAGATCACCTTGATCGAATGATATTTATGTCTTAAACATGAGCTCTAAAGTATCAACATCTATCAAAACATGTTTTGTCTCGAAAGCAAACGAGAAAGACTCTATTCTATGGCATCGTAGAATGGGTCTCACTCATGTTCGTAAGATGAACTATCTAATGGAAAATGACCTTGTTGAAGGTGTGTCTTTAGAGAATTTTAAAATATTCTGATCACTGTATTGCTTGAAAAAAGGGCAAACAGAAGAAAAAGGTGCATCCTTCTAAGTTATAAAATTCCATTGATACTCCTCTAGAGCGACTTCATATGGATCTTTTCGGTCCAGTGAATCATGCGAGTATTGCTGGATATTGGTATTGCCTGGTAGTTACTGATGATTATTCAAGATACTCATGGGTCTTATTTATGAGTTTGAAAGATCAAACACCGGTTCTTGTTCAAACTTTAATCACTAAGATCGAATCACTATACAAACAGAAAGTGAGGAGAATTCGAAGTGACAATGCTACTGAATTTAAAAATACTGTATTGGATTTCTTTTGTTTACAAAAGGGAATTCATCGAGAATACAGTGCCCCATATGTACCACAACAAAACGGTGTAACTGAACGAAAGAACAGAACATTGATTGAAGCTGCTAGAACTATGCTTGCTGATTCAAAGCTTTCTATCCAATTTTGGAATGAGGCGATGAATACTGCGTGTTATACACTCAATCGGGTTCTTACTGTTAAGCGACTCAAGAAGACAAGTTATGAGCTGTTGAATAATCGTAAACCTAATTTAAAGTACTTGGAACCGTTTGGGTGTCCTTGTACGATTTTGAAAAATGATGTGGGAAAGTTTGATGAAAAAGCCATTGAAGGGTATTTCTTGGGTTATGCTTCTCCTAAGAAACGAGTATTTAACTTCATGTCTAGTTGTGTTGAGGAATGGTACCATGTGGACTATCAAAAGTACACCACACCTCCTCAAAGGAAAGGTCCCGACTAAATGTTTGACTATGATGGTTTATTTAATTCATTTACTCCAACAACTGATCAACCAGATGAATATTTAGTTCGTGCTTACTTTGAAGAACAACTGGTAATTCCAAGATTTTCAAGTTTTAATGATGTCGAAGTTCCAATCGATGCTCCAACCGAAGATCTTGATAATGATTCTCTAGTTCTTTTTGACAATGTATCTACTTCATCTGATGATACTCCAGTTGTTGATCAAGTTATTGAACTTGATAGTATGTTACATCTCATGAGCTGGGTGAACATTACACTAATTTATTTGAAAATTTTGTTGTTTCTGAGAATCCCACTTATCATCCACAGGAAAACATCATTGGAGAACTTGATGTGGGTGTCCAAACACGTCATCAAATTGCCTCATCAAGTGAGAATAATGTATTGTGTGCTTTTGCAGATTTACATTCCTCTGGAATTGTAAATGTTGCCAAATTCACTTGCTTTCTATCCCAAGTTAAGCCAACGACTCCTCGTATGGCTCTTCAAGATCCTTCTTGGGTAGAAGCCATGCAAGGAGAATTACATCAATTTGCACGTTTGGGTGTTTGGGATCTTATCGACAAACCTACTAGAGTCAAGAAAGCTATTCCGGCTAAGTGGGTATTTAAATGTAAGAAAGACGATCGTGGGGTAATCGTAAGGAACAATGCAAGATTAGTGGTGCAAGGTTTTCATCAGAGAGGGTATTGATTACACTGAAGTATATGCTCCGGTTGCAAGACTAGAGTCTATCCGAATCTTTCTGGAATATGCTGCTTATAAAAATATCAAGGTCTATCAAATGGATGTTAAAAGTGCTTTTCTCAATGGTGAACTTCACGAGTAAGTGTTTGTGTTACAGCCTCCTGGCTTTGAAGATCCTGATTATCTGGACCGAGTTTACCGATTAAACAAGGCCCTGTATGGTCTACATCAAGCCCCGAGAGCTTGGTATGGCACGCTCACCGACCATCTGACTGATAATGGTTTCAAGCGAGGGACTGTCGACTGCACTTTATTTCATAAAACTGTTGGTGATGATCTTCTCCTAGTTCAGATTTATGTCGACGACATTTTATTTGGGTCTACGAACGACATGTTATGTAAGGAATTCGAGAAGTCAATGCAAACGAAGTTCGAGTTGAGATCGATGGGAGAGATGATTTTCTTTCTAGGGTTGAAAGTTCACCAGCCTGCGACAGGAACTTTTATTCACCAGACCAAGTATGTGAACGATGTCTTGAGCCGATTCAACATATCTTCCGGAAAAATCCCTTCACCTCCTCTCCCCGTGGGTCACAATTTATCACCGGATGAATTGGAGGATATCGTTGATCCTACCCTCTATCGTGCAATGACCGGTTCTTTAAAGTATCTAACGGCTTCTCGCCCCGACATAATGTTTGCGGTTTGTTTATGTGCTAGGTATAAAGCTAGTCCCCGAGTTACTCACCTAGCTGCGGTCAGGCTAATTCTTTGGTATCTGAGGGGAAATCCAGACATCGGGTTATGGTACCCCAAGGACGATACTTTCGATCTCACTGCTTATTCAGACTCAGACTATAGAGGTTGCAAGATCAACTACAAATCAACCACGGAAGGTGTCAATTCTTAGGAAATCGGCTTGTTCCCTGGCAGTGTAAGAAGCAGACAACGGTCTCCACTTCAACCGTCGAAGCTGAGTATGCTGCAGCCTCGAGTTGTTGTTCCCAGGTTTTACGGATACAACAACATCTTCGCGACTATGGTTTGAAGTTTCTTACTACTCCTATTTTGATTGATAACTCTGCTGCCATATCTATCACAAAGAATCCCGTACAACATTCAAAAACAAAACATATCGAAATTCGATATCATTTTATACGGGATTGCTTTGAAAAGAAACTAATCAACCTTGAGAAAGTACATACTGATTTTCAGAAAGCCGATCTATTTACCAAAGCCTTTGATAAAACTCGTTTTCAATTTTTGCTTGGTTTAAATGGATTGAAGACCCTTGCTGATATCCTAAAACAAGGATAACTATCTTTCTTTTCTGTTAATTTTTAACTTTAAAATTTTATTTTGGTTTTGGTTTTTTTAGGGGGTGATAATGGAAAATACAAATAGATTGTGACTTTCGTTTGTATAGATAAAATCCAAAAACATTGAAAAATTTAAAAGATCAAAAATAGTGTGTTTTCATGTCTTTAGTTTTCATGTCATTATGTTTTCAAAATTTGAAAAATTCAAAAACATCTTAAAATTTGAAAATTCAAAAAGATTGTGAAATTTTTAGTTTTATTTATAAGAAAATTTGAAAAATCAAAAAAGATTGTGAATTTCTCGTTTGTATAGAAAAATCGGAAAAAGACAAAACGATTGTGTTTTAAGTTTGTAAAGAGAAAAACCAAATATGATTTTTGCTTACGCATCGCTGAAAATTATGTCGGTTATTTAAGTTTGTGGAGCATGCTGGCATGTATTGGTCCTCATAATGCTTGCATGAGAGGATAACCATTAATCTATAGACTGAAAGTAACTGGGGCGCTTAAATTCATTTTGTTTTATGCTCCTCAAAATTTTGAGTTTTTGAAGAAAAAAGAGAAAATGATAGTACATTGATTATTTGACCCCAAATCCAGTAAGAAATAAGCTTAAAAGACTGAGTGCTTAATAATTGGTGCATTGATAGGTCTTAAACAATTTGTTAGAATAAAGTAAAGTATGTGATATAACATAAAGAAAAGCCAAATTGAAAGAGGTGTTGGTCTCTAGCAAAAATCTCGGTGAGGATGGCAGAAATTAATAACAGATCATACTCAAGCCTTATAGCTGTTGATCACCCAAAAATATAATAAAGCAAATAACAAGCGTTAGGTTTTCGGACACTGTGGGTATTCATAAGCATGAATATTTCACTCGCTTTTAGAGCAAACCCAAAGTCATTAAACTTGATCACTACTGTACTTCGTACAATCTAAATTACTGACTTGATCAAAATCCGCTGTTAGTCATACATTTGTTCCTCCCTTGCGTGCGTCTCATTACCAATAAGAAACGGACCCCGGGGGATACAATGTATGTAAGCCGACAAATGGACTCGTGCATACTCACTCACAGTAAAGGAAACTTTTTGCATTGTTCAAAGTTATAAAACTCTCAAGTTTTTGATCAACACTATAATGGTTTAAGTCAAGTTGAGGTGATTTGGCAAAAATCAAATTAAGCTTGAACCGAGATTAGAGGCTGATAGTTTCTGATATTTTGTGCAATAATTGAACACTTAATCATATCACAAAAATTCTTGATGACTTGTTATAAGATTTAAGTGGACAACAATATCAATGACCGACTTAACGCAGTCATAATATCACTGAAATATAAAACTGTGATAGAAGGGCAATTCAGTCAATATGATTCTCTACTCAAACTCAACAAAAAAATCCAAAAATATGTACTACTTTTGATAAAACATACAAAAACACAAAAACATTTTCTGTTCTACGTTTTTAGTCTCGGATATTTCTTGTGTAAATACTTTAAATCAAAAGATCAAAATACAAAAAGAATTTGCGTTTTCATTTTTTACATATTATTTAATTCTTTAAGTTAAATGTTTCAAAATGTGGAACAGTGTAAGGTATTTGATTATCGGGGTGTGGGATCTCGGTAATTCTTTTAATTTAAATGAGCTACTTAATGAATTCTTTTATTTATATATTTTTATTTAATTCATTATTTATTAATTCATTTATTTAATTTCTCCATTTAAAATTTTTAATGAGTGATTCGTTAATTATGAATAACGAATTAGGTCATTCTAACGAACTACATCTTAGTTCGTTACCCTAATTAGCTTCCGCACTCTATAACGAATGACTTCAATTCGTTATGCATATGTTAACGAATTAGACAATAATCAAAATCTGATTCGTCATGACACGTGTTAAATTAATCTAACGAATCACCTGATTCGTTTATTCAAATCTCAAACGAATCATCTGATTCGTTACATTGAAAAACGTGTAAGTGTCAGACTATATAGGGAAGAGGCGGTTCGTTTCATTATTCACTATTCATCTTCTTCCTCTTCATACTGTTATGCTGCCAAAATTTTCACTAATTTTTCGATCTTCAAATCTCGTACTATTGATCATACCACTGTGTTACCAAAGTATAGATGATCACATATTTGTGGTTTTCGTAAAAAATGACACATATTTGATAGGTTAATTATGATGTTTGGTTATCGGATGTTTGAGGTTTATTTGAACCTTAATCTATAAGATGTATTACATGTATTGGACCATAAATCTGTTATCATTATCATCTTTGATTACTGATTGATGGGTTAATTATTAATGGTTATTATCGGGTTTTTCTCTTTGTTCAAAACCCTAATTTTAATTAACTTATTCCATGTTTTGGAACCTCAAATCTATACCATTTGAGTCGAAATGAGTTTCCGAGATCTTTATGGTCGTTTGTTCGGATATCCATCGATGATTATGGGTATTCGACATCAGATTTGCACTTTTGACTTTTGGTGTTCTTGACAATTTTGACCTTGACCAGAGAAGTCAAAGATTAAGCCATTTTTGGCCATTCGTTATACTTAGCGAATTAGAACTCATTCGTGTCCAATTCGTTAATTAAATCACACGAACTAGAATAGCGTATCCATTTTATTAACGAATCAGATGTGTATTCGTTTATATTATAACGAACTAATTGTTAATTCGTTATCTTTCAATAGTAATTCGCTAATTCTTATTCGTCAATAGTTTACTTGATAGCGAATCAGATGATTCGTTTTAAATTTTCTAACGAATCAGACTGATTCTTTAACGAATGACATCTTAAATATGTTTATAAAAGTTTAAATTGTTTAAATGTGCAAAATTTACTTTATAACATTTTTGATTACTGATTCTCAATATTATTTATTTAGACATATGGCTGATAATATGGAGCAAGATGCACCAGTTGCTGAGCAACAACAGCAACAAAATTTGCCTTTGCTACCTTATGACAAGAAACACAATATTTGTGCCTTCGTTGGTACAAATTTTGCAGATGAAAATCTCTTTGGAGGATTATTAGAGTTTCTTCGTCGTTCACGTATTCACTATGCAATCACTGCTAATCTTGACATTCGTTTCAGTATAGTTCACCAGTTTTGGAGTACAGCAAGGTATATTGAAGTCGAGAATCACATTGAAGCCACAATCAACCAAATTCCGATCACGGTTGATATTGACGTAATCCGATGTGTGCTTCGATTTGAAGATACTGTTGATCATCCTTGTGAATTTGATAAGGAATTGATCAAGGGTCTATTTAATCGGGTATTCTATGGTCGAAACATTGAAGACTCGATGTACAACAAGAAAGGTTTATGCCCGACCTACAAGTATTTATTACATGTATTGATCCATTGCTTGGGAGGTCGTAAAGGTGGTTATGATGAATTTCGGGTCGTGTTACAGTCAGCATTCATTGCATTGGTTATCAACAAATCGTTCAACTTTTCAGAGATGATTTTCTATCATCTTAAAGAACAGTGTCTTCAAACGATTCAGAAGAAGAAGTTTATAATGTATCCCAGTTTTCTCCAATTAATTATTGAAGACTTGATTCCTAATCTGGTGATCGATCAAGTGATTGTAAACGACGTGATGCCACTCGAGCATATGGTAGTTGATACTGTTTGGAGAATGAAAGTCTACAGGAAGGATCATCCTCCGACCAAGCGGTTGATTGGTCATCTGGTAAATCCAGAGTATGTATGTTCCGACAATGATCGCTGGATCCATGACGATTTGAATTCCGAGCGTGAGGAGGGACCAGGTGGAAATGATGGTGATGATGACGGTGATGATGGTGGTAATGGTGGTGATGGTGATGCAGCTATCCTTGAACAACAAGCTGCAGTTGAAGCGGCGTTAGCAGCTACAATTGCCGTTCAACGTAAAAGAAAGGGTAAAGAGTTGGCTTCTGAAGGCTATTCTAAGCGTCGAGTGTCGGCTGGTGCTGGCATTTCGTTTGGAGTTCAACCTCCAAGGTCGTCCACACCTCAACGCCCGGCGGTGCCGCTTACTACTAGCACTCTGGAGCTTACTTTGACGACCACGCTTACGTCCAATCCTAGTCTTGGTATGATTCCTCAAACCGTTTTATCTCCTATACCAAGGCCTTCAACTGCTACTTCGGTGGTTTCTCCTACACCGACTATGTTGCCTCCATAGCCAATGGCTTTTCCATTCTTGAGGCTTAAACCGACCTCAAGTTCCCGTGCAACCTATTCCTGCTTCCTTTCATGCAATGTCTCCAACTCAGCAGGCAAATATGTTGTTAAGTGTACTTCATTTGTATGAAAATCAAATGTCTGCTGACCGTCTGAATCAAGAACGCCTCATGGAAAATCAGAAGAAACTAATGAGCTACGTCTCCTTTTGTCAAAAGGTAACGAAAGCTCTTCGTGAGATTGTCACGTCTCAGGGGGTGAAATTGAAAGAACAAGAGGATCTCATTTTGCAACTCACGTGTAAAGACGATGTGTTGAAAAAGTTGAAGAATGATGATGAGGAGGACCCTGATGCTTCAGGTGCTGGAGGAAATGAGCCGAAACAATCTCATGATGCTTCCTCTGGTGCAGGCACTAGTGGAGTTGGTGATTCGGACAAGCAGATCATTGTTTATCATGATACGACTGCTGCTAAACCAATTGAGATGATTGAAGCTGATACAGTTATCTTTGTGGATAGATCGGGGGTGGTCAGAAGTGTAGTGAATAGAAACGAGATTGAAGTTGGTCAGTTTGTTGAAAGATCTCTAACACGAGAGCAGATTTCACTATTGCTTGGTTTGAATGACGATGAGTTGACCGTGTTAGAGGCGAAGCCGGATGTGGAAGTAGAGAATGATGAGGAGATTTTGAATGATCCAACTATTCAAATGAATGTGAATTTTATTTATGAAGATGAGGAGGTCGAGGTTGAAGATGTCACAGCTGAGGAGTATCCTGACTTATTTCAACACACAAATGTTGATCAAGCCACTCCAGTATTTAATGAGCAAATGCTTAAAGCAGCTGAGGATAACTTGGATAAGTTATCAAAGGGTAAAAGTGTGGTTGATACGAGATTCGATCCGATTGAAAACCCGACCGATGCTGATATTGCAAAGTGGTTTAGCTATAAGAGGGTGAGTAAAATTTATGAAGCTTATCGGTATGTAGATCAGGAGCAGAAGGAAGATGTAACAACTCGGTTTTTCCAAATCATATTACCCGACCCGTTTTCATTTTCGGGAAATTTTAACTAATAAACATCACCTCTATCGAGTTAGTATTATTGTATTCTTATTATTTATTATTATTATATATAATAACTTTCAAGTATATTCATAAATGACCCTAAACAATAATTTTAACCCTATATGTTTCCAACTTCATACAACAAGGACTAAACTGCAAATATTGCTATAACCCTTTTCATTTTAAACGGATATCCACGACCCATACTCGTTTTCTTGCACCCGATTGTAAATTGATTATCTTGGGCCACAATATTCCCGATATATTTGTTAGGTGATCTCGTAATTATATTATACATCCCATTTACGGCAAACCGACACCCTAATTATGGTTAATCAATCAATCAAGATTCGTATTTCGTATTATAACTCGCCAGAACCCTAGAATCGGATTTTTATATAATCAAACATGTAATACGCAATTGATTCATCCATTTGCATCTTCTAACCCTCGCCGCTCGTATCCCTACGCTTAATCACGTTATCACTCACTGTTAATCGGGTTCTTGATCCATTTATTGTCCAGCTGCAATTTGTCTCAATTAACCTTGATTTGTCATCTTTAAGGTAATTATCTTATATTGCTCTGTTCGTCTTAATCAGTATATCAAAAGCCCTAACGTTAATTAACCAATAACTTGACGGATTACGCGATTATGATTCCTAGGGTTCTTAGTTAAACTGGTTCGTTTGTAAGCCTAGTTTCTGAAGTGTTACCAACTGATTAAGCAGACCAGTTGGCTGGTGGCTATGATTTGAGTTCTGGGCTGGAGGGCTCGGGTTCGAGTCCCTCCAGCAGCGATTTTTTAGTCTTTATTTTTATTTTAGTATTATTTAGTTTATAATATATATATTAATCTATTTAATCACTTAAATCATATATTGAATATTAATTAATTCATATTTTGTTAAAACCGGCACACTAACTAGTCGTTTTTCCGAACCTTTGTAAAACTATATATATATATATATATATATATATATATATATATATATATATATATATATATATATATATATATATATATATATATATATATATATATATATATATATATATATATATATATATATATATATATATATATATATAATATATATATATATATATATATATATATATATAATATTGTTAATTAATATATTAAAATACATATTATACCTAATTAGTTTATATAATTATTGAGTATTTTCTTAAAGGCTTTATTTTATATAAATTATTTATTAACTATTATTTACAACATTTACTTAAAAGAACTCTTATTAATAATACAAATATAAATACAATTAAAACATATTTTTAGTTAAAATAATCATTTAGAACAAATCTCTTTATATAAACTATAACGTTTTATAAATATTCATATAAATACTTTAAAGTATTTTATATAATTAAATCTTATTATTTATGATGAACTTTGAAAATAAAATTTAGAATAAACCTATTAATATTTAACTTTCGTAAGAACGCACCTGATCTTCAAATCCCGAGCGTCTATCTAGTTTAAGATTCATTTTGAAAACATAGTTATTTATATTCGTTTCCGCAATTATTGTTACTTAGGATTTCTCGTCGATAACTTCCGAAGAGCGTAAATACTGTTTACTACCGTTCATACCGCCAATATTTATCTCTTGCTTATTGCTAAGGTGAGTACCACATTCCCCTATTTTACTCGTTTTTCCATGTTTTGGGGACATATGCGTAAATATATTTCTCATTATATACTTATACTTAAAACTGCAACTTTGTCTTATGTGTTAACAACTTATACCTTACTTGTTTATGTGCTTATTTGCTTTGTATACTTTCGCATTCGGAGAGGTACAACATAATCTCAGTCTAGTATGATCGTACGCCAGTCGTTAGTCTTTGTGCTTCTTGACATCTCAGTTATACTTGTTATACTTGCTCATTTGGTTATTTTGTTATTCTCATATGACTTGTTGCAGCTACGTATTTTGTTATATATATATATACTATATGTACAACTAAACTGGTGTGTTGCTCACTCAACATGTGTTGTTGACAAAACTTTATTTTATACGCATATGCACGTTGGTGAAGACTTAGTGAAGAATTTAGCTAGAAGAATATTTTAATCAAGAAATATAAAATTTGTATTGTTGTATGAATTATGTACTTGTTTGTATTTGATTTATTTGATAATTGAATTCAATTAATAGATATTGTCATTTAAATATCGTGCATGATAGTAACCTTGAGAGCTGTGACAATCAGTTCGTGCCCCGGCATTTCCGCCGTAGGTTGGGGTGTGACAGATTGGTATCAGAGCCGAAGGTTTAAGATAGGTCGTTAGAAATTGCCTTAGACACATGTTTAGGAACCCTATACGTGCCTATCTGTTTACCTTTATGTGTTCAAATTAAATTATTTACAGCTTTCTTAGATAATTGTTTACTTATTATCTATTATATTGTTATGCACACACACACAAACTCCGAGGCTATGCCTCAACATTCAAAGAAAACTTTTCGAAATTAGATTGCTTTTATTTACGGGAAATTCCTTAAGAATTCCCACATGTTGTTTTCACTCGTACACCTTAAGGCTAGGTTATGGGGCATGTCCCTACGATAAATGAAAAAGGAAGAGAAACTGTGAGTTGGGCACTAACAAAATGGTTCCAAGAACCAAAGATAAGACGCTATTCCTTACCTGGGTGATAACCTGACCACAGTACTCAACCCTGTAGACCCGAGCGAGACCCATAAATGCCATATGATCGACACCTTAGGTTGCTTTTAACCGAATTCACGGTGATTTCATGGCTAAACTCGGTTTTCCCGATTATTGTGTTCCGTTATTTAAATGGTTAGTTGGGTGAAAAATCCATGGAACCCATGGACACTCCTACTATTCATTTCTTAACTTGATTTCGTATTTTTGTTGGAGTAATCAACGTGATGATTTCACAAGATTCTCCGACTACCCATATTGATTTCGATAGTTTGTTATTTAGTGTGGTCGGTTAAAACGCCGTGTAACGCTCATTGGGCCGACAAACTTCATTGCATTGTTAATTCGTTAATTAGTTGAGACGCTCATGGGTTGTCCAACTCAGTTGTTTTTCGTTAGTTCGTTGGGCCATTCAAATTGTCATGGAAAGCTCATGGGAGGCCAACATCCACAATTTATATTTCGTTGGTTTATTGTAAACTTAATAATCTAAATTTTTAACTGACTTAACTCCTCATGTAGTCATCACACATTAATCTTATTGACTACATCATTTAACAACTATTTACGCTATGTACCCCCTCATCTTATAATCTTTCACATTTAATCCTTATGACGCAAATCTCTTTACTTCTCAAGGCAACGTTATCATAAGTTATTTATATACTTAATCATCTTATTAATCTATTGACTTCCTCAATTTAACATTCATCTTATAAATCCTCATTTTTGGTCCCTATAGAATGTCTCATTCAACAAACCAACGTTATCCTTGACATCAATCGTTTGATTTTCACGGCCACCGTATAGCTTCCTGCATCACCAAAGAGATAGCTGCTGCAATCCCTAGGATAGTGACACAAATTCAAAACATCAGTGCAACCGATTCAACTTTTCCCACTAATTCCTCTGCTAGTGACTACAAACCATCTACCTCCACTCACCCTCACAACAAGAAATGTAAGAACCTTGCTGCAACAAATCCTAACCACCCGCAAGTCTTCTCAAACAAGAAATCTTACCTCGGTCCTTTCCCGTTGTGCTCCATTTTTAACCGTCATCACTCGGTTAAATCCATATGTCGTCGTTGCTCCCAATGTAATCGTTATGGCCATCTTTCTAAAACTTGTCGTGTCCCGCCTACTGTACAAGCTGTTCCGCAACAACCTACCCCTCTTACTCAACCCGATGTTTCTAATACCCGTGCTTGCTACCATTGTGGAAACCTAAGTCACCTTCGTAATGCGTGCCCTAGACTTACCCAAGCTCATCAAGTCCAATCTACGACTACACCATGCTACTTGACCCACGCTTACCAGGCTCAAACCCATCAACCCTCTTGCAAACCGTTCAAGCTCCAGTTTACCAAGCCTACTTCCATCTTATTTCTTTATCTTCATTAACCTTAACTATTTATAAGCTACCCCTTCTTCAACTTTAAATACTTATATCTTTACGTTTAAAAGTCATCTTAAAATTTCTTTGCTTTATTAAAATTCACTGCAACTTTTGAAATTATTTTATACATTGCTAACTTTCTAGTGTTCTAAATTAAAACACTTTAAAATTTTTGTTTCCTCAAAATCATGTTTTACTCAAATGTTTTGTAAAATCACACGATGAGATGAATCATGTGGACCATCCGACGATAACAATAATTATGGTCCGGAACATAATTATCGAAGTCCTCGCATGGAAATCATGATGCGTAAGATTGTGTGTCATAATATAGAATCGAAAGTAGTTGAGATAACGATACAAATGTAAAGATGATAAGGACATGGTGGATACGCCGCTGGTATATCCTATATATAAATGCCCTTATCGGATTTGCATTTAGAGCGTTGTTTTAACTATTTAAATTTCTGTGTAATGATAATTTTTTTGTTTTATTTTAAAAAATTTCTTACCCTTAAACTTCAATAGTTTTTTTATAATATCCTTTAATTTCGGGACGAAATTCCCTAAAGTAGGGGAGACTGTAAAAACTCGGTTTTTTCCAAATCTATATTACCGACCCGTTTTCATTTTCGGGAAATTTTAATTAATAAACATCACCTCTATCGAGTTAGTATTATTGTATTCTTATTATTTATTATTATTATTATATATAATAACTTTCAAGTATATTCATAAATGACCCTAAACAATAATTTTAACCCTATATGTTTCCAACTTCATACAACAAGGACTAAACTGCAAATATTGCTATAACCCTTTTCATTTTAAACGGATATCCACGACCCATACTCGTTTTCTTGCACCCGATTGTAAATTGATTACCTTGGGCCACAATATTCC